>NW_008824368.1:77762-96694 GCF_000699105.1 Pygoscelis adeliae
GGCCTGTTGCGACAGGACAAGGGGGAATGGCTTTAAACGAAAGGGGGGTAGATTTAGACTAGGTATAAGGAAGAAATTGTTTACGCTGAGGGTGGTGAAACACTGGCACAGGTTTCCCAGAGAGGTGGTGGATGCCCCATCCCTGGAAACATTCAAGGTCATGTTGGACGGGGCTCTGAGCAACCTGATCTAGTTGAAGATGTCCCTGCCCACGGCAGGGGGGTTGGACTAGATGACCTTTAGAGGTCCCTTCCTACCCGAACTATTCTATGATTCTATGAGAAGAATATGGCAGGGACATAGAAACCCCATAAATCTGCAGAGGATGCAGAGAAATGTCGTAGTAAGCTGTTTCATAATTACGTTATTCTTGGTATGTTATTCTTGGTATGTTATTTAGCAGCACCTCTAGTTTTTTATGTTATTTAGCAGCACCTCTAGTTTTTGAACTTTTTGAATCAAGATTGCAGATCTTGATCTGTACACACCTTATACACATAGTGCATCCTAGTAATGAATGGGTAAAGAAGTATTCCCAATGTGCTTTAGGATATGGGAAGTTTTTTCTTTGAGCTTATGTAAGTATATTTTTACTCAATTCAGTGCACGGTAGTAACAGAGGCTTAATAAGCAGAGGTTTAAATGAGCAGGGAAGAGAAATTTCATCTTCTCAGCCAGCTTGTTTGTACTTACAGTTGATGTCACAAAACTAGTTGGTAGAAAACAAAATGGTGGCAGACTTTTTTGCATTTTCTGTAAGTATTCGGCTGCATCTGGGCAGTACACAATATGAAATATAAGGCTTTGAGGGTGGATATTTCAGGTTTCCTTTTTTTTTCTGCCAGAAAGCCTCACACAATGTGACAAGCCTGTAAACTTAGATAATATTTT
The DNA here is from genome assembly GCF_000699105.1 of Pygoscelis adeliae. Classification (NCBI taxonomy): domain Eukaryota; kingdom Metazoa; phylum Chordata; class Aves; order Sphenisciformes; family Spheniscidae; genus Pygoscelis; species Pygoscelis adeliae. The sequence continues at coordinate 78,654 of NW_008824368.1, forward strand.
ATTACCAACCCTCATTAATGTGTTAGTAGCTGAATTGAAAGGGGAAATTATTTTGCCTCTTGCCAGTCTGGGGTGAAGATGTGGAAGATATGGATCCTGGAACTGGCATAAAGGACAATTAAAACACTTCTGTCAGTACAATATGCGATGTGTATCCTCCATCCAGAAATCATTTGGTAAATTGACAGGCTAAACTGGTAGTCTTCTAAGAAACGTAAGCGTCTGTAATCACGTATGTGAGTCACTCCATTGTGACTTTTGAATTTGTTGGGCTGTTCCTGGTGCATGTTAACAGGAAGGAATATTAGAGATACTGAATTCCTGCAAGTTTCCCAACAGAGATGGATAATTGAGATCTGAAGAAAATTCTGGTGTGTGAGCTCAACAATATTACTAGATACCAGAGAACTCATACAAAAAGAGGATATTATGAGTGCATCAGCCTCTTAAAAAGCTTTGATGAACATTCGTAACATTAAAAACAGAGGAAATTCAATCATGATGCACATAGCTGTGTAGAAATCAGATTTCATAAATTTCAATGCTCACAGAACTATTTGACAAGGGATGCCCTGTGACAAGAGCAAAGTTGATGGTGGAGTGTTGAAGGCCATACATGAGCAAGCTTGTGGCATGTTTCTGTTTTTTAAATGTTCATAGGGTTTTCCCATGGCTGAAGGTTTGGAAAGCCATTCATTTTAAAGATTATTAGGTATGATTGCATGTTTGACTCTCAAAAATTAATGTTCACTTTGAAAAAAGTCTTTCAAATTCTACTCTTACTTGAATACACCTTATTTAAGAGGTATCTCCACAGGCAAGTTCCAGGTAACTGCATTTCAGCACAGTGGCTCACGGACAAGGAAGAACTCTAGAATGTCTCTTTGAAAATATTTTTCAGTGGACCACTTTGCAGCATTGGATTGCCTGGAATATTGTGTCCATCAGGAACTGCTGTGCCTTTGAAAGAGTTTCTTTCAACTATAGGGCTCTACTAGTCCTGTTCCTAAAATCTTTCCTGGATTTCTGCATTGGACACTGTCAGAGAGAGGATCTGTTGTAGATGAACCTACAGGGTGGGATTTATCTCCAGATTTAAACACCTAATTATAGGGCCTATATGTGAATTAGGTTTTTAAGTTCCTGTTATACCCAGTGTAAATCTAGGGCTCATCCCAATTGCCCCCATGTAGGTGTCTAGTGCTATTTCAGATACCTCCAGGTGTCCTGTGTGACCTCCAGTCACCACTCCATACAGGCACAGGTCTTGCACAGGTCCTGTGTCCTAACTACCAGGCCCACACATGTTTCGTAGATACACTAGGATGCCTCACATTTCACTCAGCCAGTACACGTGAGCCTCTGAGCTGGGCCGCTGGTTGATGTAGTCAGCAGAGTCCAGAGAACTATTTTCCTTAGCTTACCGTAGACACTTACATTTGGTCAGCAGACCATCTAGCTCTTCACTGACCTTATTGGGAGCTCAGATATCTGGCTTATATGTGCACACTAAAGGAGTGACTCAGACACCTAGACATAGGCATCTGGTACCATTTAAGATACCCTAGAGAATCAGAGAGATCTACACAGATATGTAGGTCTCATCTTTTTGCAGTGCAGGTGGAGGACAGGCAGTCTGCTCTAACTCAGGAGACATCTCTGCATAAACCCCTGGCTCTACTGCATTCAGCTTCAGGCATCTGAATTGGGAGCTGACTCCCAATTCAGCTTCAGGCATCTGAATTGGGAGCTGACTCCCACCCCTTACATACATATATCTGTATACATATATTTATATATAGCGCAGATCTTCTCAGTCTATCATGGGCAAAACCATTAATTGTCCCCAGAGAGGCTGCTCTAGGCAGAGAACATACTGGTTTGTTTATATTGCTCCTTTAATATTTATATATTTGTTAACTTCATAAATTAAATTGCATAGCCAAATGTAAAGATAATTGACTATGGGGATTTCTAGACCTTAGAAGACAAGACTGCCTCAATTAAAAAAGGTTCTATTTGTTGAACCTCCCAGTCTTCTTAACAGATTTATACTACTGGCCTCAGAGCTGATTCTTAACCTGTTATCAAGCAGTAAAAGGCTGTTAAAATCTTTAGTTGAAACTGTCTGTGTAGTTGTTGAGTTGTCAGGAAGTGAAAGCAGGTAGGTTTGGCAAAAAGGATTCCAGGCATGGAGGGTTATGGAGATGAAAGTACAGGACCACTAATTGTAGAAGGCAGAGATTTTGGACATTTTCTTTTTTTATTTGTATGCTGTCATTATTCTGATTGTAAACTTGGGTGAGTGCTGTAAAGTGGGGCTCAAAAAATATAAAAAGAAGGGAAAGTAAAGCAGCACTGAAAATTGACCTCTTGAGAAGAAATCTGACTGTTCCACAGACCTCATTTTTGTATTAACCTTCTCAAGATTTTGATTTATTTTAGATTTTATAAAGATTTTGCTTTACTTCAGATTTTCAACTGTTTATGGCTAATCTGCACTCATCTCTTCATGGTAGAAAAGTGCTTTCATTTGCATCATGAGCTAAAAACAAGCTGAAAAAGCCAGCAAATAATGACAGAGAAGCACGTAATTATTCTAAATCTATAACACTTAAAGTTTTGATAGAAGTTTGTTTCACTGATTGTCTTGGAACTAAATCTGTATTTAGCATCATCAACGTTTTCTGAACTTCTGCAAACTGCTAAAACGGAGGATTAGATTCACAGCTGGTGTAAGTCATCATCAATAACACTACCTGCCAGGAATCTATCCATAAGGATCCTCCTAGTCAATTTTTTTTAATGTTGCCAATAAAAAATGGCTCATCATTTTGTACAGGTCAAGAAACTATCACATTCCCCCATATTTTGGCATGCTTCTTTTGCCACTGCTTCAACTTTGGAATATTATGATTTAGCATTTGTTACAAGGTGATGGGTGCATATTGTAGAACACATTGCCTACCTCAATATTGAAGTTGCTAGCAGCTCTATTTATGGCACCAGCATACCAGCTTCTGGAGTCTTTCTTTAGTAATTGTCACAGGTTTTTCTACACAGCCAGCCACCCACCCTACCTCTGATGCATATAAACACAGACAATTTGGGTTTATTGCCAAGATGTAATGACACTTAACGTGCAGCTTTTTTTGAATTTGAAAACAGTCAGCATCCCTCTAAAACATCAAAGAAAAACACTTTTGTAAATCCATATCTCCATCTCATATGCAATTAGTCATCTCCACCTTTATGGTACAGCTCTTCTTAAAAGCTACATGTGGTTTTCATGTGCCCAAATGAAAAGAAAGATGATGAATATATATATTAAAAATATATATTATATATGTAAATATATGAAAGACTGAACATGTGGATAGGCTACTATATCTATTTCATCAATAAACTGAAATATCCCTTACACAGCCTTCTGCATTCATCTCTGTCTATCAATATTTTAAAACCTGTCAGAAAATTCTAATTAATCAGATGCCACTGGGAAAAAAAATACTCAGCTACCCACTCAGGCAGCTAGGAGTGGGAAGAACCACCGTCATGCCCTCACATTCCACTTCAAGACTGTGTACTTCAAGCCCGACAAAATAGCTTTGCATTGCCTCCTCCATACTCATTACTAGCTAGACTGTCATTAATCAGAACATTCAAAAAGGCACTTAGTTCATGAACTTCTGTGGGAGACATTTTCAAAACAAAAATGATGCTTTAATCTCAACAGATGAAGAGCATTACACAAGTGATTGTGACTGATATTTTCCAAAGTTACTGGAGAAAGAGTTTTAGATAAGAAAAAAATACAAGGCATCATGCAGTGCTCATAAAATCTTTCTCTTTTCTTCTGCCCCTGCTTCACCAATATAAGTCCCAGTTCTGTAACCATCCCTGGAAATATTTAAAAGACGTGTAGATGAGGCACTTAGGGACATGGTTTAGTGGGCATGGTGGTGTTGGGTCGACGGTTGGACTCAATGATCTTAGAGGTCTTTTCCAACCTTAATGATTCTATGATTCTATGATAACTAGGTGAAAATTCAAAATAACATCTTAAAACAACAGGTCCAACATCTTTGTAGTTAAAGTCCATTGCAGGTGTGCTGGACCTACAACCTGTATATATTCCCCTAGTCCCCTTCATGATGATCCACACTGTTACCAGGAGGAGGTACAATCCCAACATAGCAGCTTCCCCATGAACACCGTTGGGACAACGCAGGGTGGGGAAAATTATATCATCCCATGAGGCTTGGAAGGAAAACAATGGACCGAAGCTGACTAAATGCTCTGCACATACTAAGAGAAGCCTGAGACTCAAATTGGGCTATGAGCGCAGCTCCAGAGAAGAGCATTGCCTTCATCTCAGGACCCTGGAACTCCTCAAAGGGCAATTTCAAGAAGTACAAAGATACTGAGAGACATGAAAGGGTGATGAGGCCACATGTGGGGAATTTCCTAGGAGATAGGAGCTCTGTCAGACCTGATAGGACCTCTGTCAGAAGTGCAGAATGTAGGCTGCCAGCATCTCAGGAATGGAAAATGACTCTTCAGGCTCTGTGCTGCTTTCATGCTGTTTCCTGACTTTTCACCTTCAGACTTTTTATCTATTTCTGGGAATGCTGCCAGACTGAAGGTACTTTGCCTGCACAACTGTCTAGCCTTGCTGTCTGTGTCCCTTCCCAGATAGTTTAGGTGAGTGCCTGAACATCCATGTAGTACATGGCCATGTACAACAACCTTGACACATCCTCGACACATCCTCACACAGGACCATTCCCTCCTCCTGGCTGTTCTCCTACATCCTTTCATTTTCTCCAAACCCACATGGAAACACTGCTAAAAAAAAAAAATCAGATGCTGAGGCACATTTTGGCATAAGATCAATCATTGTTTATTCTGATGAGAATTGCATGCAGTAGATTCAAGTGAAAGACAACTTGTATTGTCAACACCTCCTCTTCTCTTCTGCCTTCCCCTACTCCAAATAACTATCAATCAGCTAAATGCATCAAGATTTATAAAATATAACTTTAGATTGTGGCAGCAAAATAATGCCCCCTCTCTCCCCACCTCCCCAAAGACCCAAGATAGCAAGCTTTCCTACTGATCCACCTCGATAACTCTTCCTGTGCAGGAGTTCACAGTGGCTGCTAATACACTGAGTAGTACATAAATGCCAGAGCAAGCTCTGAGGTGCTGGTCTGCCTATCATCCAGACTGGGGGCTGGCCAGACCTCCCTGTAGCTTTCTACTAGTTCTTTCAACACCCAGATGTGGGATGATGTACCGGTGCCTCCCTGGGAGAAGATGCTGCCACCACACGACCTGGGACCTGGGAACTCCAAAATGTCCTGGATCCTCTTGTTCACACATGGCTAAAATGTCCATGGGAAGCACTGTGCATGTGGCATACAGCAGCATTAGGATATGTTTGGCTGGGTTAGGTTGCTGGATTCACACCTGGTCTGCAAAGTATCAGAGCTGCTATCTTCTTACATACCACTTCTCACCTCACCCATCTCTTCCAGATGCCATCTTCCTTATAATATAAAAGCATATAATCACAGCTTGCTGTGCTTACCCCCTACATCAAACTTTTCATCTCTTTCATTTCGGTCCTTTCCCTCAGAAATAAAGGCTAAAACATACCATCCGTTTTACCCAGCTGCTCAGGAATATACCAGTTGTAAAGCCTACCATGACCAGAGAGGCTACTAAAAAGGCCCTTAAATATTGACGAAGAAGGGTTGCTCACCATCTGTCTGGAGAGAAAATGGTAACTAGCCTTATGCTCTTCCTGAGGGAGTCTCAGAACCTAGTAGTGAAATCAGAAACTTGAATCCATAGCTCTGGGTGCAACCCAAATGGTAGCTAACCAGGTTTATAAAAGTATGGGAATTATGGGGAGAATTGAGGTGGTGGAAGAGGATTCTGCAAAGTGAATATATCTTACTTTGGGGTGGGTGGACATCAGGTCCGCTGTAACCAGGTGGCATTGGCAATCCCTGCTGTGATCATCTCCATCTCAGCATCATAGCATCATAGAATGGTTTGGGTTGGAAGGGACCTTTAAAGATCATCTAGTCCAACCCCATCTTAACTAACTTCTAGCCTTGAAAAGGCAGTAAAAATTCATGAAGGTGCTGAGATGCTAATTCAGGTATCAGTATCTTCTACTACTTCCTAACCACATGCCAGACTCTTTTACCCTGTGTCTGGTACCCATATGCAATAGGCTCTTCACCAAGGAATATGCTGCATGTCTTTCAGTCCTTCCGAAATGTCTGTCTGTACCTTTTAAGTTTTGGATGTTTGGGTTTTGTCTGTTCCAATAAATAATACTTTTTTTCCCAAAAGCCAACGCGTTGAACTTATCCTTTCTTGGGCCTTTGAGACACTGCCAGGAAAATGCATGAAAACTGATGAAATAAAACTGTCTATGCCATGGACTTGTATTTATAGAGGCCAACAATGTCTGAAGTCCACATTGAAGAAGCTGAGGCCTGGCTTCCTGGTTTGACTTTGGCTGGCAGGGACTGTGACTGGGTCTGTGGCGGTGAACAAGCAGCAGAAACAGAGGTTGCAAGTATGACATGGAGAAATTCAACATGTATAACATTTCTTAGTACAACAAGTAGAAGACAGGGATTTTTCATAAAGTAGTTTATGATGTGACCTTACTGGTTGTCGCAGGAGAGTGAACAAGCTATGAAAGGTGCAGGAGGTGGGTATGGTCTCTTTTCAGCTTCCTACTTCCAACCCTGTCTCAGCAATTTCTTCTTTCTCTGCACATGGTGTGACAGCAGAGCACACAAAAAGAGAGAGGAGTCAAGCTGATCCCAAAGACCTTCTGTCTCCCCTTCAGGAAATGAAACGCACATTTCACAGCATTCTTGCAGAGGTGGAGTTAATTGAAGCAATTCTTACAAAGGTTTCCTAAGCCAAGGCATCAGAAAGTATGCACTGACTCTTATGCATTGAGTGTTCTGCTAATGTTGACCAAACAAGAGATGAGAAAAATTTAGATGTCATGTACCTTGCTGGGACACCCTGGAAATGCAGAGGTGATGTACAAGGAACTGATGCACTACAGGCAGAAAGATCTTCCTGTTAATAGAGAAACCTGTCTGGACAGAGGACAGGAGACAGGGATAGAAGTCTCACTGAGGACACCAGCACCTCTGGAGAAGACAGTGTAAGGGTTACATTTAATCTGTGCATCCAAAGCACCCAAAGACTGAGTAATCTGCTATATAGAAGATTTAGCTCCCAAACTGCCTTGATGGCTGCTAACTTTTCGGTTCCAAACTGACTGGAGCAAAGCTGCAGGGGCTGGAGTCTGCCAGCTTCAACCTTCTTACCATGACCCTCCCTCTGTGCCCAGCAGTGTTTTCACATTAATTGATTTCCACACCACAGAAGGAGTGAACCAGGGACAAATCACTGTAATCACTTCCCTCCCCATTCTAAAGTTCTCCCTCCTCTAGTAATTCCTTTATGTTTGCAAATGTCAGTCTGGCATTAGCATGGTATTTTTTTCAGACATCTGCAGAAAGCTGTCCCTAGGGTGTCCACCTATAAAAATACCCACAGTATCACAAGATGGACATCTAATAGTGAACAGGGAGGCATAAAAGCACTACCATATGCTTTTGCTAGCCAGGCAATGCGTCTAAACATTGCAGTCAGGTTCCCATGCCCTAATACAGTGATACACAGATTCAAGTTTAATAACTGAGACTTCAGCTTCACTTATGTGCTTTGTAGCATCCTTAGACGACAGCTACCCCTCTGCTTCAGTCTTCCCTAAATACACATGCATATTTAGGCGGTCAACCACCCAGCTAGAGATCGATGCCTGGGTTCCTCAAGCAGCAGAGCATGCTGTGATTTAGATAAAGGTATTCTACTCATTTTTTTATGCTACTGAAGCCCCACCCCATCTGTGGATGCTGCATGCAATTTAACAAGATAAAAAAGTTTTCTGCAGATACTAAATTTTAAAGAACAGCTTTTTTTCCCTCTTAATTTGGCATTCAACTATTCATCAGGGTAAGGAACAAGTGACTTGGCAGATAATTCAGGACATATGGCTTTGAAGAACTGGTGATTTAAAAGTACTTTCACAAGTTTCCTCAACTCATTCACCTTAATTTGTGTTATTCTCTTTTACGTGTGCTCTAGCACCTGGTTCAGCTAAAAAAAGTGTAGAAAATATAATGCAAGTGATGAAATAACCTTTTCCTGAGTTGTATTAATGTATACCACAAAAACCTCACTCACAAACTGAGTAACAGAAGGAGTCAAATACAATTCAAAGCTGTTAAACATACATGCCTCATCTGTAGTCACCAGGTGGCACCAGATGTATCCATATATTGATAATCAGCTTAAAACCACTGTAACCCATGTGGTCTTTGAAATGCAAAGCACATCACGTATGGATATTAGGTAGATTCCAATAGCTGAGTGGTCAGTAGACTAGAGAGTTCAGATATAACTTCAACAAGATCTGACTGGTTTTGGTTTTTGGTTTTGTTTTGGGTTTTTTTTGAGGAGGAAGTATTAAGGAGTAAGATTCAGTGGCAACTCCTAATTTTGAAGATATTGGTTGGAAAACTTCTCCAAAAATGCAAACATATATTATTTTAACTAAATGCACCGATTCTTGGTCAGAATTAACATCTTTTTACATTTTTCCTCCTTTTCTTTTTAAACATTTAAATGTTTAAAGAATTAAATTCTGGAGAAAAGTCAGTTCTTTCAAAAGATACATTTCAGCTACCCTGAAGAACTGCAGCTTTCCGTTGATACAAGAGGACATTTTTTTCTGACTTTCTGACATTGTCAATGAGCTCTTGAATTATGTGGGAAATCCTATGCTTTAAAATTCTGTCATTTTACAAATATAATCACATTATTGTATGAGGGTGAAGCTGAAATTAGCTATGCATCGTACATAGTATATTAACTCGTGAATATAAAAAAATAGTGAGAGCTAATTGATTTACTTGTAAATCATGAATCAGATCAGTTTTTTTCTGCATTTGAATGTTCATAACTTTCAGCACTAATGAAATATTTGGGAATCTAAACTGTTTCTTGAGCTTGGCAGTATTTAGCACATGCATTTTTCTTATTCCTTGTTATCCGTCTCCTCTGTGAACAACTTTTCATCAGGGGCAAAAAAAAAACAACAAAAGGGTGAAATCTTGACCTCACTGAATCAATGGCAAAACTCCCACTAACTTCAAGGGGCCAGGTTTTTACCACACATGTCCAGCTTTACACAAAGAAGGAAAACCAAACAGGCAGAGATATCATTTTATCAGAAGCACAGAGTCTGAAAATGAATCATCATCTAAACAATATGGCAAATGTTTACAAATAAAAACTAATCAAAAAAAGTCAAGCTGTAGTTTGAAATGGAGTTTCAAAAGGAACTTGATTCTCTAGGGAAAAAACCTTATCTTTCTATCTGAACACTGAAAATATAAATTTTACTATATAATTCTAAGCATCCAGGTTTCATATCTTTAGCCTATTGTAATGATTTCTCAGCCAGCAGGTACTTTTGATTATATTAAATATTCACAGTTGTATCAGCTTCATTGCAGCAAAACGCTTACTGCAAAAATGTAATCCACATTTACATTCTCTTCAGCATGACCTGTTCCTAAAAATGAACCAATGTGATCATCTACATATCATCTATATATGACACCCACAGAAGCTTAATGGTTGTTGGGATCCCCAGTGCAAACAATGGCATGCATGTGTAAATAATCAATTTGTTTAAAGGCCATTTCTTTGCAAGCACTGGCTTGCAAGCAGTATTTGCATTTGCAGTGGGCAAGCCTAGCCTCGTACAGACACAAAAGAAGATGTCTTTGTTTCAAATGATTTGTGATACACTGTAGTATGCACCCAAAAAGTAAGCCTATCTTTCATCTGCTATAGCATGAGTGAAAAGAGAATATAACTTAGCTTTTGTAAAACACTTTGCTAGATTAAATCTGAGAAGGATGTTAACACTATTACCCCACAAGGAAACCAAGGAAGAGAAGAAGCAGCACTCTTCATACCAGCCAGCAGCGGAGTGTGGCACTGAAACAACGTGCTTAAGCTCCAGCCCAGAGAGCTAGCCTCTAGTTTGGAGTAAAGCAGTTTGTGGCTAATTTAACACTGTAGTATGCTCCCAAAAAGTAAGCCTATCTTTCATCTGCTATAGCATGAAGCTCACCTAAAACAAGTCTTACTATTTGTATTCAAGTGTTTCCATTACAGTAGCTGTGGCACTGTAATGGAAAAAAAGTAGTCCTGAAAGTCTAAAAAACAGCCTGAAATTTAGGTACCTAGGGTAAGGTAAATTTGTAGACTCTTTCTCTAGCTAGTCCAAAAAGTGGTTTATGCCATCTTAAGATAAGTAATTGAGAAAGACAGCATGAGTTGCTCTCCAGTGATCTCCATTTTTCTCCATTGGTAAGGGGAGCCCAGGCAGCCAGATCAGAGATGAGACACAGCTTTGGATGGCTACCATCAAGTGAGATGAACTCTGCTCTGCAAATGGCAACTTCCACTCTAGAGGCTGGAGAATGGAAACACAAGTGGTTTAACTGGCTTGGCACAGGGCCGTGCATTGAGTCTTCCAGGTCCTGGTACATTGCATTGAGAAATTCCCATACATTGTATTCTTATCTGCACTATCAGTTGAAAAATAATGAAACGAGCCAAACATAAAGCAAATCTAGTTTTCTTCCCTTTCTCTGACATAAATCTGTTGTCATTATAAAGGAGCTCTGCTTTTACTGTCTAGAAGAGAAGGCAGACACACACATTTGTACAAAGACCTACTATATTTCTTTCTTTCCATAACAAAAAAAGCATAGAATTCATGTTATTTTATCAGCAAAAATTATACTCTTTACCTATTATCTGCGATTCTATCCATAGCCAAGTACATTATACTGTAATTAAATTATATTGTATGCATTACCTGTGAAAAGGCTGTAATCATTTCAACATACTATTCATTGAAATACATTAATAAAATACCTATAATGCATGAAAATTGAAATAGATGAAAATACAATATGATATTGTAACTATTTTTAAGGTTTTCCTTCCTGGAAAAGTCCTAGGAATATCATAATTTATGGGCTATGTTATCCTGTCTCCGCTGGTTTCTTAAAATGAGAACGATATGCAAGAGGCTAACAACCTCCTAGAGGTGTCTCAAGGCAGTGCAAGGGGAAGCAGAGTAGGTATCACATCATGAATGAGACTGTATGTAATGATTTTTCCTTTGAGAGAAGAAAGGGAGAAAGGGAGAGGAGTTTCTACATTTTTAGCTGTACTTGATAGGATGGACAACTACTGGAGATGGGGCTGAAGTTCTGATCAATTGGGTCATGTCTCCTAGTGTTGCCTTGCTGAGTTGGGAGATGGTGACCTCCACATGGAGGGGTTGAAACCTTCATTGACTTTAAAGGGGGTTTCATAATTAATTCAAATGGGCCACATCTTACCACTACTATTCTCTTTGGAATGATTTGCATCTTTGAATGATTAAGGATTTCCCACTAATATCTGTAGGCATAATGTTACGATGTCAGAGGTCTCACAAGCAAAACCTAACTGTTTTATCAACTCCCAGATTTTCATGAGTGAGTTTATAATGGATGCAAAGCTCTGTCTTGAAGAAGTTTGACTTTTCTTACTGCACAGTCTTCCAAGAAAAGGGTTTTGCGCGTGATCAGCTAAATGTGAGCCTAATTCTGGCTTTATATAGAAAGCAGTTAACAATTCACTCAGCTGTAAGTGGAAAACCTTGTTATTTGGGCTGGGGGTAAGAAGGATGCAGGATGTTTTTACCCTTTCTTATTGGAAGCTGGATCCCATGTGACTTAACTACATTAAACTGATAAGCCTTGTAGACCTGTGCAGATTTGATTGAATGACAGAGATGACTTTGACAGGCTTGAGAAGTGGGCACCATGTGAACCTCATGAAGTTCAACAAGGCCAAGTGAAAGGCCCTGCACCTGGGTCGGGGCAACCCCCAGTATCAATACAGGCTGGGGGATGAAGGGATTGAGAGCAGCCCTGCCGAGAAGGACTTGGGGGTACCGGTGGATGAAAAGCTGGACATGTGCCGGCAATGTGCACTTGCAGCCCAGAAGGCCAATTGTATCCCGGGCTGCATCAAAAGAAGCATGGCCAGCAGGTCGAGGGAGGTGATTCTGTCCCTCTACTCTGCTCTGGTGAGACCCCACCTGGAGTACTGCGTCCAGCTCTGGAGCCCTCAGCATAAGAAAGGCACAGACTTGGTGGAATGGGTCCAGAAGAGGGCCACAAAAATGATCAGGGGGATGGAACACCTCTCCTATGAATAAAGGCTGAGAGAGTTGGGGTTGTTCAGCCTGGAGAACAGAAGGCTCTGGGGAAACCTTATGGCAGCCTCTCATTATACAGAGGGAGCTTATATGTAAGACAGAGATAAACTTTTTAACAAGGCCTGTAGTAACAGGACAAGGGGCAACTGTTTTAAACTGGAAGAGGGTAGGTTTTGATTGGACATAAGGAAGACATTTTTTACAATGAGGGTAGTGAGACACTGGCACAGGTTGCCCAAAGAAGCTGCAAATGCCCCATCCCTGGAAGTGTTCAAGGTCAGGTTGGATGGGGCTTTGCGCAACCTGGTCTAGTGAAAGATGTCCCTGCCCATGGCAGGGGGTTGGACTAGATGATATTTAAAGGTCCCTTCTGACCCAAACTGTTCTATGATTCTATGATGTCTAAACACAAATGAATACAATGCATACAGCATCAAGTTGTTGATTTTCTGATTTTAAATACTTGCATGCAAGGATGATGGTTGGTTTTGTTTTTCTTTTTGCTTACTATCTTTGCACAATTCTCTTTTCATTAGAGCAGACCACAAATCTAGAGAAAATCCTGCACATACCTGTTTCTCCCCACTGGGCTTCTTGTGGTTTAACAGCAGCTCCACGGCACCAACTACCTCCTTTCGTATGGCATGCAACAGAGCGTCTCCCACATATACATTAAAACTTAAGAGCAGCTCAATGAGCTCAAGGTTCTCATTTTCAATTGCAATAAGGAGTGCAGTTCTTCCCAGGGGATCAATGCAATTAATATTGATCTTGAAATAAATTTCTGCTTCCTCCAAAGCTTTCTTTACACTGGCATAATCTCCTTTCTCCACGGCGTTCAGATAGGCTTTCTCTGAATGAGACAGTTCGGACTCTGCCCGTACAATACGAAGAGGGATACGATCTCTGTAGGGAGCATTGACGTCTCTTTTGTAGTAGAACTGGGCCATATTTTATGCCATTCTAATACTTTGTCTCTGCAATATGAAAAGAAATATTAAATCAATAATATATTTTGGAGGTACGGTGCACCAAATTAATATTTGCAATATATAAGTATTTAAAACTCATACTAAAAAGTGATGTTGAAACAAGGACAAATGGTGTCTATTGATAGAACTTGTAAGATCACCAGCAAAATGTGGAAACCACAGCATATAACCGAGTTGTTGCAACTTACCAAGTCAAAGCCTATCTGTCAGCATACCATTCGCTTGTATGTATTCCTTAAACCTGTGTCAAGCACGAGGTGATATGATACAATGTAGTTTGCACCAAATATGTAGCTCCACTTCCTTCTTAATTTCTTCATTAAGTTCCACTACCTCGTTTCCCACAGTTTAAAAGTATGCTCATACACAGTTGCTGCTGCTCAGTAGACTACAGGACACTTAACACCTTTTAAGCCTGATTGTGGTAGTGGTTATGTCACTTAGAGATTGGTTCAGTTGCCCATCTAAGGTACCTAGGCCTCTTTGAGATGCACTGGTTATCCCATCTGCACTCCAGCACGGCTTGGGTCTTTCACAAGGCCTGTGCACATTTGGTACCTCCATGCAGATGTCTCTGATATCCTACACAACCCAGGCATCACTCAATGCTTGTGTGTGGACAACTAAATACAGCCCTCCTTACCTGTTTCTTTAGCTTGGGCAGAAAGAACATGTTGGAGTTGGAATAGTTATTAGCATTTACATCTTCCTAGTGCTGCTGAAATACCCTGACTTATCTGTGGCAGGCACGGATTGCACAGTTCAGTGGTGAGCTTTCCTACTAAGATTTTGATTCAATCTCAAATGCTGTTAGAAAAACATTCATATAAAATGCTTTCCAACCACCACTTACTAACCTACAAATTAGAATTCAGAGCCTAAAAGGAAAAACAAAATCCATATAAGATAAATTTCCAAGGACTGGTAGATAATAATCATGGTTTTGATTCTGAACTATTCAGTTCTAAACTAGAATTAATACTGAAACACTGCAACCATAGAACAACTCTAAAGTCTTACATATAATAAAACATTTAATGCCTCTGCTTTTACTCTGTATACTTTGTGCAAGGACTTTGCAAAAATAATTCCTTCTAACAGGATGATTTTCTCCTGGCTCTATCTTCTATCTGAAAAAAAAAAGAAAAGGAAAAGAGGGAAGAGGGAAGAGAAAAATTTGACTTAAATGAATAGGGTATACTAAAAATATTTCCTTCTGCAGTTCAATTAGAGGTTGAACTGCTTATTAGTCAAAGAACTGCAGTTTCTTGTCATTTTCTCTGCTGACAACGCAAGTTGCAGTAACCCACTGCCTTTTCCTCCATTTCCTTCAGGCATTAAAAAAAATCTCTGTTGAGATCCTAATTTGGAAAAGATAATGTGTATTTTTATTATTGTGAGGTTTTGATTTATCAAAAAGTTCACTAAACAATGAGGAACATAGTAATTAATCTGTTCCAGTCTCTTTACACAGTGCGATGAGAGGTAAGTACAAAGGCTATTGCTAAGTTTTCTTTGTTTTCCAGAGCAGATCAATAGGGCTTGAGGTAGGCAGGAGACAGCAAAGGAGTCACATTAGAAAGAATTCCCCTCCAGATCCATATACAGGAGCTGAGCAGTTGCAATCCTTTGCAAGATGTTTCCCAGTTCTCCCTTCAAGATGGCATTGGTCTGCAGTCTGGGCTACTAGAGGTTGCACAGTCTGTGGATTATGTTCTGTTAATCTCACCCTAAGTGAAAAAAAGTACATATCCATTGCAGTGTTTTGTACCCCTGGAACAGAGTTATCACATTCTTATTGTTAATGCACTGTATTTTACCAGTTTGCTTTTCATCCTTGTTTTTCAAATTGCAAGTTCAATTCAAGAAGAAAAAAGTGTCGTGTATGTTCAGCTCCAAATTAACAGACTTAAATGTAGATGTTCACAAGTAGGTATCTACAAGAAAGGTGGGTTGCTATATCCCATTACAGCCATGGAGATTTAGGGCTCCATTCCACTGCTCACAAATTGTCATCTGGTGCAGGATGCTGAAGGGCATCCTGCCTGACTCCAGCTGCCACCTCAGAATGACTTAGGTCTCACAAGGGGCCTATTTCATATCTGTCAGGCAGATGATGGGTTAACCAACAACAATGCACAAACATTATTCAGTTTCTTAATATCTACAAAGAGTTCCTCAAGACCCCTGGAGAAAATTGAGTGACTGCAACTGGAAGGTTATTGCTAAAAGCTCCTCTCTTGAAAGCACAGGAACAAATAAACAGATCATTGCCTCCCCATTTCTTGGGAGTTAAACCAGCAATTATTCTGGATCAATGAAACTGGGTATCATAGAGATGATTATGGTAGAAGAAGAGTACAGCGATTTACAGATGGGATCTATTATGATTTCATTAGAATGATTTGGGTTTTTTTTGTTTCTTTGCTTTTGTGATGTCTGGGGAAGGTCTATTATTGCTTCATCGTAAGCCCCAGAGAAAACACTTGCTGGAACCTCTTGCGTTCACTCTTCATAATTCTTGAATAGGGAAAATTAGATCTAAGCTTAGTTTGTCTCTTTCAGAAGAGAGGAAGAGGAGCTCTACTTTCCAGGCTTCTCATTGACATGAATTTCAGCACAGAATCATAGACTCATTTAGGTTGGCAAGGACTGTTAAGATCATTGAGTCCAACTGTTAACCTAGCACTGCCAAGTCCACCACTAAAACATGTCCCTAAGCACCACATCTATACATCTTTTAAATACCTCCAGGGATGGTGCCGCCACCACTTCCAGGGGCAGCCTCTTCCAATGCTTGACAACCCTTTTGGTGAAGAAATTTTTCCTAATATCCAACCTAAACCTCCCCTGGCACAACTTGAGGCCATTTCCTCTCATCCTATCGCTTGTTGCTTGGGAGAAGAGACTGACACCCACCTCGCTACAACCTCCTTTCAGGTAGTTGTAGAGAGCGAGAAGGTCTCCCCTCAGCCTCCGTTTCTCCAGGCTAAACAACCCCAGTTCCCTCAGCGGCTCCTCATAAGCCTTGTGCTCTAGACCCTTCACCAGCTTCATTGCCCTTCTTTGGACACACTACAGCACCTCAATGTCTTTCTTGTAGTGAGGGGCCCAAAACTGAACACAAGAGCTGTAAGAGCTAGGAGTAGTGAGCAGCGGTAAAGAAGTCTCCATTTGCTTTGAGTTCCTCTGCAGGAACAAAAGTCTAAAGAAACAAGAGGTCCAGTACACTAGACCAGCGCGAGGGGAATTAAAGGAAACAAAAATTTATGGTGCAAAACTTAGCAAAACTGGAATTATAGTTTCCACAGAGTCCATACACCTGTCAGAATAAAAATACTTCAGAGAAGAGATAAAGACAAAATAACTTGCCCTGAAAATAGGAATATAAGCACCCATCAGAAACACATTGCAACCAGAAGCCACTAAACACCATGTGACAGATTGTACCTGAGCCATCCAAGTATTCAGACTCATGGGGCTCAAATTCATATCCTGGAGGAATTCTTTTGGTCTTGTGTTTCTTTATTGAACTTGAGGGGAATTAGGGACTGGGAAAGAAGTTCAAGATAAAGACAGGAATTGATCTTCAATATTGTTCTGCTCTTACCTGTCATCCCCATAATCCTGACTGGGTATATTTAAGACGTGCCATAACTAATGCAATATATTCAACATTTAGAGGAACCTTCTCTGACTTGAGGAAGAACAAATAATGGACTTGGTAAAGCAAAATAAATTCTTTTGATCAGTTTGGAGAAATATCACAATACCCTCTTTCTACATAATCTGTGGGTTGGTTTGTATTTTTTATAGGAAAAACAAACTATTACAACTGGCTTTGCAAGACATTTGATGATTCCTCTGACCAAACTGATAGCACTGAAAATTACTACTGCTTTAAGAAGTAATAGTACATTGATCAGTATTCTGATCTACTAATCCATGCTCTAATCCAGATGAGGGACTTAGTTACAGCACTTACAATAAAAGAGCTAAAACCTAATAATGTCAAGCTGTGCAAGGATGAAACTTACTCTTTAAGACACTTTGTACGAAGAGATTACATAAGATGCTATGTCTCTGGAATACCTGAATAACTAGGCCCCAACATGCACAGAATATTTTGAAATTGTGGTGACTAACTGTAAACCCAGCTGTGAAATGTTTTAGGAAAAAAGCCTCACTGCGTGCAAAAAGAAGAGGAATTCATTTCAAAAATAATCTTTACTAGATAATTATGTCATAGCTGAAAATACATCTGTTTTGAAAGGGCATGTTTCTCCAAACACAGTTAAAAACCAATAAAACACTTAGCCTAACTTTCCCACAACTAGAAAAAACAAACGAGCATCAAATAGGGTCAGATATTTAGGTGATGAATGGATTGAGAGCAGCCCTGCTGAGAAGGACCTAGGAATGCTGGTGGATGAAAAATTGGACATGAGCCGGCAATGTGCGCTCGCAGCCCAGAAAGCCAACCATATCCTAGGCGGCATAAAAAGAAGCATGGCCAGCAGGTCGAGGGAGGTAATTCTCCCCCTCTAACCCACTCTGGTGAGACCCCACCTGGAGTACTGTGTTCAGCTCTGCGGTCCTCAGCACAGGAAAGACACGGACCTGTTGGAGCGGGTCCAGAGGAG
>NW_008824368.1:97258-99295 GCF_000699105.1 Pygoscelis adeliae
TGTATTATTATTATTATCATATTATTATTATTATTATTTTATTTCAATTATTAAACTGTTTTTATCTCAACCCACGAGTTTCTCTCACTTGTGCTCTTCCAATTCTCTCCCCCATGCCACCGGGGGAGGGGGGAGTGAGCGAGCGGCTGTGTGGTGCTTAGCTGCCGACTGAGGTTAAACCACGACAATAAGGAAGAAATTTTTTACAATGAGGGTGGTGAGACACCGGAACAGGTTGCCCAAAGAAGCTGCAAATGCCCCATCCCTGGAAGTGTTCAAGATTATGTTGGATGGGGCTTTGTGCAACCTGGTCTAGCGAAAGATGTCCCTGCCCATGGCAGGGGCTGGGACTAGATGATCTTTCAATGCCCCTTCCAACCCAAACCATTCCATGATTCTATGTTGTTTTTATGATTTTCTTTATCACTATTTGCAAATATGCTGTTCATCACCAAGCTAGTTGTAGAAATGATAGAAAAAATATTAACAAAAATATTGAATAATGTTATATACATTATTATAAAAAATAGTCAATAACTTTCATGCCATTAGTCTGACCACATTATATACTATGTACTTTAAGATACACTTTAAGAACTTCAAGGAAGTTTTCAAAAATACAATACTATATCTACAAAACATTGCAGCTTGACATTGGTAAAATTTTTAGCTATAAGCTAAGTAATTATAACACATGAAATGTAATGGATCTATTGACCCCTAGAGTCAAGCCATTTGCAATGACAGGAGACCAGGCAGAATGCTTTAGTGCTTCTCCAACAGCATGAGATGTGTCCAAGCCAAGGCTGGCACAGAGCCAACGTCCTATGGAAGATTAATCTCACTTAATTTTAGGAGCACAGTTGATTTATTTAAATATTGACATTTATCATCATATTTTCACATCGCTTTGGCTATCTCACCTCACCTTCCACTGTTTCTGCAGAGGGGCAGGTCCCATGTCACACCTGCCAGCCTTGGGCCAACGCAAGCCCTGTGCCCATGTCCTGGGCATCTCAAATGGCCCAAACACCCAGGTTCTGCTTTAGCAACTGACTCCTGCCCTCAGTGTTTACAGTTGAGAGTAAGGCACTTCTTGAGTGTAATTTTGTCTGGCTTGTTTTAGACAGCTACATTAGGATGAGAAAAGTCATACCCTTCTATTAACATGGTTAAAAATTAATTGGTTTTAATTTCCCTTTGAAGGCCCTCGTCAGCTTGATTTATGGCTACTCTCATATTATTGGACTTTGTGACCTCTGAAACCTAGCTTACTGTATTGATCAGTCCTTTCTCCCTTGTTTGTAAGCTCCCAGTTACTCCTAATTTCCTTTCTAAACTGAAGACTCAATCAATTAGGTTTAGAATCCTTTTCCATACATTTTTAAAACATCTTTTTGGAAGCAAAAGTCACAATTACATTTTGTGCTAAAAAAAGTCTAAGACACATTTGCATCAACCTTTATTCCAAATTAAATTTGGATTTGACTTTAGATGAAAGCTAAGCAAGCCAGTGTCAGAAAGCATATTGAAGTTCAGAAAGCTTATATTTTTATATACACTGGTAATTATAAATAGTGAATAAGTTCAGCAATAGAGCCATTTTTTTTCAGCAGTTCAGCGTTATTTCCAGCAGAAAAATTTTAATTTATCAGGAAATTTCCACAGACCTGGAATAGCCAGTAGCTTAGAGCTCAGAATAGTCACTTGAAAAGAGGGGGAATCTTAGTTAAAACTTTTCTCAGGAGAGTCTGGTAATTACCAAGTTATTGGACTTTCCAGCATCTCTCCCTCTCTCAGAAATCCAGCATTAAAAGAAAAAAAAAGAAATAACTATGATACTTGAAGACAAGATATTGACTAAGATAGGCAGCTATCATTTGCCTATAGCAGCACCAAAGCAAGCGCATGCAAACACACACACACACACACACACTATTTCTCCCGCTCCTTGGATAACTGTGGTAATTCTAGAGCTAATACATGCCAACCAGCACCGACCTCCGGGGACGCATGCATTTATCAGACCGAAACCAA
>NW_008824368.1:99933-111487 GCF_000699105.1 Pygoscelis adeliae
GCCCAGGGAAGTGGTTGAGTCACCATCCCTGGAAGTATTTAAAAGACGTGTAGATGCGGCACTTAGGGACATGGTTTAGAGGGCATGGTGGTGTTGGGTTGACGGTTGGACTTGATGATCTTAGAGGTCTTTTCCAACCTCAATGGTTCTACGATTCTATGATTCTATGATTTTATATATATATATATATATATATATGTAGTGCTTCCTGCCCTCTGCAGATGTCAGGGAAATATCATCAGCACCTGAGCAGGAGAAATATATAAAAGAAGAAAACCATAATACTTTGACAGAAAATTGATTCTTAAGAGAAAAGATTTCTTTCTTAACAGGCAGTTTCATCTACACCTACTACAGACCGCTCTTTCAAATTATATGGGACTGTATTTTTCATACGTTGTTTTTCAGGGAGGAATGGCAACATTCCACCTTCTTTGCAAATCTTTAAGATTTCCACTCATAGGAATAATCAAAATCATTATCTGAGAATTTGATATTTCTTAAGAAAAGCTGATATTATTAATTTTACTGATGCTAAAATAAATGATTGGAAATTACCTTCTGCTGCTATATCATATGTGCATATACATACATGTTATAACCACAGGCACACAGAAGTTTCCCCATCAAAGTTAAAGCTCAAAAAAAATGCAATCAGAATTCCTTGGCTTTTATTCAACCTCTGCTTTTGCCTTATTTGCTGCCCTTAAATATATGATCATATCCTCACTATTTTTCCAGGGGACCCTGAGTTGCATTCCCTTGCATGCTGTCCCCTACCCCAAAACACTATCTTAGCTGGGTGTGATGGAGAGAAAGGAGTATTAGAGTGACCCACCAGCAGGCACCAAGGGCCTCTGTGACAAGCCACTTTTATTGCTGGCCACAGTGCTTATGCATTGTAACCCTTTCAGAGACAGAAGAAGACACCCAATGACAAAACATCTCCTTCCGCAGACGGGCAGCTGGATGGACACAGATGTGCTCCATAGTATCCACATGTGCAACTTCTGAAATCCTCATTGATGCTACCCTTCTAAAGATACTTTATTTCCATCACTGATCACTAAGTTAGACTTACTATAGCATTATTCTACTGTATAGCTTCTTCTATCATGTCATCAAAAGTACACTTTGATTTTGCTCATGAGTTTGCTTTTCAGACCATTTGCGTGAAAAAAAAAAGTGAAACTTCATAAGAAGTAACTATGGAAGCACCCTGCTCAGGAAACCAGAACATATTTGACAAGTGAATAACATGCTGATTTCACTGTGATCTTCTGAAACTATTTTATATGCACTTTTCATGGCAAAGGAAAGTTTCTGACATTTGTTATATTCAGGAAAGTATGAAATTTTCTTTCTAAAATAGATCTGTGACATACCAGCATTAATCTGACACAGAATCCTATTTGATACACAGTAAAAATGATATTCAAAGGGAATTTTTGAAAGCAAGACTCTAACTCTGAGAAAGACCAGTCCAAAAGAAGCATGAAGTTCCTCCATTTTCAGTCACCAGGACGGACTGTTTCATTTGAACAAGAACAAAAGAAATGCAGATAAACCTTTGATTTCTGAACCCAGCATCAGTCCAGGTACTGGTATACAACCAAATGTCTAGACAAGTAACTTAAACGCGCCTCTAGCACTAAGGTCAACTGGATATGCTGTGCCCATACTGTTAAACTCTCTTGGTCCCAAAATAGGACAGCTGAATGAGAACTGTCTACTGGGAATAACTAACTCCTAAACTGTGCCTGGAAATGGTGTAGGAAGATGTTAATTGGCTCAAGCCAACACCATTCCAGGGACTGTTCTAACAACTTCAGCTGCAGGTGATGGAGTTCCTCTGCCCATGCATGCCTTCTAGCGCTGTTTATTTTACAGTTGTTATAGCTGGCATTACAGTATATGGGGTCCTCACCTGAAAGTCATTTTTCATTGCTAGAACTATGATCAGCTTCAAACTTGAAAGCTAACAACAGCAAAAGTAGCAATTTGGACTTTAACACTGAGTCATGCATGCAGGAGATAAACTGAATAGCGCAATATGGTATATGTTCCCTGTGAGGCTGTTGGGTAATTTGGAATAGAGCTAAACCTCTTGTTTGTGCTCTGATTTAAAGCACCCTATAATCCAAGTTGCAGTAAAGCAAAGAACATGACATAGTATACAGCTGTCAGTGGATGATGGGAGGCAGGCTGTCATGTTGTCTGCTTATATGTGTTCTGGCTTCACAATCAGCAAGGCAGGACATCAGCTAGAAAGAACAACTTTCAGGGACCAAGATACAATGGATATATGACAGATCATCTCACATTAGCAGCTTAAGAGATTGAGTCCCAGCAGAGTGCAAATGCTGACACTGAATGTGATAAACATTTAATGCGGTGACAGGGATTACTTGCTTAGATGTTTTTTTTTGTCAATTTTAAGACGGGATGCAATTTCATCATAATTTTTTGGGTTTAAATCATAGTGCTTCATGTATAGTGTAAGGATGTTCCGTAAGTTCACTTTACACCGAATGGGAGTAAACTTTCATCTTCTAGGGCTGACATCACATCAGATTTTAGTTGAGAATGACAGGTTCTTCTTGTAACAGTGACCTTTAAGGTCAGGACTGGTATCAGCCTGAGGTTTGAGAAATATCAAAAGATCAGTTTTAGGAGATTATGGAAAAAACATTGTTGAGAGATATTAGAAATTATTAACAGATCATATAGGGGTAGGATGATTTGGGGCCAGGCACGCAGCATTGCAAATCTGCATAATTGATAAAATCAGAGGTATTAAAGAACTTGCTTCTTCAAATACAGCTAAAATTGAGCCTAATTTCACTTACCTTATGGGCGAAAAATCAGATAGCTCCCCACATGAAAAAAATGAGCACCACAAGCTCACAGAAGTATCATTAGATGATAATAGCTCTCTAGTACATATTAAATTAGTTCATCTTCCCAGTTTTATTTAAACTAGAAAGAGGCACTCTTTGAAAAAAACATGGTAACAACATGGTTACCTCTTGCTGATGAGTAGCAGTAAGCAAATATCTCTGGGAAAGTGTGGGAATGCCCCTGAAGCCTGAAATATTTGTTCTTGCTCAGAGGGGAATACTGAAGCATTTAAGCCTGCTACCAGAGCAAAGGAGAGAAAGACTGCTTTCCACTGACTGACATGAACTTGTTCTTCGAAATGATGGAGCATGAACGATATCTGCCCAGCCTACATGCAGTAGGCAGCCAGTTGGGGTGGGAGGGACAGAGAAGGAAGTAACACAGATAATGATCTTAATGAGTGACTGCACCATCCAGTTGAGCTGACCTCCCTGTCTCCTTGGCTGGTGTTATTCTCCTGGGTAAATTCAAGGAGCTCTCCAAAATAATTTTCAAGAGAAAGTACTTCAGTGTCATCTGGCAACACAGAAGGCCTTCTTCCAGCATTTCCAACAGTAGCGCTGACCTTATGCTCTGTGGATGTGATCCTGCAGCATTCGTACAGCACAGCAACATTTCTCAGGAGATGTGGGGAGTGGGCTGTCCCCTGCTCATGGAGAGGGTGGGCGGTCTTTTTCCGAATGAGGAAAGCATGGGAGAAGAAACAAGTACACAATTTCTGCTGGGAAATCAAACCATGGTTGGGCAGAAAGGGTCTGACTGTACAAGTTCACTTAAGGAGGAAAGGGGAGGGGAGGCAGGGTAGCTTGGGAAATACAGGACAGGAACATTACTTGTGGGAGTTATGCTACAAGTGGCAGTGACTTTTCTATGCTTCAGGATATGTTTATGTACAGATCCACATGTCTTCCCGTGCTTCACGTGATGAAGCTCAAGGCGGCATGCAGTTTGGCCAGAAAAGGGAGGTTTTGGGCAGACTGCCCAAATACCTTTAGTAAAGACTTGCTAATAAAAACGCTCCAATGTGGGTCCATTTTCAGATGCACAAGCTAAGCCACCCCGAGGATAAGTTAGAACACTTTCTAGTGTTTAGGGCCAATAGAAAGCCAGCTGTGAAGAGATCTGTGTATAAACATGTATGCTCATGTAAACATTTTAGTACTGTCTGCTGCTCTCGGAGCGGTGTGTGTATTTTGCGGGGAGCCTTGAAAGAGGCTGAACTAAAATAAAACAAAAGCTGGCAAGAAATAGAGACTAGTTAGGGGGAACTGTTCACTCTTTGGAATTTATTGGCCTGTTTCCACCCAGATCCTTAATGGTTCTGCCCTCACACTGCTTATTCAGAGACATGTGAGTCAGTGCATTTTAATATATTTTACTAAAAGACTTCATGAAAAATAAAATCAGGAAAACTTATTACCTAAGCTCATCTACCAATAATAACAACACACTAACTCAAGTAAAAAGAATTATAATGATCAATCAAATCAAAATCAAATTGATATCAAAGCAAACCAATTAGACTCAATAGTAGACAATGTTCCACAATCTAATTAGTTAGATAACACAAAATGTAGTTATACAAGTCTAGAAAAGATGGTTACCCATTGACTATAAACCCCAACAAAAGAATTTTATTGAAATCAATCAAATATGTAATTTGTTTAGTTAACTAGCTTAACACCAAAACCTAATTACTATCTGGACCAAAGCCTGACAAAATAACGATAATTTTTTTCTCAATAAATTCTATTCTTATGTGATGACTAACCCCTTCCTGCCCTTGTAGCAATAAAGACTTCAAAGAATAGAATAGAAAACCAGACGTCTGACAACTCCTATTTACCAGAAGTCATAAAACGACAGCTTCATGTCACTCAGGACCTTTAAATGTATAGCACAGAACATGCCCTAATGAATAGCTTGATGAGGTATTATATAAGGCTGCTTAAATCCAGGGGAGCATTTCTTTCCAGAAATTTGCATGCATGGCCAAATTGTCATTTATGCATATGCCCAAATCACAATTCAGGATTAAATGTCTCCTGCTAAATGAGAACAGGAGGGAAAAATATAAATAGTAACAATAAGAGAATTTTCATTGCTAGGAAGTGGTGAAACCAGAAAGCTGTCAGGATTCCCTCGCTTATAAAGGCATGTCTATTATAGTGCTCTATAGATCCCTGACCTAGCAGTAATCATGTGAGCTTGGTAATAGCTGAAATACTTTGAGCACCCTTCAGGAAGTTTGTATTTTCTTCTTTGGGTGGTAAAAGGTCAGAAGAACATACATCACCATATTACAACACAAAAACTTTAAAAACAGATCACCTGAAAATCTTAACAACAAATCTAGCTCCTCAACACTCACTTATGAGCTGCTTTCTGAAGTATTATGTAAAATCTTTTCTCCTAAATAATGACTCCTCTCCCAAACATATAATTATTCCAGCATGTTATTCACAGGAAAAATATATTTGTCAGAGATGGAAATAGGAAATAATTGATACAGAAAACTTTCACTGTGGAAAATGCATCTTGTCATGATTTCCAACTGGAAGAGGATTAATTCTGCACTCTTTTAGGCCAGGCTTTCACTCATCTAGTTTAAAAAGTAATCATTCAGATTTATCTCTGGAACTAGGGAGTAAGCAGCTTCATTTTGAAGCATCTGTGGTATGTTTCCTGCACCTAGAGCAAGAGGGTACAAGTTCATCTAAACACAAACTAGCCTAACTCAGAGCTGCAACCAATTCTCAGTTTGGGAATACTTGCTTGGCAAGACAATCAAATAGAATCATAGAATCATAGAATCATTAAAGGTTGGAAGAGACCTCCAAGATCATCGAGTCCAACCATCAACCCAACAACACCATGCCCACTAAACCATGTCCCTAAGCGCTTCATCTACCCGTCTTTTAAATACTTCCAGGGATGGTGACTCAACCACTTCCCTGGGCAGCCTGAGATGAAGCGCTTAGGGACATGGTTTAGTGGGCATGGTGTTGTTGGGTTGACGGTTGGACTCGATGATCTTGGAGGTCTCTTCCAACCTTAATGATTCTATGATTCTATGATTCTATAAGGCAGGTCAAGAGAAAATCAGCATCGCTTCCTGGTCCTGAGAAGCCAGAACTGGAAGATGCTTCCTGGGTCACCAAACCCAGCCTCTTTATCACGGGCAGCTCTCTCAGACAATCTTTACTTGAACAGAACAGACTCCCTCTTAGTAGTTGGGATCCCCCCACTTGACCCACCTTCCCCTCTGCTGCCTCTGTGAGTGGTGGTGGACAGAGCCTCATTTCTCTGACAAGATAATTTCCTCAATCCTAAATTAGGTTCAGCTGTTGAGGACTGCTGACAGGATTATCCTTCCTCCAGAATATTTGGAGAAAAAGCTGTCCTTCCTTTAGACTTCATTTTGCCAGGCTGCACAAACCTGGGTCCTTTACAGCTCCAGCCCATTGCTCGCATATTGATGCCACCTGAAATGCCCCAGGGTGTCCAACCTGTCACCCAGCTGCTGCCCTGAAAGGGCATGGGTCCCCTCCAGCTCTTGTGTCACACCCCAAACCCCTGGTACCCTCAGGCATTCAACTGGTAATAGGTGTCTACAAGTAGGCAACTGAACTGAGTATTCAGTCTCCTTCCATGTTTGCAGTATTTCTTTGCCAGATCACCTTTTCTGAGTGACCTGAAGTGTACATGCTACACTTACACCAGACACACTTCTCATACAATTGTTTTAATACTTCTTTATCTCATGCTTAGATATTTTGCTTGATTAAGTTCTAGACCTACAATTGCCTTGTTCAAGGCTGTATCATAATCATCACCTTCAGTCTGCTGATTATCTGCAGATAAATGTTCCATCAGTGTATGGAAAAAAAAAACCTTTTTTTTAATCATTCTATAAATGCTTAATCTTTTAATTTGTACTCCTAGATAGATTAGACTAAACTTTTGTACTTTGCTTCCTGCAATAGTGAAATAACTGGTCTCAAGGGCAAAGCAAAAGAAACCTCATGATGCATGTACTTAATTCAGCAATGATGCATAGATATAAGAATTTTTTTTTCCAGCCTTGCAGCAATCAGCTTCCTCCTCAGTGCTGGAGTTTTACCTACATGTATGACACAGTTATCCGCCTCTGTTAGTACTCAGTAAGTCTCTGACTTTGTGACCTCTTGTAGTTATGAATGTCAAATGTTCACTGTGATCTGCATGAACTTTATTCTTGAAAACTTTTTTCTAAATATACCTGCCACCATTTTATTTTATCAGGTAAGATAGGTGGAACATAAATATGACCCATCATTTTGTTGTTTATTTTATTTTATTTTATTTATCAGATTTGCCAGTGAGGCAAAACAGAGGCCATCATCAAGTAGTTAAAAAGAGAAGTTTATAGTGTGTACTGTTTTTTTCAAGTAAATAAAATGACATCCATCTCATACTAGTGAATGTAAGGGGTAAATACTGTAGATATTAACCACATTCGGTGATGCTGTACCTAGATTCAACTTACCTAAATTTAGACAGCTTGCTAAGGTTTCTAAGTTGGAATGTGTTTATCTTGGACTTCTTCTAAAGTTAGTGGAGAAAGAGAAGGAAAGTCGCTGCAAGCAATTCAGTCAAATCTCCATTTCTCTCTTTTGACTGGCATAGCTGGGTATGATTCTAGGCCTGAATGCCTGCATTTGAAGAAGTTTCTGAACCAAAGATGTTCAGAAAGTTCATTTTGAAAAGAAAAAATTGCAAATAAGAAATTGCATTTGGTCAAAACTTAAGGAAGACAAATACACTAAGGAAGACATGCCCCTACCTCGATTAGGAATATCCCCTGATATGCAGGTGCCTGTCACTACTGCAAATCAGATACAGCAACAACCTAACTGCAGGCTATGGGCCAATCTTGTTTTGGAAAGATTTCCCTTTGCAGGAAACCTTTTTCTTACTCTAATTCCCTTCTAAGTATGAATACATATAGCAGCAGGTGATGGCCTGCACCATGAGTTGTGGCACGTCCCCTTTCAGATAGTGTGCTAAACCAACATACCAAACCATCAGTGACCACTGGAAATCTCATGAAATGTCCTGAACGATTAAAGAGGCTCACACATGTTCAAGGGATATATCTGTACAATCCACTATACCTGGTAAGGGAAGTAATACCTATTTTTCCTTGAAATTAGTTTTCTAAGAAAGAGGTGAAATTGACCTTAAACTATATAAAGATGATGACGTTCAAATACATACACGCAAGCTATTACAATTAATTGTCATTGTGCAGGTGTGTACGACATTGTCCATAGTCCCCTGCCTGCTAACACTGTACAGTTACATACTGAATGTATGAATTTCTTTCAAATTCAGTTGCTAGTGATGGAGTTCCCATTTGCAAATATTTTTTTTTCTTCTAAAGATGAAAGTTTAATATATGAAGCCGAGCACAATCCACACAAACCAAAGGCAAAACCAGCTATTAGTAACACTGCTATATACTTCTACTAAGTAATCTTCATTCTCTGTCTTGAAAGGAGTTTCTTGGCTCTATGCATCTACTAGAATATCATTGCAAAACATACTTTTTTAACATCCTAATTTTCAGTCTAAAATTACTCATAGACGATTCATACTCATTTTTTCCTGTTCTAGCATCTGCTTATAGAATAACTTTTCTAACTCCCCAAGATATAACTTCATGATGCATTTGTAGAAAACAATAATATCTTAGGCTCTTTGACTGGGTTTCTGAGTCACTCTGGGATTCATCTCAAATGAAGGATTAAAGTGATCTTTAGTGGAAATAGATAGATTGCCTGCATTGTCATTTTGCCTTTAAGAAGGAATTTAGCTTTCTTTCTGACATCAGGGAATAGGAAGAAATTGAGATAATGCTATTTCGATACTGAACTTCTGAAATAAACTTATTCCTGTGAGGAAGGAACAAAGTAGTATCACTAATATGAATGAGAACGGTTTGGTGTATCTATAAAAAACACTGAGTTTGTAAAAACAATGTATGTTTAGATACTATCTAATAGCTGCAGTATTTTAGGTTTCATCTTCTCATTTATTAGATTGCTATGCTAATATGAGATCAGGCCAATGTTTTGAATAATAAGCACATTGTTCCAAAACATCATGGGTCTAAACATTCATTCAAGCACCTTTTAACATGATTTTTAAAAAAATAACATCAGGTTCCATGCAAGTTGGTGCAGGCTCTCAGAAAATTGTATTTTATAAAATCAGAACACATCTCAAAGTGTTTACACATAGATTTTGGAATGTGGGGGATCAACACCAAATAAATTGCTTTCAGGTTCTAAGTAAATGCAAGATGGAAGACAAAGACCTAGGCCAAGATGAATTTTAGTTTCTAGGAAAACTTGCTAGAATAAAAGAAAGGCAAAGCAAGAGAGAAAATTGTCTACGAAGTTGATAAGAGTGGACATTTCAGGACCTGATGAAAGAAAAACAAGTATCCAGCGTAGATATATAGGGAGAACAGCAGGGCACAAAAGAAACTGCAAAGAAAATGCTGAAAAACTAACAATGACTCAGTTAGAAATTCCATGTGCAGGGGGTACATTAACTAAATGTGGAACAGACCGGTGTCCTCAGCAGGGATCTCCATCAGTCCCTGCTGGGCTGTGCACAGACACACATCACACACACCATCACCAGGCCAGCCACTGCCAGCTATGCTCAACACCGCACACCGCTGAAGTGGGTTAGTGCCCTGATGTTCTGGCCAAAACCAGTGGTTTCTATTCGAGGAAATCTAAAATTATGTAATGACATTCTTTCCATTGAGAGCTACAGCTCCAGTCATGCAGTAGCCCTTGACAAATACTCAGGAACTGTTAACGTAACATCATCCGCCATAAAAACAGTTTATACTGTTTTACCAGAGCTCTGAGGAGAAAAGCAGACAAATAACTTCAAATCATCCCATTTGAAATGAAGGCTTGTGAATGGAAAGAAGATTCCCTTTGGGAAAGATTAAGAATTGAATTATTCAAAGTGATTTTTTTACAGCAGCAAAAATTTAAGGCTATCAGATGCCTGGGATAGCATGTTACTGAAGCACACATCCCTCAGTCCTCTACACCCACTGCTTGGAACAAGGGGGAAAATGAAATTGCCATTTGTACGTGCTCTGCTTGAGTGCTTACTCAATGCTGGTTGAGTAAGGAAAAGCTGGAAGAAGTTTTAATGTCGTTCGCAGTAACCATTCTCATGGTAAAAATCAGCAACTTGGTTTTTCAGAGGTCAGACTATTTCTAGACTAATCACACTCAGCTGCTTAGATAGTGAGACAAGCGGGACTAATTCAAGGATAGTGTCATTTAGACATCACCTTTGCAGAGTAGTTCCACTGCTCATTGCACAGTGGCATGTCAGGAAGAACTTAATCAAGCTAATTGTCTGAAAACATAAGGTCAAACTCAAGGTAGAAAAACCAGCTTGTAATAAAACCCTCTTCTTCTCAGAAACAATTATTTGGTTTGACTGAACGAGGGTGTCTTGATCCTGCATTTTATGGAGATCAGTCAGAGCAAAAAATGTTCACCATTTTTAGCAATGGCTTAGCAACTGACAGGACTGGGCCAGAAAAGAAATTGTAGCCAAGTAACAACAAAAATGGGCAGTGGATCAAGCAACAGAATATGTCCAGCTGAATATGGTAAATTACACACAATTGAGAATCACACCTAGTGGCAGGGGTCCCTAAAAGTATACTTATATTTATTTCTGAAAAGCAACCAACTGTTTGGATGAGAGCTGTGTCAAAGTGCTGCATATGTTTGACAATCATTTACTGGCAAGTTCTTGGCTTTTTGCTTCAGGCAATCTCATGTCCTTAGACTACTTCTTTTTGGAGGATAAAACTGTGGGTGGGATTCAGTTCAGGGTTAAGACACCTACGTTAAATGTCTAAATGTAGACATCAACATTTGAGGTAAGTCCCTAAACTCCCTTTGTTGTCAGAGGATAGGCAGGATTGGCTTAGATTCCCTAGAGAGTCTAATGACTTTTAAGATATCCTAAGTGTCTGAGGCATCCCTGGGGACTGGCCAAGAAGAGGATACCCTTCTTTGTCCACAGGTAGAAGGCAAGCAGGACGCTATCTCAGATGTCAGTAGACAACTATCTTTAGGCAACTTTATCACAGCTTTAGTCAATAGAATTAGCAGCAAAGTGATTAGCTTACAAAGTGATTCAACTCACCTTCGGTATCTAAACACTGGTTTAGCTGCAATACTTTCTAGGCTACACTGTCACCTAACATATGTATGGACACCTGCATATAGACCCTGTGTGGGTCTGGAGTCTAATCCCACATGCTGAGCAGAATTCAGTTGTCTGAATATTGGTGTGTAGGGGCATAAGATGATACATTAGGGTATCAGAGATGTCCACAAGGAACTAATAGTTATGACACAAACCCAGTGGAAGCCCTTCTGGAGGGACAGGCAAGGCGTGTTTCTGCCCCACACACATCTGCAGTGTGGCTCTGCCCAAAAAACAGTGATGCTGGTAAGCCATCCTGTGCCTCAGATCAGCAGTGCAAGCTCCAGCTCACAGAATCCCTGTGGCTTCCTACAGTCACCTCTAATTAATGGTAGCTGGACACAAAACA
>NW_008824368.1:111522-115281 GCF_000699105.1 Pygoscelis adeliae
TCACGCCGGGCAGGACACTGCCTGCCTCTGCAGCGGGTATCCTCTGCCAGGTTACTCATTTGGAAGAGCCAAGGAGCACACTGAGTTTAGATGTCTGCTGGGGAAGGAAGAATGCACACAATGTGCAGCAAGGCAGCTGCAGCACTAGGGGTGTTACTGTCAAACTGCTCCCTGGCTGTGCAGTCTATAAAAAGACACACACCCTGGGTCAGAGGGATGGAAAGGAGCATGTCTCCTTTCCCCATGATGTCAGAAGGTCAGCAAAGACTGAGACTTCAAAGACGCTGGCAACATACTGGAGTGGATAGGGGATGCCTGTGCCATTGCACCTCATTGCATGATCATTGCAGAGTTTGCTGTGCACTTGTTGCTACTAATAGTGAAGTCAAGAATTTCTCCCATTAAATCCATATCTGAGGAGAAAATGAAGAGATAATACATTAGCTGTCATCATTTGGCACATATGAGGCTGCTGCAGGCATTGCTCTACTTTTGGGGCAATTAAAGTTTTTGCCTTGACACAAAGTGCTAGCAGGCAACAGGGTGTCATCATCCCACAGTTTGGTACTCTGTTACTCCACATTTGAGCAGACGTCAGAGCCCTTCTGGGCTGCCATCTGGTTATTTCTGATCTATGATATTTGGCTCACTATTTGCCCCACTAGAGATACATACTGCTAGGATTAAATCAGAGGCACCAAGATTTCCCAATAATTTTCATAGATACATGATTATCATATCACATTAGAAAGGCAAAACAGCACAGAATATAAATGATGAATACATATGCAAGTATTTCAACACTAGGAGAGAAAGTTTCACAGTCCAACACACTTCACTACTCAAAATGCTTTCCAGATATTTAGCTGATATTTTACTTTGCTACCTTTGACCCCATTATTTCTAATTATACTCACAAGGACCTACTTAAGTAAATTTTACTAACAGCCTGCTTATCGACAACCATTCATCCTAGTTGTTTTCATCTACGACATCTATTAATGAGAAAGATTTGGGGTATACTGGTTATATGTCTGCCTTCTGCTAGGGGACAATGGGCAAAGCTTTCTAGTACATTCACAACTTGTTGCTGTCATATTTTCACAGGTGACAGCATAACACGACTTCAGTATCACATGCCACCTCTGAAGCAAGAGTCTTTATCCTTACCTTTACCTTCACACTTCTTCAATCAACTTTTCATTTCATCCACACCTCTCCTCCAAAAAAAACCCAAAACCAGACTAAACCAAAAATAGCAAGTGTAAAGGAAAACAAGCCAGCTTTCTTGAGAAAACTGTTAGCAGCCTATCTGCCAAATTCCAGTTTGTGTCAGGTGAAAAGGTAGAAGTGAAGAATCAAGTTGGCTGGTGACCAGCTCTACTTCTACTCTAAAAGTCCAGTCTGATTTGATGAGCGATTTGAGCGATTGCTAAAATAGCTAAACACTGCAACATTGCTTTTAACTGCAAAGCAAGCCTGATCAAGAGCAACCACCAAAGAGGAAGCAGGAGCAGGTGTACCTGTGCCTGCCATGACAAGAGCCCTGCTATATTCAGAAAACCACCTGCTACTGCAGATCTGCGTGTTTCAGAACCAAGGTACCAGTTTGCTTATCAAGACTTGTTTTGTGCTCCTTAAAAGCATCTGCAAGCCTCCAGTGGGTCACGGCAGTGCACTGGACCTTGAGCATTATTTTTTCTTGCTGTGATGCCTAGAGGAATAGACACTCTAAGACTGCATCTGCCTCGGCAAATGGAGCGCAATAGGAGCAGACCTCTAGAGTGACACAAAAATGTCTGAGAGGCCTGTATTTCAGGAGATTTACCTCAGATGAGTGAGCTCTATCCTGGTCCTGTGAGCTGAGTGGTAGTAGCTGGAGTGTGGTAGGCATGCTCCTGGGGTGCATGCTCTGGCTTTGGGTCCTGTGAAGGAATCTAGTCCACATGCTCCAGGCTTCTCTGCAGTGCCAAAAAAAGCATGGTAGGAGGAGGAAAATCAGGAGATTCACTTAGAGGGTACTCTGCTGATATGATAACAGACTAATGTAGATGCAGCTACAATAACTGAATCTATCGTTTACAGAGTTGAAACTCTAGCATTGACATAAATTGCTCTGATCATTCAATACCAAAGAATGTTCCCCCTGGCTCACTGGTACTTGAGAATATTGCAGTTATTTACACGGGTTCTGGTGGCTGGTACATGGAGTTGATTATTTTTTTAAGAAGCACTTGGCTTGTATGAAGGGAAGGGTTCAGTTACATATATGACAGCATGATCTTAAGTGCATGAATAGGTTCTTACTCTATGTGTTGAAATGCTTAAATCCTTCAGGATGGGGTCTCAAAGTGACAGCATTTCAAAAACATATAGCCAAGGACAGCACATACGTGGAAAGGCATGCAGGAAGGGTGTCGTCACCCTATCAGCTCAAAAGATGAGTTCAGTTGGTGGCCATCACCCTCCCGGAAGGAGCTTAGCTATGGTATCCACCCGGCAGAAAGCTACGTCCTCTGCACTCACCAGAACTGATATGGCAACCCAGACACAGCTCCCACAAAAACATGCAGCCATCCAGGTCTCAGGCTACAGGGCGTGCCAGAGCCTTTCACTAGTACCTGATGGCAGTAGTGAGAACACCTGTGTGAGGTGTGACCAAGTGAATGATCTGCTCAGCTTGGTGGCAGAGCTTTGAGAGGAAGTGGACAGGTTAAGGAGCATCAGGGAGTCTGAGAAAGAAATAGACTGGTGGAACCATGCTCTGCCCTCCCTGAGACAGAAACAGGAACACCCACCAGAAAAAAAACAAGATCAAGGGGATCCTGTATCCTCCCCTGGCCAGGCAGAAGGCAGTAACTTAAAGGAAAGGAGTGAATGGAGGCAAGTCTACACTCAGGGCAGCAGGCGAACCCCCTCCTTGCCCACCTTGTCTTCCCAGGTGCTGTTATACAACAGGTATGAGGCTTTGGATTTGGAAGGTCAGTTAACTGATGATGTGGATGATGGTCCATCTACGCCAGAGGTGTTGCCAGGGTCAGAAAGACCTACTCCCCATATCACGACCGCCTCCACGAGGAAGAAAAGATGGGTTATAGTTGTAGGCTACTCCTTTCAGAGGGGAACAGAGGGTCCAATATGCCGGAGAGACCCCCTCCTCCTAGGGAAGTCTGCTGCCTCCCTGGGACTCGGGTTAAAGACATGTCCTGGTTTTGGCAGGGATAGAGTTAATTTCCTTCCTAGTAGCTGGTACAGTGCTGTGTTTTGGATTTAGGACAGAACAATGTTGGTAACACACCGATGTTTTAGTTGTTGCTAGGTAATGCTTACACTGGCCAAGGACTTTTCAGTTTCCCATGCTCTACCGACTGAGAAGGCTGCAGAGGCACAGGAAGCTGGGAGGGGGCACAGCCAAACTGGCCAAAGGAACATTCCATACCATGTGACGTCATGCTCATGGGCATCGGTCGGCGGGTCGTCAGCAATTGTACTGTGCATCACTTGCTTTGTGTATTATTATTATTATTATTACTACTACTTTATTATTATTATTATTGTTATTATTGTTATTATTATTTTATTTCAATTATTAAACTGTTTTTATCTCAACCCACGAGTTTTTCTCACTTGTGCTATTCCAATTCTCTCCCCCATCCCACCAGGGGAGGCGGGGGGAGGAGTGAGCGAGCGGCTGTGTGGTGCTCAGTTGCCGACAGGTTAAACCCCAACAGGACATACATAGGAAACTTCCTAGCCTGG
>NW_008824368.1:120286-135117 GCF_000699105.1 Pygoscelis adeliae
ACCTGATCTAGTTGAAAATGTCCCCGCTCATTGCAGCGGGGGTTGGACTAGATGACCTTTAGAGGTCCCTTCCAACCCAAACTATTCTATGATTCTATGATTCTGTGTTTTAAACCCCACTTCTTTGTGGGAAGATAGTTGCCTCCCACCCCTCCATTCACAGATCTAGAGGAAATTATTCCTCTTTAATTAAGACTCACAGTCTTTCTCTCGAAGGTAAGACATTATAATCTGTTTTTCAAGAAAATGAGCTGAGACCACTGCTTTCAAACAAAAAAGACATGTGATTCTTGTTTTTCATAAAATGGTTCAGTGTTCAGAGCACTGGGTCAAATCTTGAAAGAAGCATCCTGAGATGGTTTATAGCCGTATCTCCCTATCACAATGTTATTCGGAAGGATCGTATTTTTCAGTATTCCTTCTGAATCTTGCCACTGAAGAAGAGACTCAAAATTGACTAGACTAGGGAGAAGGGACAAGAGAGTGATGCCAAAGACTAGTGCTTATAGCACTTGGCTGGAAGAGTCAGTGTTCAGTTCTGCATTCAGGACTGGCTAGTACTAAAGTGTCAGGAGATAAAATAGAAACCTTCAGTGAGGAGAGTATTTCAAGACATGCTTTTTACCATGCACGAAGTTAGAATTATAGCAGGACTGTAATAAGAATATGTTCAAATTTATGACATGGTCTACAAATAGAGAAAATGAACTGAAAATTATAAAGTAATTTTTGCCCTATGAACTCTTCGGTTATAACTGGCCATAGCAAAATGTTGCTCTGCCAGTGTGTAATCTTGCTTCTGAACATGCATTGAAAAGAATTTGAATTTATGCTTTATATGCATTCTACAGTACAGATCAAGTAAGCAGAATATAATTATTAAACAAGGAAAAGGCACTCTATTTTGGATGGCACTACAGACTTTTAAAATTATAGTTCTTAAACTCTATGCACTATTTGTACTGACCTCCAGAACAAAAAGTCTCCTAGAAACAATAATTGGTGGATTTCCAATTCCTTATGTTCCTTTGCAGGTCAGAACCAACTCTGTCATCTAGAAAACCACAAGAGTTGCTGAATTAATTAGTGTGGCCTTTTTAGAAGCAAATCTGCTTAGTTGTTACTGCTATGTTGAGTCTGAATAAAGATGCTTTGTATATTCTTTTTCTTAAGATAATGTTCTCCACACACCACCTACAAATGCCTAAATGGAGCTACATTGTATTGTGATACTATTTCTGATTATTACTAAAAGAAATCTAAAAAAAGCTCCTCACATGAGAGAGCTTTGTTCTTTTCTAATGTTTGCTTCAGTAGACATGGCAGTATTCTAAATTACAGGGATCATATGGATCAAATATACATTCAGCATGGATGTTTCCTCTGAAAATACATTCATATGACTTAAATCTTCTACTTGCATAGTTTGCAAAATGCAGTTGGGGGATGGAGACAGAGATGTCAAGCAGTCTGGTAGGTTGCCAGGTAAAGGGGATATGAGATGTTTCCTGCTGCTTAAACAACCTTTAAAGTGGATCCAGTTATGACTTTTTTAATAGCTGGACATTTGCAGAATAATGAAACTCCAAGGACCATTCCATCAAACTTTCCATATAGCGTTAATGGGAAAAGGCTGTCATCTTCCATCAAGTTAATGCACTACAAATAATTACCACTCCTGTAAGACCATCACTCTCCATCTCAAACAGATCAGTTGCCAAGTGCAAAATTCTAAGCTTTTGTCAGCCAACTGGTGAATATTCCTAACTCCTCTATCCCGAGCTTGTAAATGAAGAAAAAATGTAGCTAAAATAAGATGTTCTGAACAACACTTTCCACAGTGGTCTAGCTGACAAATAAAAAATACCTCATTACTTATATAAATACATAATTTGTCTTGTTGGAATACCTAGAAGCTAATATCTGAAATACAAAGCCATCATAGTAGTTATTGCAAAAGTTACTTTGGAATGTAATAGATTATTTATGAAAAAGCACCCAGTATCACATACTATGCCAGAAACATACTTGGAAAAAAGAACTGAGGTTTTTCTGTACTTTTCCTGATGCCTGGCCATTAATTCACACTGCAAGTGTACCCAGGGCTGCACAGTTTAAGAGTATAACAAACTATTTCATCCTGAGTGAGAGGATGCAGGCAAAGAAAATAATCTAATCATGACAAGATGACAATGAAATTACTATCAATCAGTTTTAAAGTGAATTGCATGAGGAACATACTGGAGTGACTAATGCCTGTCTCCAGCAGCTTCTCAAAACAGTCACAGAATGGGGCAATTGTGAAAGCTTTCCTATGTCCTGATACTATGCCTTCACTCTCACCAAGACAAACAGCCAGTTTCATCTTTGCCCACAACAGTGAAATCATCGTTTCTAACTGGCATGTAAACTGTTGTGGAGGAATTCCTCCCACCTAAGTTTAGTTGTCTAAATTTAGTTGTCTACTGTAGGCTTAGTTAAATTTAGTTGATTAACTAAGGGGAGTCCTCCTTTGTCAGTGTAGTGAAACAGGCCGCTACAGAGGGAGATTCCTCGTACATGTCTTAGATGCTTCCTTTAGCATCAGATTAATTCCGCCTGGAGATCTTGGGGACTACAAGGGAGGCTGACGTTGATTTGCTTAAATTTAGCCATGCCTAAATGAAGTAGGAAGACTCTTAGTATGTCATCCAGAAAATGGATTTAGCCCACAAACTCTTTCCATGTGGGCCACAGAAGAGTTATGAAAGGCAGCATGAGAAGGCTTAATAATATATTAAAATGTGTTTTGGATAGCTGGTTATTTAGATCTGTAGTACACATTTTTATAGATTTAGAGTTGTTTTGCATAGTGGAATTAATATTAACCTTTGCAACAACTTCAACAATTATATTTGTAAAACAAAAAAAGTATGACATGCCTAATTTTAACACTTGGTAAATTATTTGTGACTTAAACCTTAATTAAAATAGGTCTTAGTTTAATTCATGTTTCAAAGTAGTTACTCTGAAGCTTGACAAGTTTTATCAGTTTTGGGAGACTGTACTATAGTATCTTTAAGGAAACTTTTAATTTTCATCTATTATAAATCAAATAAAATTAACTTCTTTGACCCAAAACCTTGTAGCCATTTATATACTTGCTATATAAAAGGAATGATGACTCTTTGGAAAACTTATTTTTCCCTTTCTTGTTAGTTGAACACAATGTCCCTGGTACAACATGTAACTTAAAATTATGGAGTCACCATATGACAATGCAGGCACATTGGAGAACTCAGATCTAAAATGGTACGATTCTTGGATTTTAAATCTTTCATTCATGCCACTGTGTGAAGGTCACATATTGATGTTTGAGTTGGTTAAGGACCGTGGAATGTTTTGCTTCTCAGCTGAGAATATTCTTCCCAAGCAGCCACAGGGCTCGTTCCTGGGCCTAAATCAAGACTCAAAACATTCCACAACCCTTCGCCTTGTAAACTGAAACATCAACATCTGCCCTACATACCACCCCTCCAGAAAAAGGACACACGGGCTGAAACGTCATCAGAAGTATTCTTACATATTATTTAGGAAGAGCCACCCTCAAGCAACGACAGCGGTTGTAAATAATTAATTGGATTAAAAAAAACATACACTTATTAATAGGGTTTTCAACTGGTATAGCTTTGAAAGAGCAAATTCCAGGAGATGTCAGCTTCTGCAGATTTTGCTTTTC
Source organism: Pygoscelis adeliae (assembly GCF_000699105.1). Lineage (NCBI taxonomy): Eukaryota > Metazoa > Chordata > Aves > Sphenisciformes > Spheniscidae > Pygoscelis > Pygoscelis adeliae. The sequence continues at coordinate 124,005 of NW_008824368.1, forward strand.
TTTTTGTAAATAATTTGGTCATGAGAGTAGCTAGAAGGAAGCATTCTCCAGACTTTCTGCTGTAATGGAGCGTGCACTACAGCTTTTAAAACCTGGTGGTGGGAAACTTTAATTTACTACCTTCAATTTCACAACTTTCCGTACAGTTTCTCCAGGACACTTATCTTACTGGAGACAGAACAAATAAGCTGTTACTAGACATGAATACTTCAGTAGCATTGCTACCACTATTTCCTATTTTTAATAATGATATTCATCATTAGGCTTTGTACTTCAGATGGTTGCTTATGTTCAGAACTATTTCTTTTCTATTTTTGGATCTGATCCTTCAGCACTAAACATTTCATTCCCACACAACAGCCTTAAAGAGACACTAAGGCCGCATAGGAAACTACGAAAAAAAAAATGTTTAGAAACAACTACCCTTGCAGCATGTACACAAAGTGTAGCTGCCATGTAACAGAACCTCAACATCTCTAATATATCACAGTTTCTTCCTTGTGGTTCCAAAAAAAGATCACGGTCAACCAGATGACATCTGCACCCTGACAATAAGCTGTGAAAATGCTTGCTTATTACTTAACCCACTGCATATTTCCTGTTTGATTTCAAGCATAGAAAGCTCTTCCACAAAGACAGCCACTTTGTTGCGAGAAGCATCTACCACTACTAGATCAGGAGGTGACAACACCTTTGATTTTATGATGAACTTCTACTGAACAGCTAGTTTAAGTTACAATATATTCAATAATGGATTGGGATCAGGCAATGAACAGGATGAGTCCAAACTGAGACAAAGGAAATGTGCTCATGTGGGAAGCTGGCACTAATTCAGGTCTGCAAGGGGCTGGGGAGCGATCAGGAGAGCTGCAGAGAGGGAGGAAGGTGATCCAGTACAATGGCTTGTGAAGTTCAGATGCCAGCAGGCAAGAAAACCAGCTGCAGAAAGCTAGCAGGAAAAGGATGCAATCTACTGCAGACTGGAGAAAGTGTGGAGAAAGAAAACCTTCACTATTGGGAAGGAAGAAGATGATGGTTTAGGAGGAGAGCACCAGAGCCATCACCAACTTCCCTAAGAAGACTGCACCCTGGATAGAAATATGCTACGTGAAGACTGGGATGTGGGATAAGGCTCACGTTTCAGGGGACTCTTCATCCAAAATAATTCCAGTACCTCCCTAAATGACATAATCTATGCCAACAAAAGCACTTGTCCATTGCCATAGCATTTTTACAAGTATAGCTGTGTTTTCTGGTGAGTATGGCCTTTCTCATCCAGCTAAATGACATAAATATGCGAGGAAAATGTTTTAAAAGACATCTCTCCAAAGTTAAAGAAATAAGTCTGTGGAATGACTGAAGGCTTCTAATTAATTAAAGGTTTTCTTCCCTCTCTCTGGATCATGTCAGAATTCTTAACTTCTCGTCTGTATTAGAGATTATATCTGAGAAACTGCTCTGAGATTGTTATAATTTTTTTTTAGTGAGTCAGTGACATTTACTCACTGGGTGGATATAGTATGTCCTCTCCAAATGAACATTACTGAAGGAAGTCTTGAAAATAGGATCTTAAACTAAAAACACTGACTGACTGTTACTGGCACCACCTTAATTACTAAGTGTAATAGAACAGAAGGCTGAAATTATTACTAAATTGATTACTAAATGATTACTAAATTTCTCTGTAAGTATATGAACACAGAGCACCAAATGTGATATCATTACATACAGTTCCAATAGTTGGTCTTTGATGCAATTCTTACTTTAAAAGTAAAAAAGATTATTTTTTGCCTTAAATTAATGATCGTAAACTTTTGTCTTAAAAGATGGGAATCAACTGGTGTTTATTCTTTGCTGCAGTATCTTTTAAATAAGGTGTGGAAGATGTTGATCCAATAAGTGCTCTGAAAGGGGAACACAGCTGAGTTGGAAATGAGCGCCTTTTCTTTTCAGCTTGATTTTTTTTTCTCAGGTCAGACCTGGCAAAACATCCCCATTTTCTTAAGTCCCATCAGAATTGTCCAAAGCAAATAATACACATAGCTGAGATTACTTTAGTAAATTGTAGAACCATCTTTTATGGTATTTCTTTCTAGAGAAAGATAAGAGTCCAGTTTTGGGGTTTTTTTTTCTATTTAAGCCTGTGTGTTAGCAAATGTAAAACACATTATACTGCTCACAAATTTTCTCAAATCAAGCATTTTTTAGCATGACCTTTTGAGGTGTGTTTATTCTTCTGGTTTGATCAAATTCAGATTTGAGATCAGTAGCTTTACTGATAATCAGGTGAATTATTGCATCATCTTCCACTGTCATGAACATGATTTCTGCTTGCAGAAATAGCTTATGAAAAAAAGTTTTTGACAAAGAAATTCTTTTCTACTTATAGAAAGTTGTGTTCAATTTATATAATTTTCATTCTAAACAAAATACCCAAATCTGAAAAAAATCAGATTTTTCACATAGAACTAAGAGTATAAACTACTAGTAGCAAGTACTACTAGTTTAGATGAGAATTTATTTCTTTAAAGGGCTGCTGTAGTAGTTCTTACATACTACATCTATTCAACAGAGGAGCAACAGAGGTTGAGAAAGTTACTGGGGAAAAACAATAACCTGAAAGCTAGAGGGTGTGGAAATATCTAATTAAAGTTGGAGTAATAATCTCTGCTTTGCTGATTTTCTTTGTATGGAAGAAGAGAAACCCAGCAATTACCATCTAAAATAAATTACACTCCCTGTAGCTTTTCTGAATGAAAACGTGTTGATACATGAAAACATAACCTACCCCTGTCCTTTGGACACGCTCAGAAGGTGCATCACTAAAATCAGTGCTGATGGGCTTAGGGTGGGTTTAGTCCTTCATTAATACCAGGGAGCATCTAGTGTCCCTGTGTTGAGTGGCGTGAATGCCGGCACATGGCTGTACAGCCCTTTCCCAGCGATCATATCAGTGCCTGTGTAGTACACATCCATTACATACGAACAGTGTGTAGACACACATCTCCTTCCCTCCTCTGTATTTTGACCAGAGCTATGTTTGCTGCTGGATTTACTTGCTGTCAGTGAATTAAACATGGAGCTCCAGCTTGTGATGTGAATACGTAGCTCCTTATGGTGTGGTGCAGGAACCTGCTGAGCTTGAACAGAAATGGCAAAAATAAAGGGTGGTTACCAGTGCAACTCCAGCTTGTGGAGACCATAGCTGAGACACCGTGTTGTCTAATCTGCCAATAAAAATAAACTTCCTTCTTGGTATTTCTTTTTCTCCTTCTCCTTCTTCATATCATTTAAAAGTTAAATTTTCATTAGATAATTTGTTCTTACATTTCCCAGTGTAGCTACTTGTTCCACCTTGGTGTAGCTCCAAGCAGGGAATATTGCTGCAGACAGAGCTCCAGGAACCATTTAATTTAACCCCGCTCAGAGCAGAGAGAGGGTATAACAGTTAAATTATACTAGGTAATCTCCACTTTCTTCCTCAGCACAGAAACAACCCAAGGAAACGTTCAGGAAAATAAAGCTAATGTGAACAGACTGCCTGTGTACTTACTTTCTCCTCTCCTTTGCTCACTCAGTACAGAAAGCCTTCAACTCAGAGGCACAGACCCCTGGGCATTGCATTTCTTTGGAAACTTATGCAAATTTAGAGCAATGTGCATTCAGTTTGTCCCCCACTACTCTGTTTACCTTTTCTGTTACTTACCACAAAGTAATTTTGCAGGAAAATTTAATAACATGCACAGACCATGCCAGAGGTGTGGCTTTGCCCCAGCTGCCCAGAAAGCCCGCCTGAAATGCACAATACTTGTAATAGCTAGTTAGTCTGAGTGTATTATTTGGCCCTTCTCTTCTCTGCAGACTTCCATACTTAACATGGTTTATGTCAATAATTCATAACTCAAATTACATTAAAACTTTGTCATCATATCAATAGTCCAAACAACTAATGAATGTGCTAATCAACTCTTACAATTTACAGAGTACTATACAATGTGCTGCCAAAAAATAGGATGAAATCTGCACGCTGAAATACTGACAAAGTCTTAGTTTGAGGTTATTACTTAATGACAGACAAATGCTCTGCAGAGGATCAAAATGCCATTTTACAGAGGATTTCAAAGTTTCAAAATTGGGCTTTGTTCCAAATGAGACTATTTCAATATTCCTCAAGAAGATGAAATGCTGAGAGATGGAAGTGTGGGGAGAGAATATGTTGAGAAATCAAAAGTAAAAAAAAAGGTTACAATTTTGGCATTAATAGTGCATTTAAATAATTTAAAAATGAAACAAAAATCAAATAACTAAAACTTTTTGAAACATTGTTCCAAATATATCAAATCTGATTATTGCAACATTCTGAAAATATTAATCTTCCCCTGCAGTTTTCATCCAAAATATAATTCTGATATCAACAATTTTAATCTGTCTTCTTATTTTTACTATCTCTAAGTTTTACTGACTTTGATTTACAATGAATGGCAACTCATGAATCTCATTAGCAGAATGGATTATGTTCATTACTTTCTACTTCAGATTTCAGATGCAGTGATGTAAATTTTTTTAACTCTTCATTTGTTAAGTACACATTACCAAATCTGTGGATACAGAACAAACTCTAATATGAACTACCTGAAAAAATATTACTGGAGATGGTCCTACCATATAACAGGTCTGCATTCCTACTGGGATATTTATATTTTTTATATTTATATGAATGTGCTAATCAACTCTTACAATTTACAGAGTACTATACAATGTGCTGCCAAAAAATAGGATGAAATCTGCACGCTGAAATACTGACAAAGTCTTAGTTTGAGATTACTTAATGACAGACAAATGCTCTGCAGAGGATCAAAATGCCATTTTACAGAGGATTTCAAAGTTTCAAAATTGGGCTTTGTTCCAAATGAGACTATTTCAATATTCCTCAAGAAGATGAAATGCTGAGAGATGGAAGTGTGGGGAGAGAATATGTTGAGAAATCAAAAGTAAAAAAAAAGGTTACAATTTTGGCATTAATAGTGCATTTAAATAATTTAAAAATGAAACAAAAATCAAATAACTAAAACTTTTTGAAACATTGTTCCAAATATATCAAATCTGATTATTGCAACATTCTGAAAATATTAATCTTCCCCTGCAGTTTTCATCCAAAATATAATTCTGATATCAACAATTTTAATCTGTCTTCTTATTTTTACTATCTCTAAGTTTTACTGACTTTGATTTACAATGAATGGCAACTCATGAATCTCATTAGCAGAATGGATTATGTTCATTACTTTCTACTTCAGATTTCAGATGCAGTGATGTAAATTTTTTTAACTCTTCATTTGTTAAGTACACATTACCAAATCTGTGGATACAGAACAAACTCTAATATGAACTACCTGAAAAAATATTACTGGAGATGGTCCTACCATATAACAGGTCTGCATTCCTACTGGGATATTTATATTTTTTATATTTATATTTGAATACTTATATATATATATATATTTATATATGCTATTAAAAGTGATGACATTTCTGTTATGGATTACATATTTAAAGACAAAAATCAACCGCAATTATGTTATAAAAGACTGAAATAGATCCAAAGCTCCATAACAATAAACAGATTTTTGGATCAAAATGTAAGGTTACAAATATGGCATATATAAGATTTTATGTAATTTCATTAAGAGCACTCATATAGTCTTTAAGTCACATAGATACCAAATTATATTAAAAGAAATGACTATCCTTCCTATAAAAGGAATGCAACCTGGGTACCTATTCCCATAGAAATATTCCATTATAAATGAAAATTAACTAATAAAACCCGCTGATTTGTGTGAGCGTGTTTGTATGTTTGCATGTGGGGAAATTTGCTAGTTCTTGCAAGGAAGTTGATGCCTCCCTCTTATTATCTTCATATTTGTTTGATGAAGTTAGAGGAACGCCACATTGAGATTCAGGTTCTTTATATAAAATACGCAAATAGCAGCTATAAAAGATTCAGGTGATCTGCATAAAGTGCCCTCAGGCAAGGTTCATTACACCTTAATGGAACCAGAAATTTGGAAAAAAGTCCCATGTGCCCATGTTTACCTGCCTGAAATAAACCAAGAACCGAACCATGCAACACTCATTTCCTCAGTAGGTGTTTTGCTCATGTAAAGACCCTAATAAAGAAGACAGAATTAGCAAGAACCTAGGATACACTGCAAAAGGCACCACAGCAGTATCACTAAAGAATCTCCATAGAGTAAGAAATGTTGGTTCAAGCCTTATTTAGGAGTTTATTGATCCTTACTGCACCTTAACTATGCTAGCCTGCCACCACCCCTGTTGTCTGTGGAGATCTGTCAACAGTCCTGCGTTGCTCACTGCAAAATGCTTTCACAGGTGATGTACCACCCTGTTATGGGAAGTGGGAGCCTCTGACCCACTGAGGCCAGAGGGGAGGATGCCGTCTAGTTTCCAGGGGATTTAGCTGCTGCTGGACTGTCCCACTTACACATGCCAAGAGGCTTGAGTCAACCCATTTGCAACCTTCTTCCAAGTCCTGGGCTCCAAGCACAGGGACAGAAGGACAAGGACAGAGCTGAGGACCACATTGCCCTCCTTTGGCCAGACACAACTTGTGTCACATTGCATTTCTGCCTGTTGGGCAGATCTATGCAGAGGAATTGCATGTCTCTTCCTCCCTGGGCATCTTGACCTCTACAATTAATACAAATGAGTCCTTGATCTTCCTTGGTGTTTTGCGTCTTGTCTACAGAGGTGGGTAAAAGAATATGTTTTAGTCATACTCAGCCGTGTAACAGAGTGCCATAAAATTTATATATTATTTTATTTTCTCTGTTCTTTCCTTTGGACAAAGAGCTGCAACCAGCCTGCCTGGGATGGGTCCTATGCATGTCTTGTAAGGCTGCACTGGCAGATGGTCCAATGTCCCCAAAACACGTACTGTAAAAGGACCAAAACAGAACACATTTCAAACCCCGCCAAATATGCCAGCAGCTTCAGCTAACAGATATTTCCATGTTTTTTTAGCAACCTAAGGCCTATGTCTTGAGTAATGAAGTTCTTTCCACAAAGCATGGAGCCTCGTTGCTCAGGCTAATGTCTCCTTCACAGAAGATGTTCCCTATCAGAAGCAATGCACGCCCTGCTGCTCCATGAGAGACTTCTCCTCATCAGGTGAGACAGTGCTCAGGTGCCACACGCCCAAAATTAGTTTACAAATGAGTTTTCCTATCCACTAAGTGCTGAGCAGCTTGAGCTGAGGATAGTGTCTTCACACTGTGTTTGCTGACATCCTGGGTGTGAAGATTACTTCCAACGTCTGGGGTTTTTGTTTGGTTGTGTGGTTTTGGTTTGCTTGGTAAAAATTTACCTCAATTGTACTTTGGTTTTCATTGCCTGAAAGATACATGAGGCTGCACGATGATGCAAATTGCAAATCAGCTAAATGAAAGCAGGAATAATAAACAGTCTCAGTAAATTCAAAAGTCGTTTGACAGGGAAAATGTCAGTGAAAGACAGAGGTTTTCTCTCCTAATTATTGTGAAGAATGTAATAGTTAAACATTATTTAACTGTAAAAGTTAATCAGGAATGACACATTTTTATATTGCATATTGAGGAATAGTCATAAAGAAAAGCAAATCAAGAAATGTTGAATAAAAACTGCTGTATTTTCCTTAATTTAATGCCAAGAGATATTGTAGCTCAAATACAGGTAAGATTTTGTAATATTTTGAAACTTCTGATACACTTACTGGAACATTTTGCTTTAATTAATGATATTAGAAGAGGCACAAGCTAGATGCTTGACAGGGAAAGCCTGTAGCTTTCATTTTCATTTATTTTCTATTCTTTTAATTAATTTTAAAGGAAATTACTTTCCTGTTTGTGACATGGCACTGACATTCAAATATCATAGCACACTAAAGTAACATGACAGTGATGACTTCAACGTACAGTCATTGCAAGACGTACATTCAGAGAGGTTCTACCATTTGTGCTTGCTGCCATTCTGATGAAAAGTCCGTCATGGATTTGCTACATGGAGAATGGGACGGCAAGAAGAGCTGTCAGAGTCATGGAGCTGCCCATTAACAGAACCCTCTGGGCCCCCATGCTTCATGTTACACCATGGAAGAGGCCATGTCCTCTTCTTCCCTTCCTCCTCCACCCATCCTGAATCTCCCTAACTGCATCTCCGCAGGGAGTTACAGTCCTTTCAGCTTACTTCACACTCAAAGCCTACAAGATATTGATGAGGGTATTTTGCTGTATTTGGTTGAATTTAAGAACTACAGACACCTTTGGGCATGCAGTGCTGAGGAAAACAATTTAGCAGTAGTAGCAGCAACAGCAAAGTAAAATAGCTATTACCTGAGAAGATCTTTTTCTCCAATTGTAAGTTAGCCCAGAAGACCAAATTACATTTATTACAAGACTGGACCAGCCACACTAGATGAAATTTGCCAAACACATCGTCATCTTACAAGAGGCAACAACTCAATTGCTATCACTAAACAAAGCAATGCTGTCCAGACAGAGCTAAAGCAGCTTCAGAAAGGAGAACATAGAAGCATAAAAGGCTAGTTCTCCAGACTTGTCAGTTTATGGAAGAATTTAAAATTGCATATTTAAGACCTGTACTTAGAATAAAATTCTACCCCTCTGGTATTTTAGATGGAACATGACTTTATGAAACTTCATTATGTCTGTGGTGACCTGTCAGCATGAAATTCGGAACTACCCCAGTGAGGGAGCCCCAAGCTGGTTCGGAGGGGACACAGACTAACTGTGATGGACAGGAGGAAACCATTCTCATGACTGTGTGTGCTGCAGAGAGGAGTATATGTGCTTGGGAAATAATGTCAATGTGGGACACCAGGCATGGACTGACATACAGTTTTTTCCTGATAAAGGAACATTGATGATTACCAACTCGGTAAAAGCTTTTAGTCATTGTGCTCAGTGAGGCTGCCATCTCCTCAAGTTTCCATGACCACAATGCCCATGTCAATTCAGAAAACACTCACAGCACTGCCCAGAGACAAACTCTGCAAACGGTCTCTAGTGAAGGAGTTGGGTTTCAGATAGCTGGATCATGAAGCAGAGAACCAGTGAAAGACTGTACAAGTCATGAAAAGCTCTCCAACCATGGACTTTCCTAAAACTCATCCAAAATAATTGTGCTGCTATGCCAAGAGCATTTGATCCTATCCTAACTAGAATTTCATCCATAAAAGCCAAATGGCACCCTAGGAGATTGTCCTACCAATCAAGATGCTTGGTATCTTGCTCAGATGCTAAGAACACTGGAGAAAGCAACAAAAGGAAATCTCATCCCAGCACGGAGAAGTTCCTTCCTCCACCTCCCCCAAACAGGAAAAAAACAGGTCCTTTTTCAGGCCAGTAAGCCTAATGTTTGCCTGAGTGAGTGTTTCCATGTTTCCTACTTGATCTAAACTACATCCGTAAAAGCAGGGCCAGTGATTTGACAGGTTTTGAATGGGAGCATGGCAGGAACAGCCTGAGCCTTCTACTGTCTGTATCCTTGAGGTATTGATGGTACACGTCTCTCAGTTGCCTTTCTGGTATTTACATACAAGCAGATCGCTGGCCTGAGTGAGTTATCTCAGTGCAATTATGTGGGGCAGTGTTTTAGCACTGAGACCTCAGGGAGAAGAGGAGGGCAAAGGGACAGTGGAGTCAGAGATCACAGGGGACACTCTGCACAAAATGAACAGTCACACTTAGCTCTTCTCTACCATCTCTGTCATTTGCTTATACATGGCTGCTATGGGTAGGACCACTGTTTTTTCTAAAATGGCACCTGTGATGGATTTAAATCTAGAGGTGGGACATGAATATAAACACTAAATGTATTTTCATAAGAACAGTCCTAGAAACAGAGCTAGCACAAGACTATCCTTGATTCAGAAAGCACTCTGGCACTTACTTAAGTCTCAGTGGGGTTTAATTTGTTTTAAAGGTACTCTGAAGGCTTTGCCCTACACAGCCATTACAAGTGATGTTGTGAATGCACAGGGCATGTAAAAGACTGAATATATTTGGCTTATGAAAACTTTCTCATCTTTCCTTGAGTTGCACCACTTTACATGAAGCAAACCTCTAAGGAGACCATTATTTCAGGTCATTTTGTTGCCTACATTTACTTACTGGCCTTCTGTTTTACTGTTTTACATCACTCCCTGTCCATCATATCCTGAAAAGCAAAAAACCAAGACAGAAAAGAAACTACACAAAGATCTGGGTCAGACTGAGTACTACATGCTAGAATTTAGCTACAGAATTATGTATAGGATTTCAAGAAAAGTGCCCCATTTTCAGATCCTTAAATGCCAGGTGATATAAAATATTCAGAGGAGAATTTCTTCCTGCACATGCGGAGATTTCTTTTTTTATAGAGCCACTGTATAAAAGTAACTTTTAATATAAATGAAAAGCGAATTTCATTTGACGTGCAAGCAGTGTGGCAAATTAAAAGGAATTAAATGTGTAGTCAGTGGATCTAATTTTGGCCTCTCTAACCAAATTTTCATGGAATTGTTCCACTTCAAGATCACGTTACCACATTTAATTTTTTTTTCTCCTCCCTATGACATTCATCCTGCACTATTAAATGTAAAGGAGCCTCTGAGTTCACTATGTACATAAGTTAAATCCTAAGCGCCTGTTTAGGAATGACAAATATGTTTTATTTCCAGAAGAATGGTGCATACCCCCTTCACCTCCATTCAAAGGGACAGAAAGCCATAGATACTGCACGACTGGATAAGAGAACTCATGCATGCAGCTCCACATTGCAGAACTATATATACACTCATAAATAGTCACAGTTCTTCTTGTATCAGTGAGAAGTATGATCATGCTTATATAATGTGCTTAGGAGAGACTCTTAGGAAGGGGAACAAAAGATTTCAGAATAGCTGTACTTCTGTTCAGTTACCTGGTGAGCAAAGCATTGGGCTAGAATTCAAGATACTGTTGGGTGAGATTGGGTGAGTCACGTCGCCCAGTGACTCACAGAATTAGGATTGTAAAACTGATTTACCGGGGACAAGCGCTGCATGCAGAAGAGC
>NW_008824368.1:135133-157674 GCF_000699105.1 Pygoscelis adeliae
TTCCTGCTGGGGGAAGAATGTCCAATACTGCTGTTACTGAACTTAATGAAGAAATTGCAGACTGATTAAAAATGAAGTCAACATTCACAGGTTAGAATGGATTTCGGATTAAGCTATCGGGCCTACTTGCACATGCATCCAAAATGCACATAGGCATACTGGACTGGCTCAAAAACACTGTTTTTACCCATTTTCCAAAAAAATACGTTAAGAGCTCTAGAGAGAATATCTACTAAAATTAATATATTTTAAAATTCCTTTTAGACTCAAATAGAGAAAGCCTCCACAATGAGAAACACCGTATCCTCATTACAGCACAGTAGAAAGTTTCTAACAGTCTCCATTTGCTGCTCTCAGCCTGCTTGCAAAAGATTTATGTACAGGATAGCAATTACTTTAAATATACCTGTTTTTTAAAAAAATCTACTTTCGTGCATTTTCTTCACTTTTATTCTGGTTTTGGTTTATTAATTTCAACCTAGTTGTGACATCAACGGAAAACTTTTTAATTGTAAGCATAGTGAAGGAAAGGTTGTGGAATCACCATAATCAAGAGTAGTTTAAGAATTTTTTATATCAACAATTATCATTAGCAACACAGGTATAGTAGGAGGCGTACTTTCTGTAAATATACTTCTTGTGGTCCGTTGGCATTATCTCTGTTCCTGGATTAAATAAGCCTAGCTCATAGTAAGGAATGCCTGTGAAGAACAAGTTTTAAACCCTGCCATGCAAAATTTTCATGGAAGCTGAAGTGAACTAAGATCATAATTTGAACAAATAGTAGTGAGAAAACATCCTTCTGGGAAAAACAAATCACCAGACTAAAAGAGTTTCCTCTTATTGCAGGCAATCAAAATAGCACCAGCAGTCTTGACTGGTATTAGATCAGACCAGAAATATCCATCACATGTTTATGTCTATGTGATGGTTAGGAAATCCAGAAATTAAATATATAGTTTTTTCTTCTTTCTTTTATATCATAGAGTACTTTGTAAATGTTCACCTTTCACTGTCGACTAATCATTGCAGCATCCAGGGAACTTTCATGTGGCACATCATAGACTCCTAGTGGCAATAAACCATTGGCTTGTCCAAGACAGAAGAAATCTTTGGATCAATACTACAGGAAGAATTTGGAGACTACATTGCACTTACTGTGCCATAATCAGATACTTGAATACATAGGTAGATGTCCATACAATTGCAGGTATTTAAATGTCTTTGCTGTGTTCCCTGCAATGCTTCACCCTCATCTTTAGAATGTAGCAGATGAGGTTCTCTATTGTTTTCACAGCAAGGACCAACCTGAAATGAAGTTATCAAAGTTTGAAGCTTCTGTTCAGTTATGAATGTTTGTGCTTGCATGAGTCCACCCACTGTGACTGAGAAAAAATGAGAGGGGCACGCATTTTATAAGACAGTATTTTGTTCTTAAGTGACTAAACTGTTGAGATACTGTGGACATGTATGTATATTGTGTGGTATTTGTATGTGTCTCACTACTGTGGGATAACTAAACAAAAAAAGTTTTAAAAATGTATGTGGTTACTTCATTTTTGCTTTGCCCAGAGCACAGAAATTTTCAAAATTACAGAACAGCTGCTCTTGTCTTACGAAATATTTGAAACAACTTCTAAAGAGTAAGGTAAAATGTTAAGAGATAAAGTTATTGAAAGGTGACTCTATGCAAGAAAAATGACTTTTTCTTTAACAATTTTAGTAAAAGGAAGCTCTACACAAAATTAATCTCTTCTCCCAAACTATTTGGGTGCTAAGAAATTCAGGGGCCAGCACTGTCCTTAGGCAGTTATTAAAAAAAATTCCACTGGCATTTGCTGGCATGTTCAGGTACATGTATCACCTGTGTGAACAATAAAGATGTGATTATTTTCAAATAAAGTTGTATATCTTTTTAAGCTTTCTCTCACCACATGCAATTTTTTCTGCACATTTAAATATGTCTTGGGCTAAAGGTCTAGAAATTTTGTACCTAAAAAGTAATCTTTTACTGTTAGCTTCTTTAGCTATAAACAACAAGCAGTATAGTACCATTTCTAAAAGTTCACTGCTTGGCTATACTATGTCATTCATTTTGCAATTTAAAGTATTCTTTTTTAAGCAAAAGTGAAATAATATTTACTGTATATGAATGGCAGAAGTAGCAGCACCCACATACTACAGTGTTTATTATACAGTTCACTGCTATAAGTCTAGTGCAGTCTCTGGTTTGGAAGTAACCATTGGCAATATTTTTTATATATATTGTCTTTCAGTTCTTAACTTTTCCTACTGCACACTAAATGTACTATGAAAAATCCAAATCATGACTCTTCCTTTATGTATTTTTTCTTATTACAGTCAGTTAAGTGAAATGTACAGTTCAACCATACTCATCCGCAATTTTTATGTCCCTTTATAAAGTATGATCATTTTTTCCAGGGCAGTAGTTATTGACTACACCTTGCAAATGCATAGCCTGATGATTAGAGTGAAATACAGCCTCATCTCCTGTAACATAAGCAATCAATTTCAGGAAGGATGGCTTACTACCATGTTCTGCTACTGCTATGACTCCTGCTGTTTTGTCCTGCCTTCTTCCTCCTTTTTATCTTCTCGTCATAGCGTTAACATTTATGATGAGTATAAACAGACCATACTTGGCAACTGCAAGATCCAGATGCCTTGCTTGGGAATATATTTCCAGTGTCTGCCTTTGCAATTTGTTCCTTCATTAGCTATGCTCCTAGCAGTGCTGACGGAGCAGAGAGGTCTATCTGGGCTGGCTGATAGGACTTCTCTCTTCCCCTGCTTCTCTATGACTCACTCTCGATTCTTAGGATGACGCATATATCTTAATGCTCATATACAAGATAAGAATTTCTGTTGATAATTAACTCCAAAATGTATGTGTAAATACTTTTCACCCCAATCAACCTTAAAATGGAAATATGCTTAGTTTTTATTTTACACCAATGAATAATTAAAATTTTGGATATCTATTTCTGTATTCATCTTTGTAAAACTAGATAAAATGTAGCTGATCAGTGACGGAACCCTGTCTTATAATGTGTTATTGTTAATAATAACTGTGTCATTAGGAAATGTGATTCTTCAGGGTAAACAACATCTGCTTTGGACCATTGCAGATAAGTACAATGACATCAAGAAGAAAAGGAAGAAACTGGTTAAGAAGTGAGACCTCTTAATTGTAGAGATATTAAGATCTAATGTGAGGAGTGCTGTTTTTAAACTAGTATCATGAGTTTAGTGGGTCAAGCATTACATTAGTCTGGGGCTCAGCAGAGCCCTAGCTGGAGTGTGTAGCTGTCATCACAATAGGAATGATGAATTTTAATGAAAGATCACAGAGATTTTAAACTATGAAGCAGCAACATTCTTTTCAAGCAACTTGCATTCACTAGAGGAGAAAGCAAAGATCTGGAGTCTAATAGACTCTTCCAGACAAACCAGGATTTTATAAAATGCCAAACAGTCTTGGATGCATCAGTGGCACAGAGACAGTTTAAATTGCCTGATTGGATCAGGGAAGGTAACACATTAAGCTACCAAGAAGTTCATCTAGAGTATGAATGGTGCACTTGTTATCTTCTGTCCAGGAAGCTGAAGAGCACAATATTAGCTCGTACTTTAATGTACACTGAAAGAAAACTTATACACTGAGCTATGGTACAGAGCTACTTATCTGCCTACCTTGAAACTGCTGGGAAAGGACCAGGTATGTTCTATTGGCACTTTTGCTTCACGACACAGTGAAGAAAGCAAAGCAGTACCATGTGTATAACCAATACTGTCAGAAGGCCAGCAGCATCAGCATGAAGTAAAAAGGACAAAATCTAGAAACTTTTTTCATTTTATTATAATAAACATGCTTTCAGTTTGCCTTTCCCTGAATGGTGATTTGCTGTCACATCGTCCAGTTTTAGTGAGCTGATTTTATTCAAATGTGGTATACAGTGGGAATTCAGGACTTTTCATAGAACAAAAAAGGTGCAATTACCCACTAGGATGACTACTAACAAATTGGCTCATTCAATAGTTTAACCATGAAGACAGTATGTGTTAGATTATCTGATTAAAGGCTAATTGCAGTAAACATGGTGACACATGAGGACCAGAGGAACCGTGTCAGGTGGTGGAACCCCAATAGCCCACCTGATGCAAAGGGAGCACCTGGACCTGGCTGCTCTCTAAGATCCTTGCAGGGGAAAGATTTAATCACTGTGCGGTGTGAAACCCACCTAGAAGAGTCAAGGAGGAAAATTCACCACAGAAAGCCATGCCAACTAGAGGATAAAGAACTTGTGAGATGCAGGGGGAAGAGATTGTTGGGATTGTGTAAAACTTATTATGGGATGTTTTAGGGGGGACTGAGGAATGTGCAAAATTTATTACGGGATGTTTAGAGGAATGATCAAAAGCAGAGAAAAGAAGAAATCATGGTGGGAATCCATTCTTCCCAAGGATTGGGAAGAAACAAATATGGGAAAATAAAGAGACAGTGGGATAAAAGGGGCTGGTCAAGTTTAGATGGGTTGCTGGTCAGTATGTTTGTCTGACTGAGCCCTGCACTTGATCACCACAGTCTGCCCCTTCTTCTCATCAAATCCTGCTTCTAACGGTCTCCTCTGTAGGTGTGCTCTCTACTCTGACTGGATGGGATTGAATGCTAGCAAACTTCAAGCTGGCTAGCAGGCAAGTAGGGTAAGAGGTCTAAATACCAGCACTTGGAGTGGGACAGTAAGCTTAAGCAGCTTATAGGTGCAGGTGCCAGCAATGGGGGGAGACCTGGGGATCTGGGACCCGCTACTGGCTACACTGAGTGCTTAAGGCCAGCAACCAGAGGGATGTGCATGTAGAGGAGGAACAGGATCAGACCTTCTGTAGTGTTCATGTTTATGTGGGTGCTGGATGCAAGTGCTGGTAAAGGCATTGTGTTCTGCTTGTGTTGATCTGTGTGGCCAGCCATGTTCTGTACATGTGTGTGCCCACGTGCACATATGTGTCTTTTGGGAATACATGCTCAACATGGCAACAGGTTGGACCTGGGGACATGTAACAGCAGCCTCCCATTCATTGGGTTGGGACAGGAGGAATCTCCCCGGGTCCCATAACCAGAGTTGGCCACCTATAACAGTAACGATTATTCATCATTGATGCCCAAGAGAGAAAACTGAGGGACCTCAAGGATGCTGTACATATCACCATTTCATTTATATTTTCACCAATTTTTTTTCTTTAGTCAAATATGACTAAAGCTTATCTGTGGTGTTCTGTAACCCTGTCAAGATTTTCAGCGAAAGACAAACTGAGCCATTGCAGGTTGAGCCTTTTTCTTTCTGAAAGACTAATGCAAATGTGTGATGTCCCAAGGCTTTGCATGGAGAAATGTTGTCAAACAGCATGATTTATGTCAGTATGCGGGGCACTGCTGGAATCAAGTGAATATTTGAATCCCAGCTCAAAACACATCAAAAGCAGAATCAGCTTTGCAATGCAGTTGCTGAGGAAAGAACCCAGCAACACAACAAAATGAGAAGCACAAAGGGATGTTTTTTTCAGATCATATAGCAGTGACTTGAGTTATAGACTTCATGGCATTTCTGAACTACAAGATTATCATCCCTAATGCTTTACCACAGATATGCATGATAGAATCATATCACCTTTGCATTGTTTGTAATTAAAAATTGATTATAAGACAGGATAGGGAAGGTAGACAGTGAAACAATTCCAAGGTTAATGGTTCCTCAAAGTTTGGCAATGGTTCAGCCACAGGCTTTCTGTACGGCTTTGGCCTACTAAGCCTTCCCTCTACTTCAGCTGTTCATATACAATAATAAAGACAACACCCTGCAGTGTTAAGGAATTGACATCACTCTTTGGCATGTGTGAAGTTTTCAAACACTACTTTGGTGAAAATCAGAACTGCTGTAGCCCATGGCTGGATTATGTTTCTGTCAATGCCAACTGAGTGGGAACTTGACTATGAATGCATCTCAACAGTACTATAATATCAATTCTAAATTTTGCAGGTAGATGTGAGAGAAATGAGATTGAATGATGACTCTTTTCCCTTCAATGGCCAAACTGGAAAAACAATCAAACTGTTAACTTTTTGTTAAAGGATCTCTGATTTATTTTCCTTGGATGTCTTGAAGAGAAATACATATACTGACATTCTACTCTTCAAGTCTGAAGAAAAAGATGGGTTATAACTTTGTGATACATGTAATTAGAGTGCAAAAGACAGGAAAGAATGGTGGATTCTGAAGGGTAGTGGGTAGTCTCCCTGCTCTTATTTTCAGTATTAAATGACTCAGTAAATTCCTATTCTCTTAAATTCTACAGTTCCACAGGCCTGACTGAGATGTGTTTTTAATGAACTCAAAATGACAAGTTCAGCTGGGCAGAGAATCATTAGAGTGCAAAACCAGTGAAAGTTCAAGTGAATAATGAAAGTTCTTGTACAATTTGCATTAGATCCATATGCTACAGTGAGTAATAAGCAGAATTTTAACACATGTAGAGGAATTAGAAGGACTGATTACTAGTATTAGCAAGCATTTCCAGAAGATAATGATTCAGGTTTTACAGAGCTGTTTGATCTTTATTTCAAATAGAAGAATAGAAGTTATGCTCCCAGCATTGAAATAGACTTCCATAAACAAAATAGAAGGTATTTTATAAATCTTCCTTTCTTGTCTAAGCCTAAATGAGTCATGACCAGTTATATTCCCACATGTCTCAGCTACCTCTGCCAAGTTGGCTTCAGGAAAAAGAAAGTATTCTGTAACTCTTCTTTTATAACAAGGGGCAAGGCAAAGAATTTGGAGTCATGGTTCCCAGAAGATAAGATTAATTTTCTCTAATTAATATGTCCATTTCCTGTCAAACAGAATTTGCTCACTCATACTAATGGAAATGTATATGCGTCTTTAGTTTCAGAGTAGCACAAAGGATTGAACATGCATTTCTAAGCTCCTTATCTCAAAAAGGAGCCAGTAGCACCGGAAAACATTCAGAGAAGGGCAGCAAAATTATTAAACTTCCAGAAGAGCTTCCAGAAGTGGAATTACTAAGTAAGTTACAAATCTTCACTCTGTAAAAGAATGACAGATGGAAGGTGTAACATAGGTCTGTGTAATTATGGGTGTCAAGAAGAGGACAGACATGGATTAATTGTTCACTGGCTTTGCAGGTATGAGATCCAGGAGGAGTCAAGCGAGGGCAGTAGGAGTCAGGTTCAAGAAAAACAAGAGCTGATGAGTCTTCAGGCAGTTACTTGAGGAATTCATTGCTGAAGGATTGTGAAGATGCTAAAAGTGTACATGGGTTACATAGAAGACTGGATGAGTTCATGAAACAAAAACCCGCAGAGGATTACGAAACACAGAGGAACCGTATCTGGCAAAGGAAGACCGTGAACTGAAAGTGGTTGGAATCTGGGGAGTACTACAACAAATGATGGTATATGTTTCCTCTATTACTGTACTCCTGTCTAGAAATATGCTTTTTGCCACTGTCAAACACAAGCTACTAGGTTTAAAAGAATTTAGATAGAGGCAGTAAGGCTGTGACTGTATTAAAGTTAGTTGAAAAACTTCCATTAACTTCAACACGGGATATTTCCTTCATTTCAGTTGTTATCTTCCAGGTTTTAATCCACCACAGTTTATGAGTTCACTGTGTTACTTCGCACAAGTAATGAGATTCACATACCCTCTACTTAGGAAATCAACACTTACTCCTAGAGATAGTAACAACACCATTTTTACAACACTTCGAAAAACACAAATTATCAAGATCAGTTGACACTTGAAATGGGAATCTTCCACTTTCAATTGATCTTATTTGAAAAAAAAATTGTTTCCATTGCCCAGTTTCATCTCTCTGTTCAAGTAGAGTATATTCTTTTTAAGAGATCTGTTACAACTTTCTTTATTTGGAGTCTCTCCTACTTGACTGCCAAGACTCAGTGTAGATCTTGGTCTGTGTTGCTTCTTATTCAACAGCTAGACAATATTTTGAGAATTAAGTACGATTAAGAATTTTGTATCACCCAAATACATGATTCATTTGATTCTCAAAAGCTGCAAGGACTGCTACAGTTCAGCAATTACATCCATGATACTATATAGCTGACTTATGGTGTCACTCAGCTAATGTTATTTAAGGCCCCAGTGGTATTATCACACTTTGTTTTCTTCGTGCTTTCCCAGGCAATTTTAAGCACATTCTCATGTATCCTTTGATTTCTTTCATTTGAAATCTCCAAGATGGTATATGGTAAAATGTTCCACCCTCTACTGCCAACACTCCAGTAAGCCAGTTTGTCCCACCACTCGTAGCACCTTTCAATCTTGACTGCTGCTAAAATATCAAAGGCATTACAACTACTCAGTAGTTGAAGTAATTTCACAGCTGAAGTCAGTGGCAAAGCAAACGTTGACTTAGCTGGGTAGGGGATCACTCACAGTGCATAGAATAAATCTTTGCAGGGCTGGGGTTAAGGAAATGATAAATTAATTCATTAATCTAGGATTTCTGTTTCAATGTGCCAGATACTATAGGTGAGAAAGCAATGAAGGCATACATGTGTTTAAGTACAACAGTTCTGCTACACTACAAACGCAATTCAATAGCTCTGGTTATTGTATATCCTGAAAACTACTATTTCTCAAATTACTACTACCCACTTCACTGTCATCTACCCTAGCAAATGACAAAGCAAGTGCTTTTCTTAGCTTTTTGGCTCACTGTGATCTGGCTTTACTGTACCACTCAATGTTTTAATCTTCTGCTTCAAGCCACCTCTTCCCTCTTCAGCAAACCACGGTTTTATCTACTCTTAAACCCTCTCTGAAATCTCTTCGGTATTTGTCTATTCCCTGGTGTGCTTCCTCCTATTCTGTGTGTTTTATTTAAACAGTCTCTTAATGTTTTGGAATTGAACAGCTGTTAAATCTTCTTTTAAATTGGTCTTAATTACTGTTGCTTTCTGTTCTCATCTCTAATCCATTTTACACCTGTAATCCTGTAGCAATTTCTTTCCTTTTTTTTTTTTTTTTTAAATAAAACTTGATACAGATATTTTGGAAATGTCCTCTTCCTGTTTTTAGCATTACAGAAAACTCTGGGGTGCCTGTACTTATGAATTTTAGTTCAGTCATGTTTCTGGCCACTACTGAAACCCAGAAAGGCAGCAGAGGAAAATGGGAGATGAGGCTTGCAGTTGTCACTCTTTTTGCAACTTCAGCCCTCTGATTAGGAACAGATTCATTGTCAGCAGTCTAGAGATATTAAGCTAAGATTACTTAGGATCTCTCACTCAATAAAGGACTTTCAGAGGTTGTTTCAGCCTCTAGTATACTTGAAGACAATGATTTGCCCCTGAAGAGGGCTATTCAGTTTCACCGCATTGGCATTCAAGGTTTAGACAGCTGGAGGAGGAATCCCAATGCCCTCACGTCTGTCTATGTTCCAACACTGGGACAGACCTCATGTATTTTTTTTGGTATGACACAGTAAAATAATTATAATGATTAAAAATTGAATATATGATTATAAACAACAAGGAGATAAGCAGTAAAATATTACAGGAAAGAAATGTGAAAACATGTCTGTGAAAGCCTATCACCCAATCAATGACGAAAAGAGCCCGCTTTATGGACCTCCGCAAAAATGAGTCTGTGCTTTATCTATGTTCTTCAGAACAGCTGCTACTGACTTCACTTGAACTAGCAAATATATTTTGTGTACAGCTTTGGCTATCATCTTCATTTCTGACCTGGCAATCCAAGTCAAATCCTTGCATTTTATTAATTCTGTCTTGATACTAGCATTTAGCCTTATTTGATCTGGGAAGTTACCAGTTCCACTGCATAAGTTATTAGCTAGCACTCAAAGAAACTGGATAAATTATCCACAGATGATAGATATTAATGATTAATGAGTCAGAAGTCATTTAGCCTTTCTGTGCCACAATTCTGAAAACTTTAAAATATTTTTTTTAAGCATATGAGATCAAGATCTGAAAAGTAATTTCTAAGGACCAATTTGTGACTAACTCAAACATGGTTATCTAGAGAAGTCAAAGGGATTAGGTGGCTTTGTCCCCGCCAGTTCCTTTACACTCAATCACCCTGTGCAGCTACTTCACAGGTCCAGGCAAAAAAGGGGCTGCTTGTTCAGTGTTTTGTAGACGGGCGAGTACAGAGATGGTCAAGAGGTTTAAGGCAAGAATATGGAATATTGGTTATGTGTTTCCTGTTTATGTCAACAAAGGTGATTTATCAGACATTTCAAGTAACTGCTTTTCTGAACCAATCAACAAGGACCGTATTCAGGTGCATGTCACAGGGAGACTGAAACTGTTGGGCCAGGCTGATGTTTTCTAGATTGGCTTAGATGATACACACCGCTTACTCTAAAATCTCCTTTTTCATTGTGCCTGTATCCTCCTCCTCTACTTTCATTAACAGTTCTTACACTTGAGTGCAGGAGATCACAAAACACAATCAGCTCCCAGGCTTCTGCCGCTGCAGTGACTCTTTGTGAAACAACCAGCAGGATCCTGAAGGATGAACTACCTTTTCTTTTTATATCATGCACACTGTGGTTTCTACACTCAGAAGCAGGTTTCTGAGGAAGTTTTGAAGCAGCATAGCACAAAAGTATCCTGCCTCCTTTCAGAAGCTTTCCCTGACAGCTCCCATGTGCAGTTCATCTAAGGATCAAACAGTTAAAAATGTTATTGTTAGACATACATGAATGTGATTAATAGACTGCTGTGTTTTTAAATGAATGAGCTATTATTTCTACATAAAAGTCTACCAAAAAAATTCCTTCTGGATAATAAACAAAGTGAAAGATACTGTCTCAGTCCTAGTCAAGCTGTATGTGCTACTAGACTTAAGAAAAAAATTCCTTAGTAGGAGCTGTGTCTAAGTTCACACAGTGTCAGAGCTGTCATCTCCATGCCCAGAAGTTGCTGGCTGTTAAAGAAGCCTCCACCTCCTGGGAGTCTCTAAACTTGTGAGGAAAGGAACTGCCTCTGGATGGCTTCAAATTTTCCATGTCCTGGTAGGTTGCCATTACAGTTAAATTCACAGTTCTTATTTGCTCGGGGTGGCAAGGAAGCCATACTTGGCCAAGAACTGGACTCAAACACTTAGCATTTAAATCATATAAGCAAGTGCAGAGAGAGGTAAATATTCCCAGCCAATGAGATACAGATAACTCTGTGTGTACGCACACACAAGATAGACACTTTAATGGACTGTATTCCTGACCTCTGGAGAGCTTTTCTCTTTCACTCACCAGAACAAAAATTAACCTTTAATGTGTCTCAGTCACATAGTGCACAGAAATATCTCTATATATGTAAATATACATATGTGTTCTTCTGTTATGTGTGTATATAAAGATATGTGTGGTATATGTCTATACATACAAAAATATAAATATCTATAAGCATATTTTGGTGAATAATACAATTTGGGCATCCATAAATCTGTAAATCTTTCAGATTATGGATGTAGACACTACTATTTCCTTCAAAATTATCAAAACATGAACAGTTATTCACCTTTCCTATAAAACCTGATAGTGGAATGCCCACATTGGAAATTAGCTCTACTGCAGTGTTTTCAGCTATTACTCGGAGGAGTTATTGAGATGTCACAAGACATTAAGCAAAGTTGAGGAAACTGAACAAAAATTTTTATGATTCCTTCATAACACAACACCTGGTTTCACAGTTGACTAAGTAGATAAAACATTAAAACAAAACCATGTTACCTTATGTTCAATGAAATATATGTGTTCTACTGGAATTATGAGTAACAGCTTGAACATATTGAATATGTAATAGTACACTAGAGTTCTGCTTATAATAGAGACTTCCAAGACTGATTTTTTTTGCTTTGATGTGCTATCATCTTGAAATGGCAATCAGTTTTCTGGCAATTCTATAAAAAACTGTTCAGAATAGTTCCCGAATGTTTTACAAACTATTAAAAAAGAGGTTTGGTTTAAAAATTAGATGTGTCATTGCCTACTTAATTTTCATTCTTAAAGCCAATTCCCCAGCAACAGAAAGATACAGGAATTCTTGTAATCAGATGCAGTGAAATTTTAGTCCTTGTCAACTATAGCAGTATACTTAAAGCAAAGATTCACTGCTTCCCTCCATGAAAAGATTCAATATATGAGTCTGTGAACTGCAACAGAAAAAAGTATTTAGATACAGAATGAAGAAAATGATGGCAAATAGATTAATGTTTTAGGCCTATACATTTTTCTAAAATACTCAGCAGTAGCAAGATTTTGGACTAGATTCTCCACAACTTGTAATTGCATTGACTGCATCAGAGTGGAGAAGGAGACACAATATATTTTTCATAAACTGCTAAATTATTGAGAAGAAACAAGAAGCTGCCAGAGCATTGTAATTCTCTTGGAACCAAGGGGGCAAATTTTCAGAATTACATCTTCCATCTGAACCAATGCATGTATGATTGATGAGAAGGCACAATTGTTTCATTTTGTATTTTGTAAAATTTCACACTAGGGTGCTAGAATTTCAAATTACTTTGACCATTGCCATCATTTTAAATTCACCTGTGATCTTTGTATTTCTCTAAGCCCAAAGAACATACACAGTTGCAATCTAAAACAAGTAAGTATGCAAATACCTTGAAAAGCAGGCAGCTTGTGGGATTTTAGGAAGCTTTACGGTATGCAAAAGCTGCTGAAAGTGTTTTTGAATATGGCATCTTTGGCTATAAAATGGACTTGTTAAATGACAGCTACCTATATAATAAAAGCATGTAATAAAAGCAGTTTTCTCAGACAGCTATGATAAAGGAATGGGAAAAAAATCAAATAATGGGTTGCATCTGTGAAAGAAAGTAACACTTCCAAAGGAGAATGCAAACATGCATAGCAGAAACACCTTTAATATAATTCTATCATGTATGAAATTGCTAAAGTGATGCTGGATTCTCTATATGAATTTGTGTAGTATTGATATTTTTGTTTATTATCATATATAAAATTTTCACCTGAACTTTCAAATTATATTCCTTAAACCTGGATTCAGGCAGATGTCTTATACTGAGGAAATAAACTAAGTGAATGCTTAATGAGAAGCACCCTCTGAAGCATTGCTTTCAGTAGAGCACCAAGCCTTCTTTACATTCAAGTACTTTCTTGAATCAAGGTTAAATTACAAAACACAGGTAGCATCTTATTTCTTCAAACTGAATTCCATCATGTGCTGACCATAAAGCTTTGCTATTATGAGTTGTTGATTGTTTCAGGCAATTTTTATTGTAGACTATGTTTTTAAGCAAAGGGTTTAAGGACAGAGTGTTAAAATAACAGTAAACAGGCAATTAAGCAAGAAAACACTAATGGAGTAAGATGACTAAAGTGTCATTTTGCTCCAGTATACTTGTCTACCAAATCACTATGTTTCCAGAAGGAAATCAAGCCTTGAAAGATGTCTATTATCTAACTGTCAATGGGAATATCACGGAGAATATGAGCATGAGCTGACCTTTTTGAATGCACTAGTGTCTCTCAACAGAGACATGGTCTTCATTGTCCTTTATTTATATGACTGCTTTGAAATGAAAATGCCTACTGTTTTGTTAATTTTTGTTTTGAAATGTCAATATATTTCTCTCCTCCTTGAAGTCCCACTCATGCCCTTGCTACCTTGCCCAAGTCAGCAAAACTTTGTTTTTAAGAGAAACCTGGTTGTATATTATCACTGAGGAGAATTGTTAAGCACCAATGATTCTTCCTGAAAATAAGGACCCTGACATGTGGGCTTTGGGTAGTGCACGATATAATGTGCTAAGTTACTTATTTCTTGAGTGTTACTAGTAGTGCCCTGAAGAACTACAGAACCTTTGAGGACTGACAAGCTATATGAGTTCCTTGAACGTATCTCATCAGACAGACCTGCAGACCCACACATGGGTACTGCTGGCCTAACCCTCTCCTCAGGGTTAGGTGGTTGGCTCCTCCCCAGAGACCCTGGTGCTTCCTAACACTAAAGCCAAATGAAATCCTCTTCAGTGCCACCAAGAGCTCACCTACAACTTCTGGACTTAACATACTGAGCAAGTGAGTGGGAAATCCAACATTAATAAGGGGCAAGGGTGAATGCACAAGAGCACATCAGTAAGAAAACATTGGTAAAACAGTGTGGTGCTTCACTGAAGGTGCTAAGCAAGGAAATACCTTGTTATGAGAGTAAAGTCCCTTTAACAAAATACAATGACAGAATGGATTGAAGGCATACATCCAGATTGTATCTTATGCGCTGGATTTTTTTTTTTTATTATAAAGATTTAAAAAGCTAGGTCTTGTCCGCAGTTAACCCAAAGGAATTCTTCAGATGGAAGAAAGCTCCCACCTGGCCTAAAGCCAGCAGAGGCAGTAGCAAAATGAGGGTGGTTTCTAGGAAGTGAGTGAAGAGGAAGCACTCTGGGGATGAGTGAGAAATCTTTCTTTTATACTAACCCATCCCTACAAAATCCAGTGTGTGCTGTCAGTTAGTCCAGTAAGTCAGTGCAGCTCTGAGGTTGGACTAGTGCCCGACCACTGAAATGCAACCCAGCTCACTGAGCATCCCCTGCTTCTCTCACTTGTAGACAAAGTCACCCTCAAAAGAAGTGAGATTCGAACCCTTGCTCGGTGTGCTTGTTTTAAGTATTATAGAAGAAGCAAATCCTCAATCAAAAAAAAAAAGATTTAAAAAAAAAAAAAGTTATGTGGAAGTTTAGTTCTACATAGGCACTGCAGCAATAAATGTAATCATCTCAAATCACGTCAGTATTTGGTACAACTGGCCTCAGTGCATAAATAAATATGCTCAAAGTTAATATCACTAAGTTAAACAATCATGAAAATGTTTTTATGTAAGTGGGCAGACCAAAATATTATTTTGCAATTGCTCTGTACTAAGCCTGATGCCTTTTACAAGAAAATACAAGAGTAGTTATAGCCCAGTACTTAGTACAAATACCTACCTATGCCGTCAATTTGCAATATGTGATCTCTGTGCCGTAGGTGCCAGGTTCCTAATTAGTTTTTAAAAATTAGTATAGCACATTCTTCATATTAGACTTAGGAAGCCTTATTAATCATTATGTGGCACAATGAAGTACTTCGGTTTAAAACATTTGAAAAATAAAGGCAAGATTCATATTCGCTAACCTAGGAATCCAAAACACTGATATCCAAGGCTGGTTTGTCATCCCAACTTTCCTTTATTACAAATAGGAAGAAAAGTACCCCCTGCAGAGGGCAATTAATTTCCTTCAAGATAGGTCATATGAATCAACCCTACGAAGTTATTAGGTTCCTTCTATAAGCTATAAAGACTAGCTTTGACTCACAGGTCTGATGTTAAGGTGTCCAGATGAATTCAAAGGCAAGCAGCTACTGCCTTTTGAATGACAGTTTTGTAGCTAAGAGGCTTAAGGCAAATTAGACAACTGTTCTGTAGGCAACTTGTTTTTGGTTTTATTCATGGCCAAAATTCCTTCTGTAGGGTATCTGCTAGATAATTAAAGCCACCATAGGGAAAGCATATGTTTTTGAAACTGATGATGTTGCAGGTACAAATGTACTATAGAACGCATCAAATTTGAAAAACAAACTCACCATGCCAGCATAAACAAGTTCAAGGGATTGACTGCAGCTCTAATCACTTTAAGTGATTACCATCAAAAATGAAAGGCAAACATCTCTCCCAATCTAAAACAAAATGTTGTCAGCATAAGCAAAACACAAATGGGATATTTTAGTTGTTTTCCAGTAGAAGATAGGCAGAATGTATGTAGCAGTCAGTGCTGAAGCACAGCAGAAGGATTTATTTTGAAGTGTTTTGATAATAATGAACATTTCCACATGAACAGAAATTAAAACAACTATGTCATCACTGAAAGATAATTTCTGTTGTAATTATATATTCAGTAGACTACGGTACATTGTGGAGATAGTGATGCTGAAAGCATTTGAAGAGAATCTGTGCTTGCTTTCCCTTGCTCCGCAGATGCAGGATGTTCTCTCTGGAGGAGAGACATCTTGCACTTGTGGGAGGCGGGATGTGAGCACCCAGAACTGTGTGTTCTTCTTTTACAAGGGTCCGGTTGATGCTCCTGTTTCCCTTGGCACAGCTACAAGCTGTATTTCAGCTACCTAATCCAACCATAAACTCTTAAAAATTCTGAGAACAGACAACAGGATATTTGAATTATGTTGTAGTTATCTAGTTATTGTTACGATGTCTGCATCAATACCATGAAGGTCAATAGAACCTTGATACCTTGGAAGAAAACAGATGCCTATTTTCTGTCCCCTCTGAATATGTTTTTTTATTTTTTGAAACTGCTAGGGTGAGATTCATCTTGCCTTACTTTAGCTGTGGGAAATCCAACAACAACCAGCAAAAAGAAATACCTGATTCCTCCCACTCTATGTCAGGTGTATGAATTAGATGGGACTACTTTGTCCACTGGAGGTTTCTGTCTCTTTTCAGTGACTATACAAGGAACATAGATGGTTGGTTTACAACTGGCAATCAAATTTTTGGCGGCTAGGTGAAAAGAACCTGACCTTTGGTGCAAAAATCCCTTTTTAGAGCTTTTCAAGATTTGTCAGCAAAAATGTTTTTGACATAAATTACTATATACAAATATACTGGGGGTAACCTTAAATCAGACACAATATGATCCAGTATCTTCGGCTACAATCCTATTGTCTGTTCCTCTACTCAAAAAGTAAATTGGCCTATTCTGCTTTTTATAATGGAAATGGTAGTAGCAAATCAATGCATGAAATAAAATATTTATTAGCAAATACAAACTAAGTTTTAAGGTATATAAATTTTTAGAAAAAAATATGTTTAAATACAGAAGACAATGAAATTTTCATTGGGAGTAAATTTGGTGCTCTCTCTTCTTAGTACAGTACACTCCGGTCTGACACAAAACTGCTAATCTGCTAAAGACATCTGTATGCTATGGAGTATTACAGCTTTCATCTTCAAAATAGAATCCTTCAGCATTCTTCCCCTGATTTAGGGCCACACAGAAGGAACACAGGCAAAAGCGTGTCCATTAATCTAATGAACACAGGACTGCATTGATTTTCCTAGGACTGCAAACCTCCTCTGATGTGAGTGGGTACTTTGACTAAATTATGGTTAAAGTGAGAAATTTGAATTCTCAGTCAATCCCACATGGAGTCTACTGTAGGAAGGTCCTTACTGGCAGAATGTCCATATCTTGTAAGGAGCAGCAAAGCTCTCAGGCTAGGCCAACTTCCCATCATACATTTTGGGGCAGATGTTGTATTAATGCTCCTCTCATGCTTTATGGCCCAGGTTAATAATCATCCCCGCTACTTGGACTTCATTGAGAAAATTTTTGGCTCTTCGGCAGCTGCTGCCTCTCTCTGACGGACATGAGAACCAGACACCTGAGCTGAAAAGTGACAAAAGTTTTAGGTAGTTATTGACAGTTTGCATAAGACTATATGTTTTGAAGAATCCTGTGTAAGGAAACTGGATTGCAGAGCTGGCAGCTGGCAAACTCCCAGAAGCATACACCCAACAGTCAGTTTTAAGTTAATGCTGTTTACAGATTGTTTCAAAGTTAGCACAGCAGCTTGGTGCGTGTGCATGTGTATGCATGGCTTTTTAAAAAAAAAACATGCATTTTAGCCTGATTATAGTAACCATTTATCCTGGATCTCACTACTGACCTCTGTGCTTATTTAACCTTTATGCTGTACTGCCACAGCCTGCTCTGCACAGCTGGGATTCAGCTAACCTAACTTAAGAAGGCAAGTTTCTTGTCTCAGGTCTTGCTGCATAGTTAGCAAATAGAGACAGGCACCTCTAGCACCTTCTGCTGTAAAGGAGATGACAAAATACGGAGCATGGTTCACTCTCTGCTTCTGCCTTTCTCTTTCCAGGAAAGGAAGAGAGATCCCACAGGTTCACCTCAATAAGCATTTCATGTCAGTTCAGGGTATCAGATGTAGCCAAAAAAAGGTTGGCCTGTATGCTACAAGACTAGGAGACTGTTGTCCTCCTACAGTGGCAGCTGGCAGTCAGGGAAGATACCTTAAGCCAACTGAACTGCACCTTGCACAACTAGCTGGCACGAAGACATGAGGACCCTAGTATCTGTTTTTCCAGTCTGGTCTTAGGTGTGAATGCAGATGGCATGAGCTTTACAATTCTCTGAGCCAAGGAAGGATGTATTTTTGGTCCTAAAAACTGGTATCAGAAGGAATCACTTAAAAAAAAAAAAAGAAATTGTGTGTCAGGCAAATACTAATGGAAAACCACCATGTGCTGAGCTAGGACTGGAATCATAAATTAACAGAATACCAGGTTGGAAGGGACATCAAGGATCATCTGGTCCAACCTCTCATGGCAAAAGCACGGTCTAGACAAGAAGGCCCAGCCCCCTGTCCAGCCAAATCTTACGTGTCCAATGTTGGGGAATCCACCACTTCCCTGGGGACATTATTCCAATAGCTGATTGTTCTCATTGTGAAAAATTTTCCTCTTGTGTCAAATGGGAATCTAACTTGTACCCATTATCCCTCGTCTTTTCCATGTGACTCCATGTAAAAAGGGAGTCTCCATCTTCTTTGCAGCCACCCTTTAAATACTGGAACATGGTGATAAGGTCTCCCCTAAGCCTTCTTTTCTCAAGGCTTGAACAAACCCAGTTCTTTCAGCCTTTCCTCATATGGCAGGCTTCCCAGTCCTTTGATCATCTCTGTGGCCCTTCTCTGGACCCTCTACATCCTGCCCACGTCTTTTTTGTATAGTAGGGACCAAAACTGAACACAGCATTCCAGGTGTGGCCTCACAAGCGCTGAGTAGAGTGGGATAATGACTACTTTATCTCTGCCAGTGATGCCCTTGTTGATGCAACCCAGCATCCTGCTGGCTTTCTTTGCCGCAGCAGCACACTGTTCACTCATATTGAGCTGGTTGTCCACCAGGACCACCAGGTTCCTTTCCACAGAGCTCCTCCCCAGCCAGGTAGATCCCAGTCTGTGCTGCACTCCTGGATTATGTTTTCCCAGGTGCAAGACCTTACATTTGTCTTTGTTGAATTTCGTAAGGTTCTTGTTAGCCCACTCTTCCAGCCTATCCAGGTCTTCCTGCAGAGTGTCTCTCCCTTCCAAAGTGTCCACTTCCCCACTCAGTTTGGTATCATCAGCAAACTTCACCAGGGTACACTTGATCCCATCATCCAGATCACTTATGAAGATATTAAACAGCATTGGGCCCAATACTTCCCATGGGGAAGAGCTCAGGGGCACCACCACAGGGCTTGGCCACACACAGACTGTCCATGCACCAGCGGTGGGATGGGGGCCTTTGCCTCCATTTCCATGGCCTCGCCATCCCCTTTCTTGGGGAAAGGCTGCTTGCTCCTTAGAAGCTTTCAATGATATGTGGAAAGTATTTCCAGAATAATCCCGTAACCTCTGTCTCAGGAAAGCCCAGTGAAAAATCTTTCTTCATCTATTGTTCCCCTCTCTACCCATTGCATAATATACCGGATAATATTATCATAACATTCAAATAATTCATCTGACATGTACAGGTATGTGCGAAGCTTTTCAGGTGAGTGTATTGAGCAAAGGCTCAGTGAGCAAGCAATTGCAGAAGCTGTCATAGACTTTAGAGGTTACATTTGACTGGTTCATACTCTTAGACATATGTAAAATTCACTCAAGTTTGAGGAAGTTTTCCTGTCCCCCCCTCAGCCCACATTCACTGAAAAATAGCTTAGCTGTAAAAAAAAGGTAATTTTTATCTAAGGTTCTTTTCAGTTTTTGTCTCACACCAGTCACTGTCTAAATTAGAAATAAGTGGTTGTAAAAAAGTGTTAGAAGTACTTTGAGAATTCAAACTAAAACAGAAGTTTGAAAGGAGAAAAAAAAAAAACAGCCCACAACTCTAAGATAAACCTGCTATAATAAATAACTTTTATTTATTTCTTACTTTTGTCTGTGTTGCACACTAAAACCCTTTAATTTCTTTGAAAACTTCACTGTGCAAAGCAATTATGCCTTATATCCAGGTGTTCCTCTTTTAACAGTTTCAAATTCTATTTGACTGACAGCTAATGCACCTATGAAGGATTTGTGCATGGATATGTGTTACAAAAAGAAGATTTAATTTGCTCAGCCTTTCTCTGTGTTCATTATATAAAACTATAATAATTAATATTTATTTAGTCAGGTGAGTTTGTTATGCAGCAACAAATCACAGTGGACATGAGGATCCGGGCACCGTTGTTGCTGGTGTTATACTAATGCTATGCTACACTACTTAAAGTAAAGTAGTGTAAGTGTAGTAAAGTAAGGGCAAGTCTGTCTTATCTTCCTCAGTGGATTCAGGGCTTCTAAAAAAGATGGTTTCTGAAATTTTGTTTGTTGTCACAAAACATGGTGATCAAAGATGGATTTCAACCTCCTTTCAGTAATTTAAAATATTATATTTGATAAAGTAACCAGAATATAACCCTACACAACTTAAATCTAAACAGAAAAGGTAATGGTAAATCTGACAGTCATAAAGCCATTAAGTGTCTGAATAGAACAATGCTTCCTCTGTTCTTGTCTGCTTTTTCTTGAAACAGGTTATAACAGTCTTTTCTTCCTGCTTCTATGTCGCCTTTCTGTAAGACAAGCCGTGGTGACTTAGTCATCATTTTCAAAAGGAATTCAGTCCCTTTTAGCGCTGATTACCAGAATCACCAGAGGCAGCAGAGAGGCTACACAGGATTTTCCCTGTTGATTTTGCCACCTTACTCCAATGAATCACGTCCCAGAAAAAGCTGACAGATTAAACAGTGTACTGGCATGGAGGCTGGTCTCAGGTGTTGGGAGGAGCAGTCACGCTCATTTTTACTTGTCATCTAAGTGAGGCAGTATACACACACGTACAAAGGTGAAAGCTAATCCCTTAACAGTTTTCTTTACATGTGTCCTTCGATATATACTTGGTGGGCTCTCCCCACTGGAGTAATGCAAATGTACTTTCACCAAGAGCCGAGCCACATTGCTCTGGACACATATTTTCAGCAGGCATACTCAAAAAGATAAGCAAAATCATACCAGATCTGTAGAGACCTCAACTGACTTAAATTTCAACTGGCAGTATTTGGCTCTAAATAAGATGAGATAAGAAGAAATGGAATTTCTTTCTGGAGCTATTTTAAGGGCAATGACTACTATATATAGACTCAGAATAAGTGGCTGAAGTTGAATTTAAAAGACAGACATGTTTTTGTTTCGCTGTTTCCAAATACAGTCTTATCTGTTCCAAAGTCTGAACAACAGATGAAAGAGAAGAAAAACTATAGTAGAGAACCCCATCCTTCTGCAAGCAAAACCAAGGTTTTTCAGTGTAGAAGGTGACAACAAAGGAAAACCAAACTGTGCCATGAGAGTTTCAGCTGTTTTGATACTAAAGGACAAAGCCTATTTCCGAGTCTTGCCTGAAGAAGGGGTGGAAACTCAGGTCTTCTGTAAGTCCAGAATTTCTGCTATTCTAAGACAGTTCTAAAGCAGTCTCACCCTGGTGCTTGGCTTCTCTGACTGTACATAAAACTCTTGCTTATGTAAATGAGGTTAAATTATGGAAAAAATCTGTATGTTCGCATAGATAACCTTGCTAAGGTTTCCAGGTCTGGGCTTTGGAGAAAATAATGCTTTCAGCAAACACTGAAACGTGCTATGTCACTCCAGTACAATTAAACTTGAAATTTCAAGTAGCCTGGATTTAAAGGTGCTGTAATGTTGGCATTTAGTTTAGTGTGTAGGACTTACAATAAACTATTTCCGATTCTGTATGTACTGTATTCTATAGGAAATCTATATGTGCACTGATTCTTATAGAAAGAAGTATTTCTTTCTCAGATGAAAGTGTTTTTATTTTATTACTTCCACCTAAAAGGTGTTTTAGCATTGGAAGAGCCATCTCACTTACAAGGTACGCTTAGAGAAATGCAAATTTTGGTTGCCATGCTAACGGGAAATCACTCAATTGAGTCCAGTAAAACAAAAGGGCATAAACGACATTTTCTTGTAAAAACAGGAAAATATTAGATTAACAAGGCTGCAGGTTTTGCCAATTGCAGCGAATTTCACAGTTCTGCCCCTTTGTAGAGTGTGATCTTCCATCAGCGTTTAAGCCTCCAGAGCATCAGCTGCTTCTTACCAACAGGACTATGGCTTCTGTCCGATCGCCACAACAGTCAGGATCTCGCAAGTGTAAACCCAGCGCAGGGATGAATCCCACCAGCCACTTTATTTATCTGTGAGCCGTCCCACGGCTCGTTTCACCGTGCCCTCCTCCCATCTACCTGCGTTTCGCCAGGTCCCCCCCGGAGGCCTCCCGGCAGGACCTGTGCCTTCCCAGGAGGGTCCCTGCGGACTGCACCGGCGGGGAGCGAGGT
>NW_008824368.1:158028-158927 GCF_000699105.1 Pygoscelis adeliae
TGCGCCGCCGGGGAGCGGTCCCCCCGCCCGCTCCCTCCCCCGGGCGCTCTGCTGTCCTGCAGGTGTCACACTGCACCCAGCCACCAAGGGATGCCGCTTCCCACGGCAGCGGCTGCGAGGGAAAAAACACGTTTATTACGTACGAGGGAAAGAAAGGGATCGTAATGCTCCTCTGGGCTGTGACCAAGGAGGTGCACAATGTCGCTTTATGCTTGTGTCGGCGCAAAAGTTACCTCAGACCGTTCCCTCAGACCGTCCTAAGGACTTTTTTTTTTTTTTTTGTAGACGGACAAGAAGGTAATGAAAGATTCAGAAAGATAATATATCAAAGTTGACGAGAACTTACTTGGTTTAGGTGCATGCGTTGACAGCCGGCATCTTCCTTCAACAGTTTTAACAGGTCACATTTTCCCTTGGAAGTAGTACTCTTTTCAATCCCTTTTGTAAGTTAAATCCCTTTAAAAGGTGTTTGTTTTATTTCACCGGCTCTCGTCCGTCTCAGCCACTTTTTCCCATTTTTACTTTATTTTCTTCGTGTTTGCCACGCGTGCAGACACTCTCGGATACACGCCCACGAGTTAGCGGGTGTCCATCACCCCCAGCCGGGGGGACCGCGCCTGCCGCCGGGCTCCGGTGCAACAGATGAGAGGCAGATTCTTCCCCGGCTGCTTAGTGCGGCATCTCCTTGCTCCCTCGGGGAGCCTCATGCTGGCTGTAAAAAGTAACAGCTCCTTTCGATGCGGCGGTTCCCTGGGAGCGCAGGCTGCGCAGCACGGGGAGGGAGGAAAGACACAGAAATAAAGGCAAGAAGAGCGCAGAGGGGCAGACGCTGGGGTTTTCCGTCCTCGCCGACGCGCTCTCTCCTCGGCCGGCGGCAAGGTTTGCCTCAGCGGGCCCCC
>NW_008824368.1:160028-175242 GCF_000699105.1 Pygoscelis adeliae
GCCGCGCCGAGCGGCGCCCTGCCCCAGGGCCAGGCTGCCCAGGGCGGGCGGGGGCGGGTGTGTTGGGGGTATGTGTGCGAAAAATGCAAAGAGCGAGAGTATCCGTCGTGCTGAGCTTCGCCCCGTGTCTCTGGAAGAGACTTCGGCGCACTGAGTCGTGAAGCGCTTGGCGAAGCAGCCAAGCCTGAAAACGCCGTTACGGCAAACGTTGAGGAACTGCCAGCTACACCGCTCTCGGTGGCAGCTATTTGTACAGGCACCAGACCTCCGCGGGCAGCAAAGAAAAAGGAAGCGGTGATGCAGCTACTCCGCATTATGTGCAGGAGGAGCTGAGTGGTGAAAATGCCAGCTTGATTCTGCTCTGGGACTTCCACGGTTGCGGCATCGAGCCTCTGCATCAGACCAGCGTGTGAACCACTGGGATGCATATTTTAGACGTGCCCCAAATGAGTTACTGTTAAGATTTCGGCAAAAACAGAGTGTCTTTGGGGAGCCGCTCAGAAAACAGCCTAGTGCCACTGAGCGGTGCGCAATACAGGCATGCTGTAACAAGGCCTCTGCATGGCTCCTCCTAAGAGATGTTAATTGACCTCATGAGACCAACGCACGTTTTTTCAAATACAGATCCAACGCCAAAAGCAGCTGTTTTGGGAAGCTGTTTTACACTCATTCTAGTACACACACAAATGTGTATGCATATGTATGTATATACACACATATACCCATGCATGCACATCCACACAAAAGCAAGGAGAGAGAATTGGGTAAGTAGAGGCACCCTAGTGCAAAGACAGCCTGAGAGCCTGCAATGAAGTACGGAAAAGGCTACACCATTAGATTGCACTGGAAGTGTTAGTGCGAGCTGATCTACCTATTATTGGAGTATTAGTACCCCTTGTGCACACTATCAGCACTGCTGAGATCGCACTGCATTACTGCAGGTTGGAAGTGTAGACAAGACTTACTTTCAGAGGTATTTGATGTTCACTTCCCAGAGCAGAGGGTGCTTTTTTTCCCCATACATTTCGTTAGTAGGTCTTGAGAAGCCAAGTTCTGTTTTGAGTGTAGTGTTCAATTTGTCACAAGCAAATACCTCTATAATTAACAGTATTTCCTTTGTCTTTTTACATGTATCATTGTGACATTTCTTCTTTTCAGGGGTGAATGCAACATGGCACTACCAATGTGCTTGACGCTTTCTGCATTTTACTTATGATAACCCATTAGCAGTCTCCCGTGGGTCTTGCCAATGCTTATAATTCCCAGTTAAACCAATGTTCAGATAAAATCTCTGTAGTATTACTGAGAGGAAAACAAAGCAAATAGAATTTTATCTCTGATTCAGGACAGTGGGGTCTGGATCTTTGCAACATTCTGAGTGTATGCTAGCATATTTTATTCCTAGCACGTAGCTAGATGCCAAATGTTTCTCAGCAGTAAGTTCTGTGGCAGGGAGAGAGAGGTATAGGGGGAAAATTAAACATTCTGTGAAACGCGTATTGAGGTTTTAGAGGTTATATGGTAACAGCATGACTGGGCCTTCCTTTAATCTGTTCACAGTGTCATACCAAATTAGGTTCTCCTTGGGATCTTCTCCATTTCTACCCCCATGTTACACCATTCTCCTCAGAACACCTACTGAGGCATGCCCAGCAGCTGGCCGTCTGCAGTTCAGCTAAATCTTATGTATCCAAAATACCAAGCAGGGTTTTTTTCCCTTCTCTCTGCAGTTTGTGCAAGTATCACTAGGGTGTATCTCCTGTTTTATTTCATGAACCACTGCAAACAGAAAAACAACGATTAATGGTAGCTTGAAAGATAAGAGAAAGTTGGAGCATTTCGAAAAAAACTAATTGATTTCACCTTCTAATATCAATGGGTACAGGTAAGAACATCTGCAGCAGGTGCGAATCAGTGTAAGTTTACCCAAATCAGTGATGCTGAATTGGCTTACCTGGAGAGATGGCTCATTGTATTTAAAAAGGAAAGAAAAAGCAATGCAGAAATTTTAACCAGATTTGCTCAGTCAGTACCAGGTAAAAGGTGCCATAATATTCCTATGTCTCAGCATCTTTTCTTTTTGTGTTAATGACAGCTTTTCTTACTAGTAGCATGGAAATTTAAAGGATTATGAAATTTTCACTAAGATGGAGATTTTCATGCATTAGAAAGGAATTTAGAGCAATTATTTAAAATAATCTATTTAGTCAATTAATTAAAACATGAATTTTACTATTTTTATGAATTTAGGATAATAAGGAAGACTTCCTCAGGTTTCTATTATTTTTATGTACTTTTAAATATGCTTCTACTGATCTATTACTCATTAGCAATGATGCAAAATGTGAAATCACACAGTACAATAGTATCTCTTGTTGCAGTTTAGAATTTTTTCTATGTTTGTTTTGGAGACTACATTGTTACAAAGAATAAGGATTATCATTTTTTTCTCTGTATTAATCTAATTTATGAAAATTGTAACAAGTTAATTCCATTAGTTCTATTGTTACAGGCCATGCACTTCTCCCAGCCGGAACTTTTTGCAAGCAGTAAATTGTTCTTGCCAGCCCACACCAGGCATTCCATACTGTTAAGTCTTTTCTTCCACATAACTCACTGTATTGCCATTTATGTACTTAAATGCCATTAGTAAAAACTCAAGTTTCCAAGACTTGAGAAAAAGAGATTCCTTTTATTGAATGACTGAAGAACATGAGGGATCTGAGAAGGGGGGCGGAACACCAGCAGAAATCTTTCATTTTTAATGAAACGTTTATTGGTGGATAAATTGTTCTTGTGAAGGTTTAGTGGGGGAAAAGGGTCATTACTGAAGAGAGAGACAGGAATGTGCAAGGGGAAGGAGAAGTAGAGGGAGATACATTGATCCAGGGAAGTGAGTGAATAGTTACACTTTCCTCAAAGCAGGCGAGTACTGACCTCAGCTGTGAGACCCGTAGATTCAGGCTCTTTTTCTATGCCAGGTCAACTAGAATCTTGAACTATATTTCTTTGTTTCTTTTTTAGTTTGTTTTCATTAAAAGGAAAAAATAATAGACAGGGCCAACACAAGTGAACTACTGGAAAAATTTTCCAATACCAAATTTTGGTATTTGGTCAACCTTAGTTTCAGATGCATGGTCCTTATTTGACTTTCTCAAGACTTCCGAGTTATTCAGGTGAGAAGATATTTGGGTTTTGTATTTTAAGAGGGAAGCAGGGCCCTTAGCTTTATTGGCAGTTAAACTGCTATTTAATTTTATTTTTGCAGCTTACATTAGAAGTATGCAGAATCCTAGGTAGACTTCCCATTTTATTACTATTTAAATCCCAACAATTCATATTTTTAGTGGACAGCAAGCAATTAAAGTTCCTTTACCTACCTACATTTGTCAGTTCTCCAGAATTCACATCTGTTATTTTTACTGACATGCTACAAACTCTTCTTCCTTTCTTCTCCTTCCCCGAGCTTTTGAATGATTTAAGCTTATTTTTCTGACATCAGAGGGTGGAAATTGGTGCACTAAAGTTCACTGCTTTCTTTTGAAATTTTTTAACGAATAGTAGAATGACATCCTTCAAATTTTTGGTGTTTTCCAAGGCCATTTAGTTTTTGTCCTCCATGATTATTTTCAGATGTCTGTGCTTCCCAGTAAGAACTTACATTCTTTCAGAATACCCAGCTGTTACATTTTTGAGATTTTTCTGGCACAGCCTTTCAGTGTAGGGGTTTTAGGAAAGCACAGGTCTAATGGATCAAACCTAGGGCTAGAGTGGGATTCAGCTCCGAACTAGAGACATCTAAATTTAGGTGTAGACCTTTGAACTGCTGAGTGTCTTAAGCTCCCTTTAGAGTGAGTGGAAATCTATTCAATACAGCCATGGGAGCTTAGAGAAAAGTTCAGCTTTGAATGCGGGTTTTGACTTCAGGATGAGTTAATAGTCTCTAAGCACTCTACTGAAGGGGGCAAACACAAATGCAGAGGTGCCTCATGCTGTTTGAGGTTCCTAAGGCTATCCCAAGACACCCACAGAAGGCGAGCAGATATGATTTGTCTTGTCTTGCCTTAAAAAGGAACTTGTCTTAGAGCTGACCTGTACCTTTTTGGAGGTTAGGCCAGATACTCTGTGGCATCTCACAGGGCATTGGACACCTATGCACAGGCACCTGAATCCACACTAGATCCCTTTTGGCTCTAATAGGCGATCAGGCCCCTATCTCACATGTAAACACCAGCATTATAGAGACACAAAACCAGATGTTTGAATCATGGTCCTTACAATTACACGGCGAAAGCATTAAGACAGC
The DNA here is from genome assembly GCF_000699105.1 of Pygoscelis adeliae. Lineage (NCBI taxonomy): Eukaryota > Metazoa > Chordata > Aves > Sphenisciformes > Spheniscidae > Pygoscelis > Pygoscelis adeliae. Next base: position 164,335 of record NW_008824368.1, read on the forward strand.
AATGGCAAAGCAAAGTTTGTTGAAGAAGAGTAGAAGTAAACCTAAGCAATGATCCCTTTCTCATTTTCTGAAAGAGTTGAAACCTTTACCTGTGTTTATAAGGGTGGTAACCTGGTAAAAGATCTGAAATCGTGGAAACAAATGGGATCTTTCAATTGGGAGATAAAGGGAAACAAGAGGCAGGATTCCAGGGCAACTAGCCAGACATTTTAGGTATCTCTAAGAGTATGTGGAATAAACAGAAAGAACGAGATGTCTTGCTACACAAACAAAGCTATAACTTAATTGGCAAGACAGAGACTTCGTAGGATAAATCAAAGGATTGGAGTGTTGATATATAAGGGTACAGGCTGTTCAGGAAAGAAAGGCTGGGAAAAAGAGAAGGCAACATTACATTACCAAGAATGTGTTTATGATCTCCTAAAAGAGAAGGCAGAAACATCAAAAGTCTTTAGGGGAAGAAAAACCAGGGTTTCAGAAGAGAGATCTATCTCAAATCAATTTAGGAGAAGAGGTGGTTAAACATCTTAAACATGTGCTAAAACATTAAAAAAAAAAAAGGAGACTTTTCTTGGAATTGTCGAGATGTGGTTTTACATCCTCAACAGGTAGGGTGTATAACCAGATTTTATTCTGTCTTAATGGGGTGGAACAGCTGAAAATGTAAAGGTGGAGGCCTCTCAGATCTGATAAAAGTGAGTTTGAAATAATAGGAATGAGAACAGCAGAGAACAGCACTTCAAAAAAAGAAGGTGGCAACATAGTTAGACGGCTGGTAGGAGAAGTTTGGAGGTTTTAATGGAACATACGCTCAGAGAGTCAGCCATGACAAGCTGTTTGCAAAAAAAGCAATAGTTGAAAGAAAGCCGTAGTCGTTCAGAATGTATTAGCAGGAGTGTAACACAAGAGAAATCACTGTTTTGCTCTAGCTAAGCAGCACTTTACATCAGCTTCGGACCTCACGTTTGACAGTGGTGTAAAAAAAAAAACCTGCAGGGAGCCTAGAGGTCAACATCATGGATAATAAGGTAATGTGATCGTTCAGAAATATTTCAGCTGGGCTTGTTCTGCCTAAGAAAAGGTACCTTTAAGTTATATTGTAGAGTTTATAGTTGTGTAAAAGGCAGTTGTAAAGAGACAGCTAACATATTCACCAGAAGTAGAAGTAGTAATCAATTTTTTGTCTTAGCAAGGAAAACCTAAACTATACATAAGTAGGATGTTTCTAACTATAAAAAGACTTAAGTACTGGAAGACTTCGCATGAGAAAGTTGTGGAATCCATATCTTTGAAACATGTGAACCTTTTTCTAAGAGTAGCTTTCTTCCTATTTTAGGATTCTCTAAGTGGCTGTAATGAGACATTTTTTCTCCAAAACTTAGTGTACCCCTTTTTATAGATGATATTTTGGGAAACTGAGTTTTCATGCTTTTAAGAAAGATATGCAGCCAATCTGTTTCCACTCTCAGATGCCATTTGAACAGTGTGATTCAACTTTGGAAGCATATGTAGCTTAAGAGAGCAAATACAGTTTCTGTCCTGGCCTTTACATCTGAAAATGGGGAATTCTTCCCTTTGGACAGAGTTCCATAAAAGCCAGCAGGGCACTAGTGCCTGCGAGTACAGGAATTTGGCTTGTGCCCATTGTGGTTTAAGACAATAGGACTTTAAATGAGGAATTCAATTGCCTAACCATAGGCACCATTTTAGATTCCTTAGGGTATCCCAAAGGTCCATGTAGGGCTGGCAGGTGTAACCCCAGCCTGACAGCAGATCCAAACCCACTCAAAGGAGTAACTGAGATATCCCACCGGCCAGGTGCTCAGCAGTGCCTAAAATGGCACCAGGCAACTGAATCCTGTCCTAAAGGTGCTTTTCTGGCAGTTTTATTGCTTCCATATTTTTTTCAACTAACATTTTGATAAAGCATACATATTTTTTCTTTGCCCTCTATTTGGAACTCTGTTTTAAATGCAAATCACAGACTAATTCCCCAAGCCTTTAAAAAGACATAATTATTCTCCTTCTCTCCACCAGACAAACACATCAGTAATGCTTTTAATGTGTAAGAAAGGGAGATGTTTTTAAAAATGTTTTGCTTTTACAGTATATTAATGATCTGTTTCCTACAATTTGCAGAATAACAACAGTTCAGCTTGGTGGTGGGTTTTGTCAAAAGTGTGTAGAACCTAAGACAGAGTATAAAATCCACTCATTTTGCAGACGGACACTAGAACAAGTAGGGAATGGAAGATATTCAGGCTTGAGGCATCAGTTCTCTTCCTACTTTGTAAATACCTCTTTTGTGCTGTTTCTGAGACTTGGTTTTCTTACTTATGATGTGTCAATCACCTTTCTTTATCACACCATTATGACTGTGCACTCAGTGTCTAGGAAGAAATCATAAATACTTGTAAGTAGTAACAACAGTAACAATAAGAGATTTGCCTAGAATGGATGCTGCACTGATTCTGCTTTTTAGATAAAATTGTTAATCTTTTTTTTAGATGTTTTCATGAATGTAAAGTGCTAGAAGAGGATTATTTCTGTGTATAAGGGATTGCTTATAACCAGTCTTGCTATGCATACTGAGACTCATTAATAGGTAAGCATAATGGTCATATATATATTTTTTATGGCGGGTCATATTGGTGACATTAAGAGAGGCAGAAGGTATCAAGAAGATATCAAAGTATGTTTAAAGATTGAAGTTGCTGTCCTTTAACAGTTAGAAACAATTTCTTTTGCCAGATCTTTTATGCTTGTATATAGCTATGCAGAAAAAAACTAAAAGAGAATTGACTCATGTTTTTATTATTATCATTTTAGAGTGCTTTGGTAGCTTTCTGAATTTATTTGTTTATTTATTTATTTATTGTGTGTGTGACAGAACAATATGAATTTGGCTTCCTGGATTTCAAATTGCTTAATGCAGTCTTTAGCTACATTTTTGGTATTATATTCTCCAAGTGATGTCAAACTCGGAAGGAAATTTACTTCATATTTGATTATGTGTAACAGAAAAGAAAGATAATTTGTCGCATAGGTTTTCAGAACATCGCTTAATGAGTAATTCTGAGAGAACTTCTAGTTGTCCTGAAATAAATGGATACCATTATATTCCCCAATTACTCCTGTGCGTTGTGCCCCTAATTATTAGCTGAAAAGAAGTGACAGAAGCTGGGCAGGGCAGAGGGAAGAACAAGCGTACGAAGAATATGGCTATAGTGCCTCAGCCCCGAGATGTGTAGTTTCCAGGTGCATATTTTCTGTAGCATGATTTACAGTCGAGGAAAGACCGATAGATGGTGCTGTGGAGACAATTTGCAGTCATTGCACAGATGTGTAAAGTGCACATCATTTTACTCATACCCATGAGGCATGAAATAGGCTCACACAAAGAATTCATTTTACCCTTCTCTTTCCTTTATTCCTTATCTCACACACTTTGTAGAGTTTCATGCTCAATTCTGTGCCAAAGAACAACAATCATGTACGATCTTATAAAAAAAATGTGTATCACGTATGTAGGTGTGTGTTTGTAGGTATTTTTTATTAAAGAAGAGAAGCTGGTAAGTATTTTATTTCAGGTCAGTATCTTTTCTGGCACTGTACTCACCATAAAATAGTTATACAGCTGTTACTTTGATTTGTTTGGTGAAAGTCTGTAGTACAGGATATCATTTATCTGGGTGTTCTTAGTGCACAGAGCTTTAGCCTCTTATCACTTGATGACTGACTGCATGAGAGCAAGGGAAAACAGTTTTGCTGTGTCTGTTCCCTGCCTCTGGTCACTGCTGCCCTTGCTGTGGGAAGACCGATTGGTTTACACAAAAAGAGTTTATCTTCCATCAATGCTATGCTGCGATCACTACTGGGGATCAAGAAAGTAGAGATCTATCACAGTCAAACTGTCATCTCCTCAAGACCCTGAAGCCTTTGTATCTCAGGATAGCTCAGCACTTAATATGGTGCTCAGATCCTGCTTCCATGGGTGCCTAGTTTCTATGAAGGTCCTAAGACTGCCAGCGAGATCCACCTCACCAGATATTAAACAGCTACAGTGCAGATGTCTGTATGAGGCACTTTCTTTCATATGAGCTACACTGCAATCAGTGTAGACAAAATACTTAGACAATATGGTTTCATAGATGAAAATATTTCATATTTTTGCCATAGGAATGCCTTTTTCTCCTCAATGACTACAAAGACAGAACATGGCTCTTAGCCTTCATATAAACATCTGCAATGAATCTCATCCTTGTAGCCCACAGAAACACAACTGATCATGGCCTGCTGGGAAAGGAAATTTAAGCAATATTGCAACTTGGAAGGAGGAATTTACAAACATCATGTCCATAAGTGTATAGACTAAGCTGAGTTACATCATCTCAGCTGCATCCTTTAGGTCAAGATCCAGTTTGCTTGATAAGCTATGAGTCCTTTCATTTCCTAGGCATCACATAGTCTATGGAGTGTGTGTGAGATTGGTCCCTTCTGCAACACCCACAAAACTGTGCCGTAACTGGAAGTGAGGATTCGTGAGGACTTGGGCAGGCAGCTACAATTTGTGCCTCCTGGGCCCATAACCTAGACAAGGTCTGATGATGAAGGGGTACCACATCTTCTAGTAAGAAAATTTAGACCTGTCAGACCTTGAGATGGGATAAGCAATTAAGAGAGATACAATAAGGGAGTAACTGCATTTCATGGCACCTTTTTTCAGCTGAAGATTTCTATGAAGCAACAGAATATGATGTGAATATCATTTGGACCTGTACTGCCTCATTCTACACACTCTCTATGGAGTCTAGTGGAGTTACTAGATTGCCTTTCTCAGGGTTTGTAAAGACTCTACAATCACTATTACTCAGACATCAGAGATAGAACTGAGAAAAATATTGAAATAACTATTTCATCTCTTTGCAATTAATTCTTTGCTCAAAATCAGTTCCTCAATGTTTCTCCACAATAAATTCAGTTCATTCCAGATCAGTCTTGAGTATCTAGATTTTGTAAATACTCTGTTGCATTCTCTTATATTCACTAAATTTCTGAAAATTCCTGACTATGAATACAATAACTAGGATGCTCACACAGATAAGCACACAAAAGGAGAAGATGCAGTTAATATAAATACATTTTTAATGTCAGAATGAGAGATAATAAGGATGTGTTTCTAATAGTCATCCAACTTTAGTCATGATGCTTCTCTAGGGAAGAGAAATATTTGAAGCAGCTGTTCAGGTAATTTGAAGTAGAGCATAAAGACTATTTGGAATGATACTGAAGTTATATATGTTACTGTAAAGGACTGGTAATAAATAAGTGTACTCACTAAACAGAGGATATTTAGTGCAATAGAGTAGTCTATGTTTGTGTAAACTAGCACAGCACTGTTGATAACAACGACTTGTAAAGGCTAAGTCATGGAAAAAGGACTTGGAGACTTGGCAAAAATGACCTGAATATGAAAATCCTAAAGTTTTATCAATAACTGCCTTCTTGACCTTGTTTGACATCATATCCATTGTCAAATATAATGTAATGCTGGCATTTTCACTGAGATTTTATGCTTTTCACCACTGCTACCCAAAGACTTTGCTTAAATACATGATGTAGTATTTAATGAAATAGAAATCTTTTCTTTTTTTTTTTTTTTTCCTCTTAGATAATTTTGTGGGTGGAAATACTTCTATGTGTAATTGTATCATTTGTGCAAGTGACTGTCAAGATTTTCAAGAATTTTTAGGTTTATTATGCATGTTAAAATTTATGAATAGTTTTCCAAAACTAAAGAGATTTCTTGAACTACGGAAAAATCAAATTTTCTAATCATTGAGATTCGTGATTGTTAGATCATTTTCTTTCTTTGTAGTGACTTCTGTAACAATTTTATGTCTATAGAGACCTTTCCCTCTGCTAAAATATTTGTATTTGTTAGCATTTAGTTTTAATGTTAAATCACTTCATACATTAAGAACTGTTTCACCTGTCACCCTAGAAAAAAATTCCTATGCACTAGCTGCTTTCATACCTCACACAGGAATAAAGGACATTTTTCATGCTTTGTCTCCTCAACAACGGTTCCCAAAACAGTCAATATCGACCGTCTAAAATGCTACATTTGAAAGTGATTTCAAAAAAATAATAATGACATTTTAACATCTTGTTTCTATCTGGGAAAATTGCTGAGGTCTGATGGCTCATGAAATTCATATATTTAATTTAGAGGCAATAAATCTTTTAAAAGTAACCTTCTGCATGATTAGTCTTAATAGGTTACTGTTAGTGAAAAGAAATGGCCCATATAAAGTAAAAAGGAAGATATAACACCATTTTCATTCAATAAACAAAAAAGATGTTGCAAAAAGGGTATGGTTAGATTATTCTTGGCTTTTGAAGAAATCCTCCAGGAGGGGAATGAGGTAGAAGTCCTCTTCATGGAGCACAGTCTTACGTCTCCCAGTTCTTCGTTTTACCGCTATCTCTGACCCATGAGAAGATAGCACTGGTGCCAGATAACACTGGTTTTGATTTGTGCTGTTAGACAGGAAACAGGACTCAAATCATGGTGAAAAATGTCCTTAATTTTTTCCTGACATGGGAGACTGCTCACTTCATCACTGTATTTCAGCCACAGGCGAGGGCTGCTGGAGCCAGAAGGAGCGTGGCAGCCCCAAGAGGCACAGTGATCCTGGAGCAGCTGAGAGATGCACTCAGATCTGTTTTCAACTTAATCAGGCAGGGTCTTCAAAATACAATGCAGCTACTGGATAATTATGGTAATAGTGGAAAAGATTACAAAAATGGCAGGATACTCAGTCTCAGACTCTGCGTTAGAACTGCTGTAAGTCCTGAAGCACGTGTCAGGGTTGGTAACTGCAGTGTCTCACTGGAAAGGAGCTTTCTGGAGCTGCCAGAAGGAGTAGGAGTGCTGTATTAGGGAATCTAAAGTCTCCTAAAGCAGAACTGGCCATGACTGAACCATGCCTGACAGATACTTGTGCAGCTCTATATTATTTTTAAGGTGGAAATATCATAGTCCTGCCACTTAAACCAGTCTAGCACTCGATGCTCAGTGATGGTAGAAAGCTTCTCCTCAAGTCTAGACTAATTCACCTCTTGTAATTGCATGAACTATTGTATAAACTTAATTGGACTGTTAATAAACTGATTTTTGCAAGACTCATGACCCTGAGGAAGAAGGAAGGAAGGAGAGCTCATGTGGGTGACAAATGCTTGAGGAGAGGTTAGGAGCGATAGTAGGTAGGGATTAAAAGGGACTCAGTATCATGACATGTCATCTTACCCAATGACGACAATTTACCGGCCTTACTTATGTGAATGGGCCACTTAACCTGGAAAAGGAACATATAAATTATATGTGTTTGATAAATAAGCCAGTTCATTCAGGTCCTGTGGAAAGATATTATTCAATTAATTTCTGCAGTCCTCATGTGCATGCTTAAAGATTACTTTCATATTTTTTCTCAGTTTTGTTTTCTTTAAAATGCCCAGGACAAATACTTTGGGTCATTTATCTGTATTACTGACCACTTCTAAACAAATAAATATTCCTTGTTCTTATATGACCAAGCCATACACACCTATTCATATTCTTGCCAGTGTCTGATAAGCCAATTAAAGTATTGACTTCTATCTTCTTAAGGCTTTTTTTTGTTTTTAACCTATGTTTCTTGCATTGATATGCAGCCAGTCTGAGATATTCAAGAGACTTCTCCTTTACCTCCTTTTTATCTCTTGTTCAGAGTGACTCTGCCCCAGCTTAATGACACAGGTAGTAGTAGCTCTACAGTCTTGGTAACCTTGCTAAAACATTGCCGGTCATCATTCAAGCACCAGGCAGTGACAGCCAAATGGCTGGATGGGTCTAAAATATTTTCCAAACCCCTTTGGTTTCCTGTAACGCAGTACATACCCACAGATGCCATGCCAACTCAGTGGGGTGGATTTCTCCATCTACAGTCACCAACATAGCTGTCTGCAGCTGCTGTCCCTTTTGGGAGCTCTGGGGGCAGGCACCAGCACGGGGACCTGCAGCTCGGGTCGCTCTCTCCCTCCCCAGCATCTGCAGCCAGCTCTCGGCTGCCTGCTCAGCACAGAGCCCCCACACAGACCACCTTCCAAGCGACACTCTCCTACCTACTACGGCAGAGAAAATCTCTTCTTTGTATAGATTTCATCCAAATTTCCCTCTTTTTCTCTCTTCTAATTCTAAAAAAAAATGCACTGTGGGCAGCGTGTGCTGTACTGTAGTTGTTTCTTTATCACGAGAAGATAGAAAAAACTATTTTAGAAGCCCAAGATGTTTTAATAATAACCCTGTTAGGAGCACTAAATCCTGAGTGCACGCGTGCCTGAACTTCCCTGGCTTTTTAATTCTGGATTCAAACATTATACAGAGAAGTATTTTCTTTTAAGGGATCAGATTTTTTTTTTGCAGTGGTATCCTCTCTCACAATTTAACTGGCTTGTATTAAAAGATCAAAAGCTGTTTAGATGAGGAAATTTTTCACCAGGAGCAGAACCAGTAATTCTGAAAGTCTAACTCAGCTGACCTTCATAGGTATACTCCAAAAACACTCTTTAATTTTGCTACTTTGTTTGACATGTTGCTTTGAAGTATTATTTTCAGATGTATTTTCAGAAATGTTTTTCAAAGCTACTGAACCTCACAGGAATGTTTGGAGGAAGTCAGCTTAATCCAGAATCACCTTGCATGGAAAGTTAACCCTGTATTGTGCGTGGATTTATAAAACATTTTATTTCTCGCCAACAAATGATCTCAGTCACCATCTGCTGCACCTTGTCAGTTTAATCTGAGAAATAAAACTTCTGTGATAGCAGGACATGATCCAGACTCTGAACATTGGCAATTTTCTGTCTATCGCCTGTAAAAGCATGTGTCTAATAAAAAATAAACCCATCTTAGAAAATTACAAAGAAGCTGAAGGAAAAATATACAGTTTTCCTTCCTGTGATTAATGTCTTTTTACATAATAAAGAGACAGCGTTTCAATTCTAGCATTTTGTCTGATGCCTTGGTGTCCCACCTGGAATATTCTAGTTAAAGATGTAAATGAAAATGCTTGTTGTTTTTCTTCTTTCTGTTTTTCTTCATTAATCTTCATTAGGCAGCCTCCAACCCATGCTCTAGGAGGACCCAGACTGGTACCCAATCTGCGTGAAGATGTGGGTGACATCAAACTATTTATAACTGCCTTGTTCAACAAATAGCCCTATATTTATAATGGAGTTTTTGTAAGGTCTCATGTCATTAACGATACACAGGGAACATATATATTTTTAAACAGAAGACATGATCCCAGAATCTGTGCATGTACTGGCAAACCTAAACCACAGTGATTATATTTTACTTGTTTGGGGTTTGTTTTAGTTCCGGGGTTTGGGGCAATTTTTTCTTTTTCTTTTTTTTCTTCCCCCCAACCCCCATTCAAAGCATCCAAAACAATCTGAAGGCTGTGCTACAGTACTCTTTTTTTATGGCAAGAAACAGAGGTGGAAGTTGAATGTCCAGGGGTGTTACATGAATTCATGGGTGGGTGCTTGGAGGTGCAGACCTTGCTGGGATAGTGTTGGCGAGGAGGGGAGGGAGCTGGAGCAGGTGCCTCCACACCCATCCTGCTGTGCTGAGTTTTGTTGTGAGAGGAACACTCAGAGAAGAAACTGCGACATAAAATAACTTTAATGCTACATGGACAATCTGTGGACAAAGGCCCAGGATTGCAATGAAGAGCTAAGTTTTTTGACAGTGCAAAAATACCCAGAGCTTCACAGATAAAAGCTACCATGTGTTTTTCTTCTACTGTTTTTAAAATAGTCAAATATAGAGTAGCACAATGAATATAACCATGGTGGAAAATGTCCTAAATAAAAGAAAGTCAGGGAGTGAGCTTGAACAATGGACTTTAACTGTCCACACAGTTTAGTTTTTATCTCATTCTCTGGCTATATTTTGGACCCCTCTAATTAGCTGTAAAACAAATGACACAAAACGCCGCTGAGTATTTACCCGCCCTCTCACTTACATATTTAATTTTGTCATCTATTTGCAGGGAAGTGCCTACTGTAAGACTATACATATGTTGATCTATTACATCAATCTGAAATGAATAAATGAACTTACTGTGCATGAATGAACATAGTTGGGCTATAATAACAATGTTTATATGCTCCACAGTGTGTATTTGGTGATATTCATTTTCTCAAATGCATTTGCAGTGTTCATTTTTGGACTTGAGTATTGCTGAGATTCCTTGAAGCAGACTATATTTGAGTTGTCTGTTGTGCTCATTTATTGAAATTCAGAGCAACTATATTGGTTGCTTATTTCTTCATAGATTTTTTTTTTATTTCTGTGGGGATAATTCTATTAGTCACTTGGCAAATATGCTCATAAATAAAGTCATGGAAATGCCTCATTATCCTAAGAATAAATGTTATAACACTTTAGAGAGCCAACAGTTAACTTTATTAATTTCATGTTAAAGTCACCAATATCCATTGCAAGATATTTGTGTAGATTTATTTTTGCATAAATAGTCGTTATGTGCATGAAAGTAATTACAAATATTTTAAAGCACATTTTTATCTATCATTTACTGTGCTTTTATGGCCTACTTTGTGTAGCTTAATGTTCAAATTTTATACATTTAAAACCTTTGATTTATTTTTAAATTATTTTAACATTAATGTAATTCAGAGTCAAACTTCATATGGCATGTTCATAGATTATTAAGTGGGTGATTGCATGTATTTACACAGAATTGTGTTAAATCATTAATTCATCATAAAGCTATCAAATTAATTTAACTTTGTAAGAGAGGAAACGATTTTTTTTTCTAATTCTTTTCCATTGTTACA
>NW_008824368.1:175291-193841 GCF_000699105.1 Pygoscelis adeliae
TTTCCTTATTATTGCCGTCTCCCTTAGACACTTGGTTTGAGAAACAATAAGCACACAGAAACACACACACAGATACCAATTACCAACCTTCATGTTGCTTTATTTAAATAGACACTAAGTCAATATCTGCATTTAAAATAAGAGAGTTTTGATCTATCTCTCTGTGAAAAATTACAAACTTTTTTTTTTTTAACTGAGAATGACTATGTTGACTCTGTAAGCATTTGTGTAGGAGAGTGTGCACGTGTGCAGGCACGCAAGCATCAGAATGGTCTGAGAATCATCGGTATGCTGTGCCAGCACTGCCTAGGACTATGGAGCTACGGTGCATATACTCTGTGTTAAAAAAATCCATCAGAGTATAGCTGGTGTCAAGTGGTGATGGAGAGCCATTTGTTCACTATAGTGATACCACTGTCATCGCCCCTGCCTTTCACGAAGACGTGTTAACTATTTATCAGAGGATCCTTAAACCTCTAAACATGAAAACTAAGGATTTCTTATGTTTCTGGCAAACACTGTCTATCTGTTCAGGTGCAGAGCTGTCTTGGGTGGCTCCACGGGGCTCACGACATGGGCAAGCAGCATGGCCAGGAAGCAGGGATGAGCCTGGTGTTCCTGCTGCGAGCACGCAGTCTCCCCAGGGCCACCACGGACGTCCTGTGCTGCCCTGCAGACCTTTTGGCCTCATCATCTGTGAATTTAGGGAGTAATGCCAGTTTAAAAATAGCAATGAAAGACAGGAGGATAAAATAAAATAGAAAGACTGTGCAGGGACTTTGGCATCTCAGCAGTTGGGTGAAATAATAACCTTAGTAAGGCCAGTGAGAAAGTTGATGCAAGATCTCCTAACCACAAATATATACTTAATTATGAAAAGCAGACTGCATAACCATTTGCAATGCTTCCTGTTCCAAAGCCAGCTGAAGCGTGTAAATATGTTACTGACAAAATGTAATTACCTGCAACATTCTTTGCTCTACACAGACGTAAGCCAAGGTCTTTCACTCAAATGTTGTAAAGAACATAATCCAGTAGCTCTTAATAATTTATTTAGTTCAGCACAATCAGAGGACAAACATTATGACAGAAACTTGGAAAGAATCAGTGATCATTTTGCCCCAGGCAAAATGTATGGAAGGAAACAGGGCTGTCTGGCAGAAAATATCAGTCCCTAGGCTGTCTCAGGGAAATGGTATAAACTACAGCAAATAACATATTAAGAAAGAAAAAAAGAAAAAAAAATCAGTGATAGAATACAAAAATAAGAATGATAAAAACTTTACAGTTCCTAGTCAATGTTTGGTTAAATGGGATTATATACCAAAATAATGAAACATTTTTTTAATTATTTTTTTTAAAGTTTGTATTTTCTAATGAAATGAAAGGAAGTTCTCTCTCAGCTGGACAGCCAGGCAGCCTGCTCAAGGATAAAACAGTTATCAGCACTATGAGAAAGACTTTAAATGATATAGCTGTGATGATATCAGCAATGAAATTCATTTTGTTTTCTAGTCAAATTTTTGAAGTGAATTATTTTGTAGTTTTGTAGCATTGCAAAGGATAGGTCTATTTCCTTCTAACACTCAGCTTTTCAAATTTTTCTACAGATAAACGTTTTGAGCACTGGTAGCAATAATAAGAGTGGGTTTTGGGTGTAAAACACTGTTAACTACAGGAGCTGAGATAATATCAGGGTGCTGTTTTTTAAGAACCCCATTCACAGACAGGAATTCTCTTGTTCAAAGATTTGTACATGCAAATGGCCATCCAAAAATAGGAACTATAAGCCCACGTGCAGATGTGAGACAGCATAAACCACAGTTGGATCCAAAATATTAAGAATGAACACTAAACAAATACCCTATACATATTTAGAATAAAACTTTTGAAGGCAGTGAACCAAACCTGAAGGGAACATCAGAGTGAACATGGCTTCTCTCTAGATAACTTATTCCCAAATTTTTAGTGTTCTTCCACAGTGGCTTGTGCAACACTTGATATATTTGCCTGGCCTGCCTTTTGGGGATCAGGTTGTTTTCTAATGGATGTGTTTTTGCAATTGACCTAAGCATGGGTTACGCCAGCATGTTAACTCTGTTTCTAGGCTGTTGACTGATGAAACACAATGCTTTTCATTCTGCTACAGGTAGAGTGCTGCAATAAAAAAAAAAAGAATAGCCCTGAATACTGCTGGTGAAGATCATACTTAAATAGTCTCCATGGCCATTTTACTATAGAATTCTGGAAACGCATTGTATCTTGCAAAACACTGAGACTACATGTTTTACTATTGATGAGGGCAGGAATCTCTGTAGAAAATGCTTTCTGGTTCAGTACCCCTTTGAAGGGAGAAAAGTGAAAGACCTTACCACATCTATGACTGTAGCTGGTTTTTTGGTCTTCTGCCCCTTTATGCCTAAAAGAAATATGGAAATAATGAAGGAATGTGAAGGAAAACACATTCATTTCTTAAGTATGATTTGCATCTTTCCTTTTGAAAGCAGTTGCTTATCTCCTTTCTTTTTATTTATTTAAATTATAAACATTACTGAACACAAACATTCTTTTTATTTTTATTTTATATTTGGCGAGAAATTCCAGAATAAAATATAACAATTATAGTTAACAAATAAGAACTTCATTTACAAGGGAAAAACCCCATACCAACACAATACTCTATTTCACCTTTCATAAAAAATTTACTGCTTTCACATGTTAATGAAATTCATGCTTCTGGACAAGAATTCACTGAGAGAAAACATTTCTTACCAATAAAATACAGATGTCTGTTTTAAAAACAGGAGACAGAGGTAGTCATTAAACAGAACATAACAGCTGTACACAACTGAGTAAAGCAAGAAGAATCTCACACTCAACTGAACCTCAAAGGTATTTGTGACATGCAAAATGCAATTATCCAACACAATTTCGCACCAGGAATCAGGTCTATCATCCCATTGCTACAAACAATTCCATTGATGGGTGTTTTTAATAACAGTGCTCCCTGCTTCCGTGGTTTTTTTTGAACAATGGTGCCTTCTTTCCACACAACGGCAGAAATCGATCTTCACATTAATGTGCAATCAGTTACAGACATGAGGGTCCTGTCCCTTTCTTTGGTACTCTAAAGCAGTTGGTGAGCTTTTGGAGGGGCCCGTTGCAAGGTGAAATAAACTGTGTGGCCATAGTAGAAAAACCTAAATCTGTACTTGTGAAGGTAGTTACGAGTTGTCCAGAAAAAAATGCAATGATCCAGGAACCACTGATGGTGCTCCCCAGCCAAGGTAATGGTGAAGGCAGAGACTGCTTTATTCACCACACTGTAAAGTTTTCCTGAGTTGTAGTGTAGTCGCACAGTCCCAAAGATAAAGAGAATGCATATGACAGTCAGAGATGAGGGTATTCAAATCTTCGCAATATATGTTCTTTGCTAGTGGGGGAAACACAGAAGTCAATGAATCAAGATTCCTTGGCAATAAAAAGCATCACCAAATTTGTTCAGCTGAGTTTCTGAAGGACAAGTAGGACCACGTCCAAGTGAAAAACACAGACAACATGTGCAACCCCAAATATACTAACTGGAATTCCACCCTCCTCTTTTCCAGCGCTAATGAAGCCAATGGAAAATACATGTGGACCAGCAGAAACTAGTTCTGACCCAAGGTTTTGAAAACTTCGGTAGTCATTAACAGAGCTGTGTGACAATCATCAAGTGGTTTGCTGAACTCCATGTAAGCTTTTTCTTTTGTTCCTGAGGCTCGTTCTGGGAGTTCTGGCTTCATAAAACTCTTAACACTCAAAGCAAAACATTAGGCTAATGTGTTATGTTCCCATGCAGAACTACAGAACATTGTAAGGTTTCCAATGGAAACCACAATTCATCCCCGGCATATCCTCCCCTGGCATCAGCAGGTGTCATGTTTTGTGAATTATTTAAATCACATTGGAAGGTTATAGTTAGGAGCCAGCATGAGTATGGAGAAAAGGAACAAAAGAGTTTCAGTAACTTATCAAAACCGTTATTTCAACTTATACACAGAAAAGAAAAAAAAACCCACCTGAAGTCTCTCAATAACTATTGGCAAGTCAATGAGCTTAATATAGATCAACAAAGCACACCTTGTTATATCCTGTTGCTTACTAACAGAAATGTTCTTACTATGCTGGTGATAATAATGATGACTTCATCTTACTGACTGTGGTGGATAACGTTAGATATTCTATTCCTAACTTTACAGTCAAATGATAGAAACATAACTCTGAATTGGTGATAAAAGTATATTCCAATATCACAGATAATGCTTTATAAATCTAATGCTTTTCTAAATGTCGTTATTTAAAAAAATAATTTAACTCAGGACTTCTCTATTGAGAAGTCTGCAGTGCTGAAGAAACTGTCAGTTGGAAATACAGACTGCAAAGCAGAGCTCTCAAACAGTGAGAAAATATTCAGTAAGGATTCAAAAAGACAGGGACATACCACTCCATCCATAGAAACCTGCTGCTATATGCAAATAACCTGTTAGCTGTCAAAAATGGCATCTGCAGGTTCCAGTAACCACTGGAAAGGAGAAGGAAGTTACCTATAATATTTAGGAAACAATTTGTCTGAACTCAGGAGGTCTATCAGCCTGCTGGCACATCATGTCTAAGAAGTACTGGGTAGGAAACTCCTGGATCTGAGGGTGGACGTGATGATGGTGGTAGCTATGACACACTATAGAAGAGACTAAGAAAAAGGAGGGTGATTATAAGAAGTGTGATTTTGATATGTTTGCTGCGGGTAGCAGACCATCTCAAGAGGTACTGTTTCTCAAGGGTGCCTGAAACTCATGTGCAATTACCTGATTATGACTGATTACTATTTAGAGCCTGGGCTGGCTCAGAGTGCAAAAAGATGCATCAAAAAAAACAGAGGCAAGTTACATGACGTATCAACAAATGACTCTCATTCAGTCTTGATTTGGTTTAGTCTCTGTGAAAAGGTTGAATGTGGAAGAGAGGCAAGTGTCAAATTCTTCAGTGCTCCTCTGTTCCTCTCTGCTGTTGGCAAACAGCTTTCATGAATGGCTTTGCCAAATTCCTCACTTTGGGGTAAAATGGAAAGTCCATTTACTTCTTACAAGCCAACATTTAACTGAAGACCTTGTGTTCTGTCACTAAAAAAACACCGTGTTGCAAGCTGCTAGACATAGGAAACAAAGAAAGGTTATTTCATACTTCAAGAAATAGAATAAGATTATGTGATGTAGCATTATGCAGTAAATATTTCCCAGTTGATGCAGGGGAGGAAAAGGCCAACAAAAGAACAAATCCTAAAACACTGCAATGGTTATTTTATTTCTTATGAGGAAATTAGGTGTGATCCTCTTTTCACTCTGAGTACTGTGAATAAGGAATGCAAATGTTCCTCAGATCTCCATGAAGATGAATGTTTACCTACTAGGACAGAGCCACAATAAATAATCATAACACTGGGAAAAGACTATATCTTCTGCATTTAATTAGGATCGAACCCAGGTCAAAATTATGTTCTTTTTCCTGCCCATGTTATGTCTTATCAGGAGCAACACCAGTTACCTAGCTGATTACAGCATGGTAATCAACGTAAGTAATTTGATGTTCAGGTCATTATTTCCTAGCCTGTGAAAACAATTTGACGTTGAAGCTCATTATGTACAGAATAATAAAAATGTAGGGCTAGGGATTGCTGCAAGAAGCCCTGCAGTCCATCCTATATTGTAAGACAGAATCAAGTATATCCTACATATGATACCCTTCCAAATATTTGCTTAATTAGTTCTTGAAAATCCTGTTTGATAGGAATTTGCTGATATTCTGATGCAGTTTGCTTAAGTCCTTTAACTTACCTCAAGTTAGAAACATTTTTTACTGATTTTGTTAATATTTATTCTAAATCAGATTTTCTGCAAAATAAGTTGGGTACCGCTCATCCTGCCCATAAGGAACACACAGATGGAATGATCCATGGCTTCTTTTCAAAGACATGGTCATGTCACATCTTCTGGTTGTTTTTCCAGGTCACACAAAAATGCAACCCATCCATGCTCTGCTCAGATATCTTGGTTTTTTATCCATTATACTTTTTCCTTTCCGACTCCTAGCTTGCCTGTAGTTTTTATGGTGTGGATTCCAACACTGGGCATATGTACTCCCATCAAAGCACAACTAGTTCCAAGGACTTTTCATGCCTTACATGTAACATGCTTGCTAGTACACTTCAGTCCGATAGCCATGTTTTTAATAACTGCATTACACCAATGACTCATTTTCCACCTGTGATTCAGTCCAAGCTGAGATGCATTTTTGTGGTAGTTGTATCTACCCAGTTTTCCCTCTTTTGTATTCTTGCCTTTCAATTTTCTTCCTCCTTGATTTCTGTGAAAACAATATTAGGCAAGGTCTGAGGGAAGCGGAGGCTCACACTGTGCTCTAGCCAACTCCTGTCCTGGCAACTTGGGGACCTGAATCCTGGACTTCAGGACCACATTTCCCCAGTGTGCTCTCCAGAGGTAGCCTCTGAGACTCCATTGATAGAGTCCTTCAGTTTGACTGGAGTCTTTGGCTGGTCTTTGAATATTATCTTTCAACTAGTACCTACCTTACAAAATCACTGCATACAGACCATAGTTCTCTATTTTGCTTACAAGAATATAATTTGGGACACAATAAAGCCTTACTCAAAGCAACACCTATAGTGTAATCTACTTGTCTCCTATCTGGTGGTCTAAAAGCTAGGTTAAAGAAGAAAAATATATATAATTGGCATAATAATTTATTGTCAATTTCCATTCTCACTTACTATCATCTTGTCATCAAGAATATTTCAATACCTACAAATGTAACATTGCATGATGTTTTGCAGGATTCCTTTTGATACTGAAGCTAGTCTGCCTGATCTATAAATTCCTAGATCACTCATTATATACCTTTTTAAAAATAGCTATTGTGTTTGCCCATTCAGAATCTTTGAGGTCTTGTGCTTCCTCCAGGGATTCCTGAAGACAATTGCTGAAGAATCAGATTGCTCTGCCAAGTTCTGCCTGAATCCTGCAATATACTTCTTGTCTTGCTGGCAGCTCTAAATATTAAGTATCATTTTTTCTGGTTTGACCTATATTTCTGTTGTTAATTTTAACTGTGCTGAATGCATGGCTATTGTTAACTTCTTTACAGAATCTTGAAACAAGTTAGATAATCAAAAAAAGAAAAAAGGCAAATTCATTCTTTTCCATGTCAACAATTTATTGTTTGTCTTCCTTACAAAGAGGCCTATACTGTTCTACCTTTTCTAAAGTATTTTTTGTGCTATTTTAATTTTATATGTTTCTTTGTATATTTCATTACGTTCTTTATTTTTCCTTGATTTTGTCACAACAAGCTTGTACTATGCTTTTCTATGTATTCTTAGTACTCTGTCTTGGAGCTGCTTTTTTATATGACTAATAATGTCATGGTCATTAAAAGACTTTTGGTACTATATGGTACATAGTAACATATAACAAAGGGACAGTTTTCCCCTTGACATTTAATATTGCCTCCCTTCAAAAACTGCTTGCCCATCTGCACTATATTACCCTTTGGAGCACCATCCAGGAACTCTCACTGTTTTCTTGAGTTTTTTGAAATCTCCCTTTGGGGGATTTCTTTCTCCTTGTTTACAATTACAAACACTTGTGTTGGAATGGCTTTCATCCAAATTGCTTTCCATCTTCATATTCTTAGCCACTTCCTCAGAATCAGATCTAAACCAGCAAAAGCCTGATTCCTTTTTCCAACTACTGGATGAAGGGTCATGCCCAACCCTTTCCTGAAGGTTTTGGCTCATTCTATCGCAGGTACTGATGGTCATGAGTATTTTAGCTCCCTCATCCAATGTAGATAACAGCTTGGAAGGAAGTGATAGATGAAATAATTTAAAGATAGCATAGTACAGTGTCTTATGGAAGACTAACATTTTAAATCTAAATGTTAATATGTCGTGGGGATACCAAACACTGTACAACAGACTGCTTGACTAAAAATGGATTAAAACAGGCAGTTCCAGATGTCAAAGAAAATACGTTTTGAAATCTGTAGGCTTCACAAGGATTACAGAAGGCATTTGAAAACATATGTGTAAAAAACCCTTTTGAGACATGATTAAAATATGACAGATATATCCAACAAAGACTGGAAAGGAGAGATCTGGTGGAGGTCCAAGACTAGAAAGTTTTGGAAGTAAAATTATTATTATTTTAAATATATTTGAAGGAACTAAAAAACAACAGGGAAGGTGTGGGGGGGACGACATGGATGACACCACTTTGAAATCTTTGCATTTCCTGTTTATAGAGGAAAATATTTTTGAAATATTTTCCACTTCCAGATAGAATCAACAACCATCCTATCCTAAAATAAAAAGCATATATTTACAAAGCTTTTGATTACAAGAATTTTATTAAAATAAGCTTTTTTCTATTACTTTTGTGCTAAGGAAATCTACGATACCACACTTTCTGTAGAGCCTGATACAAAGATCATGGAGATTAATAGGCTTTTTTACTGACTCCAATGTTGTTGGACTAGATCCAGGAGCACATTATAGGCCAGCTTTTGCACTACCCTGTAAAAACGCTTGTATTGTACTAACTCCTGGAGAAGAGAATTGTTGAATTCAATATACTAACAGTCAGAGACATAAGCAACAGAGTGGTAAGAGCTATGGTTAGAAGAGCAGGGGAATAATGTGGGGTTTTTTTGCACTCATCACTTAAATAAACGTGAATTTCATAATATCAGCTTATAATTAGTGATTTGATATTTTCAAATTATGTCAAAATTATTAACAAAATATTGTGACAATGTATCCTTAATAGTTGTCATAAATCAATAGAATAATGACAATTGTTCAGTGTGATTCTAAAAATACCTTCCTTAAATTAAATTATTTTAAAGTTCATATTATAATGTCTTCATTTTTGTGAAAATAGAAAGCATTGATATGGAAAGTCTTTTGCCAGCCTTTTAAAAATAAGTTTTGGGATTTCTTTTTGTTAATTCCTATTACATGAAAACTATGACCATGTACAACTACAAGGTCTTCTCCCTCTCAGAATAGTGGAGAAGCTAAAGAAGGTATTTCGTGCCCTTTAGGATGTGTGGGAGCACAGCTAATTATGTAGAATGCATTGGAAATAAGTTGCCATGGGAGGGGGATTCAGATAAGTGTGAAAAGGGACAGTTTATGCTGCCTCTGTAAAAGTACTCTGGAGAACTGCAGCTTTCAAAGCAATTCTTCCATGTTTTCTCCTTGAATGCTACATCTACACTTTCTAGTGAAAACCAAACCAAAACAACCAAAACCCACATTTTCCTAGTGGACACCGAGTTTTGATTATATGTATTTTTCTTCAAAACAGACCTGCTTACATGAAAAGTTTTAATTAAAAAATTGAAGAACTGCACATAAGAATCTCATGTAATTCACTAAAAACTTTAATATTTCCATTTGGAAATGCTTCTGTCATAGAAGTTATAGTGTGATTTCCTGCTATCACCACTTTTTCCTTCTGGTCGCATTCTCCAGTCATTCTATCACTAAAGACAGAAGTCCCAGGAGCAGGAGGCAATAGTGCATTACAGGAAAATGTGTTCTAGCCAAGGAATCTGTCATATGGAGGATGGTAATAACAGAAAGCATGTGAACTACTTTTACTATCAGACTGGGGTAAAAGCTGTCACAGGTTTTCCATATAAAAATATCGGTTTTCAAATTTTCAAATATTTTCATCACTTGATTTTCCAATGAAATATAAACAGTTGTTATGAGGAGGAAAAAAAGCTGTCATTCAAATCTACTTAAACAAAATATCTACGTTTGAATGTTTCATCCATACAGGAATGAACAAAGCCCAGACATAGAATCATAGAATCATAGAATCATTAAAGGTTGGAAGAGACCTCCAAGATCATCGAGTCCAACCATCAACCCAACAACACCATGCCCACTAAACCATGTCCCTAAGCGCCTCATCTACCCGTCTTTTAAATACTTCCAGGGATGGTGACTCAACCACTTCCCTGGGCAGCCTGTTCCAATGTTTAACTACTCTTTCAGTAAAGAAATTTTTCCTTACATCCAATCTAAACCTCCCCTGGCGCAACTTGAGGCCATTTCCTCTCGTCCTTTCGCCAGTTACTTGGGAGAAGAGACCGACACCCACCTTGCTACAACCTCCTTTTAGGTAGTTGTAGAGAGCAATGAGGTCTCCCCTCAGCCTCCTTTTCTCCAGGCTAAACAACCCCAGCTCCCTCAGCCGCTCCTCATAAGGCTTGTTCTCCAGACCCCTCACCAGCCTCGTTGCCCTTCTCTGGACACGTTCCAACATCTCAACATCCTTCTTGTAGTGAGGGGCCCAAAACTGAACACAGTATTCGAGGTGTGGCCTCACCAGGGCCGAGTACAGGGGCACTATCACTTCCCTGCTCCTGCTGGCCACACTATTTCTGATACAGGCCAGGATGCCATTGGCCTTCTTAGCCGCCTGGGCACACTGCCGGCTCATGTTCAGCCGGCTGTCGACCAACACCCCCAGGTCCTTTTCCGCCAGGCAGCTTTCCAGCCACTCTTCCCCAAGCCTGTAGCGCTGCATGGGGTTGTTGTGGCCGAAGTGCAGGACCCGGCACTTGGCCTTGTTGAATCTCATGCAGTTAAGCAGCTATTCTAAGCCAGCTCTAGTGGTACTTTTCAGAAAGCATGAGAATATTTTTAGACAGTATGTCATTGTCATCCAAGTTGAAATCTAGGCATTGCAAAGTAGAATGTGGAAGTACACATTTCTGTAGGTAGCTGAGAGCTGATTTTTCTATTTTAATTAGCTCTTCATATTGATAGCCATGAGATTTAGAAGTCAGGAGCAGAAGTGTAATGTTTAACTTGCCAAACTGTACAACAGCTCTCATAAACCAAAATTACAGCCGAAGAGCCAATGCGAAGAGCTTCTGAATGACCCTATGAAGCCAGCGTGTTTGCCTATTTATAACAACACTGTGAAATGTGAGCCTAATTTTGAGTCTGCATAAAATAGGATGAATACGTGGTAAAACTCCATTACAGTTAGAGGGGGTCTGCGGATATACTCTAAATGAGGAGCTGACTCTAAGCCTGATTTTACAAACCTGATAAAAAACAGGTCATGACAGAATTATTGGTGGGAAAGGATAGCCAAGATACAAAGGCTCTCTTGGACTCAGAATGTGAAATAGGAGTGTCATGGTCCAGCTTTCTCTACTTTGATGGGGAATACTGTGAGTTTCTACTGCATTAAGTATCACTTCAGCACTTCAGTTATAAACCAAATATCTGCTTTATTTGTTGACTCCACAAAAGAGGATAATAGTGATGAAGAACAGCTCCCAGCAAAGGAAGAACCTTATAATTTAAAATTGATAGAACAGGATCATTAACTGTATGTCTGTCTGCACAGTTTAAGCAGCAAGCAGGCAGAAAAGGGCAGATATGTCTGTATCTGCTTTGCTTTTTTATACATCTGCAAACTATGCAATTTGCATGTTATCAAGGCTATTGTTAGAATAGCAGGAAAACAAATAACATATTTTATTTCCAATATTGCTTAAACAGATGCCGTCCAGAAACTTCCCTGTCAGAGACAACTCCAGGGGTTTCTGGAACTGCTGACAGGAGACTATGACGCATCCAATAAAATGAAAAGCTGTACTGATAATTTCCATCTAGTCTGATAGTACTACCCTGGTGCCCTCAGAGTGGATTTACGTTATTTCTTTTCTTGTTTCCTTGTTACATTGTGGTTTTGAGATTTTAAACTTCTTCATGTGCTTCTTAGTAGTAGCAGTAGCACCAGAAGTAGTATGGTAATTCCTAGAGGTCAAAGCTAGATTCTTTACTTATAGCTAAGGTAGAGATTATCTCTGTCTTGAAGGCTCAGAGATTTTATTCACAGTGGAGTAAAACATAATTATATTCAATTTTGTCATAATAATGCCAGCCTAAATACAACTAGCATGCAAAACAATAGCAATAATGATGTTTGCTATTGATTTCAGCATACACTAGCAACCTAGGCACGTATCCAGGATCCTTGCTATGCTTCTAGCTTCTAATATAGCCTGTGCCATCAGGCCTATAAAGTTGTTAAAGTTGTCTGGAGTATGCCATCCTGTCCACAGGTGGATAAATCAAATGGATATGGAGAATACAAGAATAAATATTAACTCATCAGCGTGATGAAAGTGATCATAGAAAACCTGTTAACTAGGTTTTCTCATTTTGGTAGGCATCTTGGCAGAAGAGTATTTCAGGGAGGGACCTAGGAAGGGTAATAAAGCAGTGTGATTGCATGCAGCTGGATTTGTTATTCAGACAAAGTCTTTTTTTGGCCTGTGACTCTGTAGGAGCTCTGTATACAACAATATATAAAAAAGAAAGATTACAAAAAAACCTTAAATAATGGAGTATGGAAAAACTATTATTTTTAACAGTGAAGTTTCAAATTCTATATAAAGCAAAATACATTTTTCTGCCTATTAATGACATAAGGAGTCAGTCCTCTCAGTGTGACATTCACTCTTGCATGGAGAACCAGAAGAAAATGTATGCAATGGTTCAAAATCTTATTCTGGGCATACAATAGAACTAAATGTACATTTCATTGCCAGAAGAGAAATGTCATGATTCACTGGCCCTCATCATTTCTGAGAAGTACAAATATAAGTCTGATCTCATCAGCTATGTCTCTGAATCAAACATGTTGCTACAACCTCTGATTTTTTCCTTCTCTATATTCAGTTTCTTCTGAAACAGATTTATGCAGTTTGCATCTACATTTTAACCAGTCTGGGTATAAAGAAATTCCATCTCAAAATGCTTACAGATTTAGACTGTCCCTCAGCAATAACCCATTGAAAGAATTACTCTTTCCATATCATGATACTTTGTTCTCCTAGTACTGTTGTTTATGTGTGTTTTCCCCTAGAAACTGTCGAGCAGCCTATTGGAGATTTACCACATCTCCCATATGCACTGAAAAATAAATTTGGAGCATGAAGTTGGGCCTATCTTTTATTTGTAGCAGGTGTTGGCTCACTAGCACTTTTAAATTTAGTTCCTCCTGACTATGAGAACAAAATGTTTCAAATTGGCCTGGTTCTGGCTCTAAAATCACTGTTTACATCTGAGATGGGAGATAAAACCAAGGGATTTTATGACTTTAAAATAAAATGAATGGCTTTAAAAGGTTTCAGGATGATATCTTCTAAGACAATGCTTATATGTCAATGGCACAGTGATGGGCAAATTATTGAGAACAGACAGTCATATTTCTTATCCCATTAAAACTTTCAAGACTTCAAAAACATGTCCATTTCTTATCCAGTTAAAAAAAAAAAGGGGGGGGGATTTTTATCTCCAAGTTTTCCACAATGTAGTAGATACAAACTGAGTCCTAAATGGTCAAATCTCTACGGTCATGGCATTCTGCATCCCACCTAATTGTTTTTATCATTACATTAGTTGGTCTTTAGGGCTTGGTTTTCCTTCTTCTCTTCTGTCTATCTCTCTCCTACAGCTTTAAACTTTTCCAGTGGAAGATCCCTTCACCCCAAACATGATGAATTCAGCTTTGGATCAGTCCCTGTTTTATCACCAGAAAACACTGAAAGAAATTCCTGGCTGTATGTATGTTGTAAAGCAAGCAGGGCTGGAGTGTGCGTCTGCACATTGGCTGTAGGCCACCCTACCTGGGCAGGAGTCAGCCTGCTCCCTGGTTTGACTGCATCCCGTACCAGTCAGCACTGTCTGCGTCTCACATATTTTACCTGGCAACCCTGAACAATGATGATTTAGTCTGGGCAGTCTTCTGCCGACAGGGCTCACGTGGGACCCCAACGATCAGTAAAGTCTTAGCAAAACAGGTTGGGGGGAAACGTTGTTAGGAAATGTCCTGTAAAAGCAGGACAGCTTTTCCACGTGGAAGCACTCTTACATCTACAGAGATGAATTTAGGTCACACAGTTTGTCGTACCTTTTTCACAACATACAGGCTCATCTTTTTGAGTGCCAGTATAATCAAAAAGGTAACCAATTGTGTCACATTAAGTTTTTCTCAGTTTCTTGGTTGCCTACCTATCTGTTAACAGCATCTGCTTTGGGGAAGGAAGATTTTAGTGATGCTCTTACCCAGCAAATGTGTATTACTATCTACCTGTTTCAAGGAAAAGCCATTGAGAGAAATTCCTCTCAGATGAGGGGAGTGGGAGCTGTGAGTATGGAGGTAAAGTGATGTCTCATTTCAGCCTCTGGTTGGAAAACGTTTGAATAGACATAACTTAAAGAAAATCTGCTGAAGCGGCACTTGGAGGATGAAATGGGCGTAATACCAGATATAAGCACCACTAATAGTTTCCAGGAATGGGATGAATCTGGGCCTTTCTCTTTCTTCCTCTGTGCATCCCCACTTCTCCTTATTTCTGACATCATCATGTCAGATGATGTAGGGCAGCCACTCTCCTCCAAAACAGGAGAAATGTTTTAGTTAGATCTCAGAAGGGCAAAAGCTCAACAGCTAGTCTGTAGGCTGGAAAGGTGCCTATAGAAGACAAGCTGTGATGTGGGCTAAACACTTTTAGTTTTTTCTTGGTTCTTTGGATTTTTTTTTTCAGTGGTTTAAAGGAGTTTATAGTCTTGTTTAGATTCACTCTCCAAACAGTGTAGTGTATTATTATACTATACTGCAACATAACAATACTATGATACTGTTTTTATTCAGTAGTCTTAATTTTAAATTTCACTGATTCATATGCTTTCCTGTGATCTGTGGGAAGTTAATGTGATCTAGATTCCATGCTGAATTTATCTTGAAAGCTGGTTTTATGTTAGAACATTAAGTTCTCCCACAAGGAAATAGAATAGTTCCTGCTAGTCATACAGATTGCATTTAGACTTACTAACTAATGCATATCGTAACATACCCTGGAATCATGGTCCCTGACTACAGTAAAAAATATGATGGCTCCTCCTCAGAGAGTGAGGTGTGAGATGCCGTCAGAGTATGCACATCAACATGGAAACTAGGAAAGGCTCTCACTTCTGTAACACGGCCATGATTTAAAAACCCAGTATTTGCAAGCTCCTGCGTAGCTTGAACATAGCTTCTAACTGGATTTATCTGGATTTCCATTTGCACTTAATTGCCTTTGCAGATAGCTATAATTTTCTTATTTTAAATGGTAATACAAGGTATCAAAACGATGGCTAAAAATATAATATAGGGTCCAAAATGTCAAAAACAAATATATGGATAGAAAAAGGTATTGTTTTCATATTAAGCAGTAATACAGACACATACACAATTAGAAAATAATGTTCTACGAAGTGAAGACTAATGCTTTCAGACAGGCTGAAAGGTTTAGTCTTGAAGAGTCCCTTGTAATAAATGGATTAACATGAGGAAGGCTAGCAGAATGGAGCCCATGATCAAATTAGACAACACTAGACTTAATAATGTTTGAAAAACCTTTGAACACATGTGCTTTCTTCTCCTTTATGGACATTTGAAGGAAGTCAGTAGTTTAACACTATAATTACAGCATGCAACTATTTTGTTTCCAAATGTAATTATTAAACCGCCAAACTGATTTTCATACATCTGTAACTTCATACAATCTGATTTTAGAGGTTGACCTATTTTTGTACCACAGATACATTTGAGTCTGATAAAACATGACTCCTTATATTTTATGATACAGTAACTTTAGAAATACTTTTTCTCTCAAAATGAATCTTGTTGATAACTTTTTAGAGCTGCTTTTAATGGTAAATTCTTATGCACTAGAGTAGTGATGAACCATACTTCTAAAAGGAATACAAATGTGGCTTCCTTTGAATTGTGTAAATAAATCAATTTCCCTAAGCCTAATAGTTTTCCAAGCAGGCAAATAATTCAAATTATTCATGGTTATATCAGATTTATTTTCTAGCATCCTGGCAGAACAGAGTAAGAAGCAAAACAATGATTTATCAATGTGAATAAATTTAACATCAGAAGATTTAGTATCAGATCTGATTGTCTGAGCTTCAATTATACATGAAGGATTAAAAAAGAGTGATTCAGAGCACAGTTTATTCTTAAACAGCATAAAATCAAAGACCGTAATTTAGATACATAGCAGATTGTCTTCATGTCTGAAAAAGAGGTATATGGCAACAATTATTTATTGGACAATGATAATTGATATCAGATCTAGTTAGTAATTAATATTTTGCATGCACTGTAGCACTGAATATTTCAAATTATAGGTAAAAAATTTGGTAAATAGTACTATCTCAACGTAGCTCAGACAGTGTATTGATTGGTTACTGACTTGCATAAATGCAGTTTTGATGCATATATCAGCAGCTTTCAGTATTTACATCCACCAAAACAAAACTTTCAGAGAAGAGATTTTTTTATTAGGCCAACTGATGCAGTTGGAAAAACAAAGAAGGTTTTTTGGCACAAACCCCCTTCTTTGGGTTTGAAATGGAAAAAATAAAAAAAATAGAAGTCCTTAAATCAATGAAATATTGTCACTTGTTTAGAACAGATGCACTACAGTCAGAAGGCCTTCATGTCTATCACAACTTTCTACAATGCATTTTCAGAAGTAGTCTTTGAAGGTAGGCATGTTGTTCTCTGAGCTTTATTCACAGGGTAGTGTAATGTTCATAACGTTACATGGTTTTCTACCACATGTTTTCAAAAGCAAAAGTACTTCTACCAATACGATATGGCTCTGATTCACCTCTCAGGCTCCCTTTACTGTAAACCATATAATATTATTCCTGAAAAAGAAAAGGGGAAAATCAGAGGTTATTTACTTTTGACATGAAAACCAAAACTCTTTCCTGATGGCTCCACAGCAGCTAAAATGCATTTTATTTCTGACTTTAATCTCCTTCCTGCACATTCAACCAGTTGAGAGAATATATCTGGATGAAAGCTAACTCCCTAAATTTAGAAAAAAATCTTTTTCAGACTAAAAAAAATCCTTTCTCACAATAGGGTGAATTTAATTAGCTCATGGAGGGGTCTAGTGATTGCCAGAGCTACTTCCAGATGAAGAATGGAGGTGTTCATCTTGGAGATCAGGTGTGGGGAGATGGGAGGAAGATCACCATCTCCCATAGAACAATATGTGAAATCAGAGCCATAATGAGCCTTGAAATAGTTGCATATGCTAATGGCCATTCATCAGCTTAGCCAAACCATGAGTCTATGAGCAAAATATTGTGGGAACAGTGGTAGATATGTAAACAGCAGATTAGCTATTTAAGCAAAACAGAATGAACATAAAAATCTCTTTTTTAAATTTTATTTAAAAAACCCAAAGATTGAGGTTTGTTTTGAGAAATATCAGTTGTAACATTCTCCTCTGCCAAAAAAGTGATGGTTTCCTTCCAGCAACAGCCTTCCAAGGGAGAGCCCCCTGTATTTGCTTTGTCTGGAGGGTTTTTCTCCCCCAGTTCGGAGAACAGAATACAGAAAACGGAACAAATTATTACCTTCACTTACATGTCACCACATAGCTTGTCTTCTGACAAATATGTTGCCAAAATGCCTAAACTTCCCTCTTGATTTATTGAATAAGTAAGGTCTACTTCAAAATCAAAGACTTGATTTAGTTTGTAGCTTTCTGTGAGAATAGAAGATTTGCATTTACGCATAGGAACTCGTAAAACTTATGAGTACTGATTTGAGTCCGGTTTGAAAATCATATCTTCTGAGACTGGATTTGTTTTTCCTCATTCAAAATCTGTCAGACCTTTGCACCTGTATGATTTAGTTTTAACCAGAGGCAAAACAGACAAAAAGGAAAGAGGGTAACAAAATCAGCCTTATAAAGTATATCTTGGAAGAGGGAGCACAGTGAAGATCTCTTCTGCAGCATGAATTATTAGTGTCAAAATGGCAACTTAAAAAATGGTCCTGCAGCAAGCCAGACATCCTAGAAATGTGAAGTCTCAGAGATACTCTGGTTGATAGGAATTCTTACAAAGCATCATAATGAATATGCATTGAGCTGACAGTACTGTGTAAATTATGGCTACTCATTTTTATCCAAAGAAAAAGCACAGAAATTGATGTTGTATATACTGAACTGATGTTGTATATACTGAAGGGATGCTACAGCAGAGTATATTGGTCACAATAATTGGAACTTCCTCAGGTATATGTGTAAAAACCTTGAATAATCTCATTACCAGCATCAATCTAGAGTTATACCACTGAAGTAATAGTCAATCTACTAAAATAAAACCAGAATCATTAGGAAACAGATCAAGCTCAAAGTATGCCTAATGGATCTAATTTTCTCATTTCATTTACATGTCATAGAATCATAGAATCATTAAGGTTGGAAGAGACCTCTAAGATCATCGAGTCCAACCGTCAACCCAACAACACCATGCCCACTAAACCATGTCCCTAAGCGCCTCATCTACACGTCTTTTAAATGCCTCCAGGGATGG
>NW_008824368.1:196004-238214 GCF_000699105.1 Pygoscelis adeliae
AACAGCAGGTCGAGCGAGGCACCTCCCCTGGTAGGCTCACTTACCAGCTGTGTCAGGAAGTTGTCTTCCACACACTCCAGGAACCTCCTAGACTGTTTCCTCTCTGCCATGTTGTATTTCCAGCAGATGTCCGGGAAGTTGAAGTCCCCCACGAGAACAAGGGCTAGTGATTGTGAGACTTCTGCCAGCCGCTTGTAGAACGCTTCATCTGCCTCTTCATCCTGGTTGGGTGGTCTATAACAGACTCCCAGCAGGATATCTGCCTCATTGGCCTTCCCCTTCATCCTTACCCATAAACACTCAACCGTATCATCATCACAATCGTTGAGCTCTATACAATCGAAACACTCCCTAACATACGGAGCCACCTCACCGCCTCTCCTTCCTCACCTGTCCCTTCTGAAGAGTTTGTAGCCATCATGTCCAGTCACTTTTGACTGTCTTACTGAGTTTCACTATCAGAAAATGCAACTCATCTGCTATTTGCAATTGGACCAGTTGTCCTTCATTTCTAGTGATGCCTTTATCTCACACGCCTATAGAATAAATGCTGCACTCTGCATTTGGCATCCACCGGTGTGCTCTGTCCCTTTCAATCCCATATGAACATTCTGTAGCCTTTTTGTTTCTCCTTAAATTGTGACTAAAGAAAGAAACATCATTGGGTTTTCTCTTCATTTACTATTCTCTGCTGATTAAGGGGAGTATGATGGCTTTTTCATTGAGTAACAGTCTGTGCAGAATTTTTCCTGACAAGGGGAATGCCCGTTTTTGTCTGACACTAATAAATCGCCTTTGGCTGATAGATGATGACTTTTAGGGGTAATGGATTATAGCCTGTAAAACCAATTCTTTTGATATATTTAGCCATTTTATTTGAGTCTACACATACTTGAGAAACACAAGCATTTTAAACTATAGACTTGCTGTGAGCTTTAAACTCTGATTATTTTAAGAGTAATGAACTCAAAACATAGGGTCTGATAGTCTTCTCTATGAAAAGAAAATAAACAACACTCCATCCAGGTAGGCATGGAAATCCAGAGATGAGCTGAATCCTCTGCTCATGTCTTGCAGATCTCTGTTAGCTAAGAAAGATTCTTCTTTGATTTCTAATGTCCTCTGAGACTGTTTCATCATAAGGCAAAGCAGCAGACAGCTTCATACACAGCTGTCTGTTACAGCTTCATGTAACTATATGATTTGCTTTTTTTTTCTGGGTCTCTGATTTTGCAGCAGGTAGTGTTTAGGGGTAAGGTCAAAGGACATTTTTTAGGGATTCATGTAGTGACCTGCCCCTGTATCACAACTGGTTGGTGCTATTCTGGCAACACCCGTGTCTTCTTGTCATAATGATGTAGTTTACTGGTACCACAAGTAAGTATTTTTCTTACTACTTTATTGGGGTATGGAGCCGGTATTACACTCAAAATCTTTTTTTTTGGAGGGAAAAAGAGGAAAAACGCCTTATATATAAAGTCCAGAGTTTATTGTTAATATAATTAAAATTTTAACAGTCTTATCCAAGAATCATTGTTAATCCAGGAGTAATTGTTGCAGAAAGAGAAAGATACTTCTATGCAGAAAAAGTTACAGTAATTATAGTAATTCAGTTAAACTTGTTATACACACACTTCTTATTTTCTACCCCTTTTCCTGATCTGCTCACTCTTCCTCTGCTCCTCAGGGTCTTAAACTTTCTGGTTTCATCCTGGTGTTGGCGGCGAGGGTGTTACAGGAAGCTGTCAGTGCTTGGAGTCCTTTGCTGGGAGCATTAGGATGCCCATGTTGATGGTTTCTTCTTCCTCACTCTAGGATCCATTTAGGACCATTTTTGTCTGTTTTCTAACATGCTTTTACACCATGATCCTTCATCCCTGGTCTGCAGCGCTCTGTCTCACCTGAATTTATTATGCATGTTGCCTGTTACATTTGTTAGATACTACTTCTTTGTTTTCTTTTTTACCCTCAAAACCTGTTTTGTTGAAATCCCATCCTATGTTTCTGTAACTGACCACTGGAGGGTTGTTTATAGCCATAAGGTCTCCAGTGCCAGCCTTTGCCCCATCTCTTATCATTCCATTCCTGTATTCCATTCCATTCCATTCCATTCCATTCCATTCCACGCCGCATCCTGCATCTCCACTTCTCAAGGACTCTGGTGTTGTATCAGGCCTGTATTTCTCTGCACTGCAGATGAAAGCCCTGATCTGCAGAAGATCTGGAAAACCCCAACTATCTATCACTACTGACACACTGCTGAGTTGCAGCTTCATGGTAAATTATCCACCTTGGAACAACCCTGACGTGATGCTGATCTGTGGTAACAAGAGGCAGTAGTAGTAGGACCCCACAACTTGCAAGTCCCCAGGAGTTCCTTCTGTTAAAGGAAAGGGATGGGGAGGAGGGGGACTCTGTCATCAAAAATCAGAATTACAGACAGCAACCACTGCCTCCTCTGCCAGCACACACTGGTATCATGGGCCAGGTGATGCCCACATTGGCAGAGTGTGGAGCTGAGGACTGCACCAGATCAAATGAGAAGGAGATCGCTGCGAAACAGCCTGGCACAGAAACAGAAGAATGCCTGGGATCGAGATTTTACTGTTCCTACACCCTGGCATTCAGCAGAAAATAATCCACAGAGATTAAAGAACAGGCAGAGATCCTACAGGCTCTTGGTTTTGCATGCCTTTGTTCCTTGGAGAGGGCAAGAGAGATGAAAGAAGATATCATGGAGTGACGAGATATGAAAAAGCTGAAAAACTTTTTTTCTGGAAAAATTCACAGTGCCAGTTATCGTTTACAGAGGATACAACACACTGTAAGCTACTGACAAGCTTGTGAACCTGATTCTTGTCATGAAGCACTTGTATTTCAAAGAATAAAAATCAGAGCACAGGAAGCACACAAATATTGAGACTACTTCAGCAAGGAAACACTTTGTTAAGATGTGTTAAAGGCGGTTAAGTAGCAGTGATAGATTGCCAGGAAAAGCACCAGTTTCATGTTGGGAGGTTTTGGGTGTTTAATATAACCTGAGAACTTAAAAACACCTTGTTCTTGATTTCAGATCACTCTTTAGAAAGCAAAGCAACTTCAAGAAGGGTGAAAAGCTTTGAATTTGCACCACCAGGTATAGCAGCAGAAATAAAGACTGGGTGTAGCTGAATATTCTGGAAAGAGTTGCTTGAAATTTCTCTTTATTGTTTGTCCTTCCCTTTTGCTCTTCTTCTCTGTCTTCTTTCCATCCTTGTTCCCAAAGGATTTTTCTTCTCTATCAGCAATTTGAAGAAGGCACATTCACCTTGAAACACTGCATGGTGGGATCTAAGCTTTATGAAAGATTCAGACTGGGTCAGGGGTTTTAAAAATTTAATTTGAAATAAGAAAGTTTAAGTGAGAAAAAAAAAAAAGCTCATCAGCCCAAAGTGCGGACTTTTATTTTTTCCCTCAAAATTCTGTTTCATAAGACATGCTGACTTCTTTGGTCTTGTTCCAGTGTAGAAGAAAAAAAAAAAAAAAAAATCAAATTGAATATTGTCCCACTAAGCCAGGAATCCAGTTCTCTCCCATTTCTCCCTTAGGTTCAATTTATATTGGTCTAAAAAACAGCAAATTATCAGCTTGGAAGGAGTAGCATTTTTGTTCAAGAAG
The DNA here is from genome assembly GCF_000699105.1 of Pygoscelis adeliae. NCBI lineage: Eukaryota > Metazoa > Chordata > Aves > Sphenisciformes > Spheniscidae > Pygoscelis > Pygoscelis adeliae. Next base: position 199,662 of record NW_008824368.1, read on the forward strand.
TCTTTTTTATTTTTCAACACACCAAGAAACATGGTAGGTATTTTGTTCCTGACACTCTCACTCCTTCTTGTTTCATTATTTGTATTGTGTTGAATTTATGAGTTTTTTAAAGTTAATTAAATTTCTAAAAGCATCCGAGCAAAAACAATTACAAAAAGATCTGTATTGCAGCCTAAACAGATTTTTGAGTCCACAGGAATGTCATTTTTAAAAATAATTTTATCTGAAATTCCATTATAAATACTTCCATGATTCCCACACCTTCTCAACTCTGTTGCTTTTCAAAGTTTGCATTCTTCAAGTTTAATTTAAAACTGATACCTTAAAAGTTACAAGCCAGGCTGTTTCTAGAGAGTACAGGAGAACTTTGCACAGTATGTGTATTTTATTTTCAAAAATTCAAATTCCTCTTTTTTCCCCTCTCTATTTAGGTTGTCTGCTAGTCTTTATCAGTGCAGTGGGGAAGTCCTAAGCACAGTATATTTTTCATCGTAATCTATATGAATTCTGACTACTAAAACAACATAAAATTTGGGGAGAGGGTTTCAACTTTTTCTATCAATAAATTATGAATTTAAATGGCATTTAAACTATAATTATGTGTTAATTTTTCTAATTGTTTTAGCAAAAATAAATTTTTATTTTTTATAGTCAAAGAGTTTCAGATTGTCATTTCAAAATGGCACATTATTTTAGAAATTTTCTTATATGTAGTTAGAAAATGCAATGGAAAATATGCTAAAACACACCTGGACATGGAAGTTTTGTTTCTTACTGGAAAAAACACTGTTTTGGTGAGGGATACTGAAAATATGGCCAACAATTGAAACATCACTTATTTGAAGATGTCTCTTGGTGTGTTTCTGTGCATGACAGCCTGCTGGTGGATGCAGAGTAGATAAAGATTGCTTCCTTGGCCAGTCCATATGGGCTTGGCAGCCTCTACAGCAGTTCCTGTATGAGGAAAAGTCTTGAAAATGTGCCTCCAAATTTGATCATCACCATGTGAATATTATCCTGTCCAGAGGGTCTCTCTTTATTGGCATTCCAAATGTTGGAAAAATAATGTATGCTGTATGGGATCATGACCTGCCAAATGATACTGGTACAGCATTTGCACCGCCCACCATCACAGAATAGCTATCAAATGGAAGAGGGACGTCCAGGCCATGGAGAAAAAACACTGTGAAGACCAAGCATCAGCCCTCTGCCTAGACCACAGGATCTGTCCAGGTTCGTGGGCCGGCTGCCTGTTGCAACCACCAACATGGGCAGCCAGCTGGGGTGGTTGTTGAGAAGCCCGAGGGACACCAACCAGGGCAGCCTGTGCCAGGCTTGGTGGCATTGGCCAAGGAGCTAAGAACAATACTTAGCAGAAAAACAAGAAAGACTTATCAAAAGCCACATATTCACAGAAACATTTTTTTTTTGACAAATCAGCATTTTCTGGAGGAAAAACAGCACATTATAAAAGTTTATGCTCCTTTGTAATGATAAATACGTTTGTGGCTGTCCGTGGCATGGCATGTCAGAAATAGAAGCTATCTTTGAAATGTTTGTTTCCATTTGCATTTACTTTTAGATTCAGCTGTCATCCAGTGCAACAGAGTTCAAACTTTAAAATCTTCCTAGACTCAATTTTAAACAATCAGAACCTATAAACTTTTTGTTAAATGATCTTTTAATTATGAATGAATATTTCTTAAAGGACAAAAAATATTAAGACCTAGAAAATTACACTTTCTGTGCAGCAATAATTTAAAAAAAAAAAAAAAATTGAAATCCAGAAGGAGTACCAGTCTGGGGATGCAAACATCAGAATAACATTTTTGATATTACTTATCTTCATTTTTCCTGGTATTCTAGTCAACATGACCCATTGTTGTGAAAGCCAGTAATAAATATCAGTGTGCTAATGCATGTCAAAAATAACTAGGAAAAGAAAAACTTGCAGATGTTGAGCCTAGGTTTCAGGGAAGGGGTCACCATCACCAACATTACTTGCTGGACTTTTCTTGTCCAAGTGTTTAAATTTGGGCCAGTTCTGTTTAATATCTTTATCAATGATCTCTATTCCTAACACTTTTTTTCCCTTTTTACTCATAGGCAACTTCTTTTATACTCTCAAGTACAAAAACTTTCCCTAAAAACTTTTTCCCAAAAAGTGACTTGTTTTTGTAGATGAGAATGATTTGTAATAATAGAGCAACTTAAGGTTACTTTGATCATTTGAGCCTGTTCTGAGACATGAATGTTTAAACTTTTGGCATCTAACAGTCTACACATTCCACTTTTCCAAGTTCATTTCTTAAACTGTTGGATTTTTATAAGGAATTGAGTTAACCATTTAGGCAGAGTGTCAGGTGTGCCAGTTAACACTTATAACTGATAAATTTCTGCTGGCTATACCATTTCTAGACCAAATAAAAACTTCAAATGCTGACATAAAAATGGTCACTGAGACACAGGAGGACGTGAGTCATAGTGGAAAGGAGACCATTGCCAGGCAGAAGCTTCACAAGCTTAAAATAAAAAGAAGAGCCAAGTCCTGACTGCATTACTTTGCAACGGGTCGTTGTACTAAGGCAAATAGCACTTTCAGAGTACTGTAGCTGTTAAGATAATCTGGGAGTAAAAACCTGCTCTTTAACAATATAAAGATAGGGCAGAGATTCAACATGACACATTCCTAGGCTGAATATGCCAGTACAGAAGTGCAGTGATCTCACTGAGACCACTCAAGCTCTGGCTTTTGAAGAGTGGGGATTGCTGACAGTGGGACAGCTGAACAGCTTCGCTCCTCGGGTCCCCTCACTGCCCCAACTATGCAGGTCGACTCTTGTGAAATGGCTCCTCAAATGCCACAGTTAGGAGGGTGGTGTTTCCAAATTTATGCTGCTTAACTTTAAAAATGGACTGTAAAATTCCACAGCAGAGGAACATTTTCAGTAACAATTCAACTGTCTTTGCTAGGGTGGCAGAAGATCAGGTTACAAACCCAGAGTAAGTCATCCTTGCTGCTGTGTCAGAACTATTCTCATGTATTTTATGAGTTAGGGACTTGACATTTTGCACTGCTATTTTTTTACATAGCATATTATATGGCTGACTTCCTTCTAATCTTCAGAAAGTGTATGCAGGGCTTTGGATCATGTACAGTATACAGTAACATGAAAAATTGTGTTCATTAGGAGATTTGGCACACATTGAGGCTGCTTTGAAGTCTGGTTCTGTAACATAAACTCTCTTGTTCAGATGTTGATTACTGATTAGTGGTCCTTTCCCTGTAATAGAGATGTGCAATATTCCAGTTTGGATGAAGTCTTACCATAAAGAAGATATTTAAACAACAAATAGTGTTAGCTGCATGTCACAGGGTTTTCAGACATAGCAGAAAAAAAAAAAACTTTTCAAGGGAGACAGATACAATTGTCAATAGTTAAGAATGTAAAAAATAAACACTGTCTAGAGAAAATAAAACCTAGTGATTTGTTGTCTCAGCTATTAAAAACTTACTCCAAATATCTGCTTACAAGATATGTGTTGTCCACTGGGACAGACATCCCAAGAAATTGATTGCCCTGCAGAAATGAACCTAGCTGACCATATCAGTGTAATGAATTTATTCTATGTTTATGACTTACAAAGTTAGAGATAATAGGAAAAAATCAACCAAATCTATTTTGGCAGAAAATTCTAGTTCATTGAGCCTGAAATTTTTACTTTCTAGCATGTCAGGTTGGAAGTATTTTTGTCTGGGTGCTTGATGAACTACCCTACAAAAAAGTTTGTGTTTTCAGTGTTCCTAGATCTGTGTTAAGCAATTTGGCACGGGTTTTTTTTGGAAATGAAAATGAATTGCTTTAAGACCCTGGAAGGAGTGTGTTCCTAAACCTATGACAGTCTGCCTGACAGAATGACAGGGTTTGTGACACTGGGATAGCTATGGATTATTTCAGGACTAACAGTTTTAGGATACTGAAGCATGAAGCTGCTCACCTGAAAAACATGGCTGAGTGGGGGGCTGAGCTCCAGCCTCACCTAAGGTCAGAGCCTTCAAGCGCTAGGGATTCTGGAACTGCTTCACACTTGGTTTTCCAGGGAAAATTACTCTTCTTTTTTTCTTTTTTTTCTTTCCATTTCAGTGCTGCTGTTCAAAGCTGTTAAAGGTGTTCAGTGAATGTGGGCTGTGCAACAAGCTGTGCGTTAGGAAGGGATGAAAAGGCACATGCTATATGGTACTTGTGTCATTCTTTTTCTTACCTGGTAAAATAAGACAACACCAGAAACAAGATAACACCTTCCATGATAGCAATCTTTGATCTCCTTATCCAGTGCTACTTTTCAGGATAAAAATATCTGTGAAAGGACAAAATAGCTACTATTTCAAATATCATGCCGTGCTTCCTAGGATGGAAGGTCCTGTTCCTCGGATGAGGGGCTGACACACTCTTCGGGTAACACAGCTTGCAGAATGTTAAAGGTGATGGTTCTGGATGCAAAGCCTTGGCCCGTGGTTGAACTGAGTATTTTTTGATCATTTGAAAGCATTGCTTTGACTAACATGCTTAAGAAGAAACATCCCTAACAAGCAATATGGACTGATATGAACTCTGCTATAGGATGTTCACAATCTGTCTCCTGCACTGCAAATAATACTCCCAGATGCCAAAACATCTGATATCTTCTGTAATGCTTTTGTATTATGACAACTTAGATTGAAGATAAGATAAATGAAACCAGTAAGGTTCGATTATACTGTGCTAGACTGAAATATCAAAGCACAAGTCCTAAATTATGAAAGCCCTCCTGCCCACAATAAAAAATTGCTCAGTGGATTGGATATGGGACCTTTCTTTTGCGTATTACCCAGCCTGATGAGCCAGATTTGGTTTGCAGGCTGGCTGACACATGAATTCTCATGTCTCCAGCTTCCTTGTCAGGAAGCCTGTGGGTGAATGGTTCTGATTTGATCCCACTTTTATGTGGGAGGAAACACCCATGCTAACAAATATTTGGGATGTTTTGAGGTAATGTTTTAATGTACTGAGCAATTATGTTGGCACCACATGAAGAAAGAAACTGAGTAACCCTTTCTTGCTAGGTTACTACATACCTGACGGATTTCAGCCACCTACACCTTTACCGATGCACGGGATGAGAATTTTTAATGTGCTTATAAAATATGTTACTATCCCAATTTTCTCTGTTTCCACTGTCTTTTCTTGCTTAACTACTTGTTAGAAAGTTAGGAAAAAACCCTCAAACTCTTAGAATAGGCATCTTAAATTATCTTTCTAGTTTTTGTGCATGTTAATTTAGGGAAAATGGCTCATTTTCAAACAAACAAAAAAAAAGATTAAAGCTGAGGTAAAACAAATGTGCCACAAAGATCCTGTGAAACGCATGATTGTATCTGGGCAGATAGATAATTAGGTTGTATGAGACCTTATTTTTTGAACATCTGAAGTGTAGGTGGACTTGAGGAAACAAAGCATTAAAGCTCAATTTTACATTTATTCTGTTGTCTTTGCATACTTTTCTCTGTTTCCTGTGGTGCCAGCCATCTGTCCAAGCCCATGTGCTTGATAGGACATGTCATGGTATACCACAAGGATCTTGGGTACCATTGTGTTAGTCCAAATCACAAACTCTGAGTTCTGCATGTAATTAGTTTCTACTTCTATATTTGTCTTATGCCTGGGTGTGAGTTCAAGTCAAATATAAAACACCAAGGCATGCTATCCTTCAAGGAATGACAATCCTTTACATTTAAATTAAAGAAAGAGATAGTATCATGGGGCCAATCATTCAGCTAAAAAAACAAAGTATGTATAAAAAGTAGAAAGTGCTTCTCCATGAGGTTTCATGGGCCATTTTGGAGACTGAGATGCTGGCTGTAGAGAATTTTTTGTATGACAAGCATTAGGTAGAGGCTGTACTGCACGAAACAGGATAGCCTGCATGGCAAGATGTCTTAGCAAGTCTGTAACAAAAATCAGAGCTATAAAGCATGCAAACTAAAGATTTGAAAGTTAGGTATAAAGAATTCATTTGAAGTAATAACATCCTCATCCCCACCCCAAGTCAGTTAACCATATCATACATAGCATCCAGCATGGACTGAATTCTGTTTTATCAGCTTAAAAGTGATTTGAAAATGAATCAGAAACAAAAGCTTTTGCAACTGCATTTGTGCTTCTGTTGCTTATTTTCAACACTCATCATTTTCAGAATGGGGACACTGCTGGATCTGAATGATCCCCAGATGGTGAGAAAGAAGAGTATATTGAGAGCACTGGAGATCATGAGTTAGTGTTTGATTCTGCTGCACACGTCCTGTATGACCTTGGGCAAGTGACTGAACTTTGGATGCTAAGAGCTTCTTTTAAACGTTTTCAAAACTAAATGTATCTGCATCTATTAGGTCAACTTCATCTATTCACTGTTGTTTAAAAAAATCAACTGAGAGTTCCTAGAAGAAAACAGTCCGGCTGTGTAAAACATCAACCATGACATGTCACCAGATTTTTAGTTGAATTACACTTTTAAAAATGAGTATCACATCCCAGTTTTAAACGTTCAGTGTCAGGAAAACGCACTGGGAGCTATTGTAAATTTTCTCAGTGAGTAATTAGGCTGAAAACTGTAAAAATACATCTTTATTTTAGCCTTAATTTGTTCAATCCAACTTCCAGTATGGATTAGATGTTGTTATAACTTTGGCAGCTGGTTTGAAGTACCCGTTATCCATGTTTTACTCTCAGTATAGGTACTTCAGCTTCAACTCCCACGATGCCATTACAAGGCAATACTTTTGATTTCTCAGTTTCCAGGCCATCAGCAAGCTTCATAAATTGTGACCAGCATATGTGGATGTGGTCACAGTCACAGCTGTCAGTACAAAGGAAATGTAGCCACGCAAGTCCTACTTGGGACTGTATATTGGTCTTACAGATATTCTGTAAGAGGTTCAGCTGTCGCTCCTCCATCACTCCAGAGTCCTCGCCAGGAGCACTGCCAACCAGAAGTTCTCCTGTTCTCTCAATAGCACCTATTTTCCAGATGTTTAACTTCCACTGACAGAATAAAAAAGCATCTTGTCTGCTTCCATTGAATAGACAAAGCAATCCATTTGTTCAGCCCTGGGGAACTTATCCTCTCCCTTTGTACTTATTATTTTCCAAAAATATGTGCCATCAGCAAACTTTATCAGTGATTTTGCTTTATTCCAAGTTATTGAAAAGAACTGCATGTCTCATAAAGCTAGGAACCAACTCCTGCAGATCCTTCTGCTCTCTCAGAATCACACTGGCTGATTCTCTAACTGTCTTTGAGATCTGTCATGGCTATTTTTAATATATGCATTTGGTGCATCATGTTAATTTCAGATCATTTTAGTTCTTAATCAGAATGTCAATCAATATTGAGTCATGATCATTACAGAAGTGGAGGTATGTTACAGCAGCATCCGTTACCTTTGTTAACCAAACTGGGATCATTAAAAGAGCAAACTACTTGGAAAAGATCTAATGGTTTTCCATAACTCATTAATCATTCTCTTAATTGTTCATTAGCAGAGTGTCAGCCATTCCCATATTTACTGATGCTGGTCAGATTGGTCTGTTTTTAATTACTCTGAGCAACACTGTGAGTGCAACATTAGCCTTTTTCTGTCTTTAGGAACCTTCCCAATATTGCAAGAATTACTGAAAATCAGTATTCAGTAACTAGAGAACTCCTTAGTCAACTCTTTTAAAATTCGTAGCTGGAAGTTTAAAGTGTTTTTACTAGTTGTTGTCTTACATTGTATTCAGTTACAGTTGGCATTTCTGGAAAAATTCTGGAAATGTAGAATTATTTTTTATTTTAAAGAAAATTACTGGAAAAGGTAGTCCTCCTTTATCAGCTTAAGGAAAGGCCAGAGAGAATGAACAAATCACAAAGGAAGTGGAAACAAATTTTCCTCTAGACAATAGAGGACAATGGATGATGCTGCCTTATTATATGAACAATATAACCAATGTCAGTGGAACTGCCCTGGAAGTAAAGATGTATGTAGTTGAAGTATATTTAGAACTTGTGGATTAAAGTTAAAACTACAGCATGAATCTAATGATGAAATTGCAGTACTATGAAGAACTGAGTCTAACTGAGACAATGACTGGGGTTCATGTAGCAAAATTCAGCTATGTAAAATTCAGGCATCTCTTCTAAACTAGCCATTTATGCCTTCTTTATAATTACTGGGAAGACATAAGATGATCTGGAGTACAATTCATCCCATAGACGCTGAACAGCTGAGGATGGCTCAGCTGTCTTTTGTGGGTGCCCATCTGTCTCCAGGCAATCCAGGGAAACTAGATTAAACTAGATGACTCACACTTATATGGCTAAAGACAGGTGAGATGAATTCCATCCAACATGACTGACCCAAGGAGATCTGTAGTGGAAAAAATCCCACACCACTCCTCCCATCTTGTACAAAAATGTAATCATTACACAATTCTTTCCAACTGAGATCAGAGTTTACTGAAATAGAACAAAAGTGTCGGTTTAAATGCAATTTGCATTTCAGACTTAGGTTTTTTTAATTGCCTTTTCGTAGAAAGCAACCCTTAGAGAAATGCCAATTATTGTACAGTACTTCTCTCTAATTGGAAAAAATCAGCTCTCCTAAATAAAATATGGATACATTTATAATCATTGTATGACTCTCTGATTGTATGACTGTATGCCAGCCCTTTTATTAAAAGCAAAGCAGTACTCATTTGAAATTATTAACTGAATGTTAATTGTAACTTGTAGATGTAACTTGTGTCTGATACTTTGCTCACACAGAATACAAAAATTTCCAGTTTAGATTTAAGCCTGTATGTGCTCAGTCAGAGAGAAATTGTCCCTCAGAAAAAAGCCCCTATGTTTGAAAAGCAGAGTCTTGATTCTGTTTCTGCCTTGTTCCATGGCAAAAACAGAAAGTGCAGTCCCACTCCCCAGGCTGACTTGCTTCTTCCTCCTCTCCCTCATCAAACCAGGCACACTGTCTAGCACTCTGAGACAGGAGAAAAGAGCAAGACTGTGCCCAATTCACACCCAGTAAAGAGAAGAAGGGAGGTGACATGCTTGATTAACCATTACCATCTCCACGCTGCTATCAGTAATATACAGCACCTGTGGAGAGGAGCCGAGTACCCCTTTATGCCTCTCACTGGATGCACAGATTCACCTGATTCACAGATTCAGAATATGGTTTCTGATCTTATCTGTTGACAAAATAACAAAACAAAACAAAACAAAGCGCCTTTCTGGCAGAGAAGAAACTGTGGATGTTTAAATACCTCAGTGTTATAAAAAATCTTAGACCTTAGAAAATGATTGACAATATTTCAGCAACAGGGAAATCATGGCTGAGACCTCATCTGTGAAAACAGATGGTGCTTGACACTTCTCTGGAAGAACCTGTCAGCCCCATTAGAAGACCAGGTCATCTAGATTAAAGGAAAAAAAAGTGAATACGTTTGTACTAAAATGCTGACTACATAACTTTAAAAAAATAATGTTACCTGGAGAGTAGGTAACATTGTGCATTAATTGCCTAGGGAAGACTGGAGAGCCAGTTAAGGTGACACAGCGAACATGGCAGTCACGGCAGCCTACGGAAGGTGTAAGTGATGCAGCAGTCTGGAGGAAGCCTTGTTCTGGGCTCAGCTGGCACTTTGCTGGGTGCAGAGGATTGATGTGTTTGTGTAAAGGAAATTGCATACACATACAGATACACATAGATGAATATAGATGCTTATGTCCTTTGACTGTGGGTGACATACATGCAGGTGTACATATTTCTGTAGATGTACACATAGATAAACACACCAACACGTATATACTTCAGCAAAGAAGGTAAGGACTGGCCTGAGTTGTCCTACAGGCATTTAGTGCTGTTTTAAATGTCCTATTTTATTTAAGATACCTACTTGAAGATGGCATATATTTACAGGCAACTTACAACTTTCTGGAGCTTCAGCTGTAAGCTGGCAGGCTACCCCCACAGTGCCTAAAATGACAGTAGACACATATGTTTGCGTGGCTGAATCCCACCCCACATACTGCAGTGAGGAATGTAGACTGTCACCTACTGCTTTATGTATTCACCTTGTGACATATATCACTATGATAAAAAATCAGAAAATAAAAAACCCCGGCATTTTATCTGTTCCCAACAGTTTTACTTCATTATTGAGATGAGGTTCTCAATAATTTCATCTGGTCAAATTGTGCTGCAGTTTGTTACTTTCACTTATAAGTCACCCTGTTTCCACTGTGGCTTGCTCGCTCAGTAAAATGTGTGAAGAGACATGGCACATACAGTAAATCCAGTTGGCTTCATACACCAGCTTTGGTGTTTGAGGCTGTGAGTGAAAGAACCTCAAGTTTATTTTTACTTTTACTTTGCACTTTTACAATGGGAAGTGACTGACAAGTTCTTAATTAAAAACCATTGTAGAAAACCAGACCTGTCACCCCCTAAGAAAAAAAACAACCTTCCTCTATTAAAAATATATATACACCTTAGTAAGGAAACACAGAAAATAACTCAAGGAGCACTCAATGCTATGCTATAGTACTACAGCTGTGGTATTTCCTATCACACCGTTTTATTCAACAATAAAGAGAGAATCATTTGTTACAATAGTTCTTCATTGAAACAGTACTGCTTTTCCTTATATTTTACCAAAAAAAGGATCTATGTTATTATGAACTACCAAAAATAATAGTATTCCAAATTATTTTACTTGTAGAAGTACCTTTAAAATGCCCAGTGACTGATTTTCTCCAACAGTTCAATCTAATGTATCCTTGTAAGCATGTTCTTTATGCTTTGAAAGCTGGCTATTTTTGCATAGTGGTCCATGTTATCACATTGTCTGATTTGCAGAGGCAAGCATGCACTGTGTCCCTCTCTGCAACTCTTTTTTTTTTTTTTTTTTTTTCCCTATAATAGCATAATTGACAATCTTGCCATGGAAATTTTCATAGGATCATTTATCAATATACAGTTCTAGGAGTAACTCTTTGTTTAGGAGTATCCCAGCCAATCTACAGCTAAACAATGAAATAATGAAATACTGGGAAATGGGAAAGTTCCTAGAATTCAGGGATAGGCTTGATCCATTTTGTGACTTAAAATTTGGAATGAGAACCACGCATGTACTGTATGGTTCCTATGCCTTGCTTTCCATGAGTTGTGAACTCTGTATTATTTGAAATTTCAGTTGACCCACTTCAACAGTAGATCTAACTTTTGTCTCAACTGTATCTTAAGAAAAGCATTTCGACATTGGCCATTGCCAGAGTTCAATACTCTCTGACCAGGAGGAGGGTTTAATGTTTATTATCAAATTTACTTATTTGGTGTATTTGGGATTTTGATTTAGCAGAGTGATGCAGCAATGTACTGAAATCACAACAGAAAAATAGTATACCACTTGCAGTATACTAGTTGAATCACAGTACAAACAAGTTTCTCATTACCAGTCCCTGTATGCTCACTGTCATGATGCTGCGCGTCCCCAGTCCCTAGGAAGGTATGCATGGGGTTGAAGCCAGATCATGCTCTTTTCCAATTTTGTTCTATTAGTTGACCAGATTTTATACTTTATGTTGGGCTGAGCCATATATATGCCCTCCCAGCCCTGGCACACTGGTGTGGGTAGCTCAGGAAGACATTATTATGTGTTCATTACCTCAGGCAACCTGATGATTCAATGGCGCAGCTGTCTTATCTAAAACCAACATAACCCTCCAGTCTCCCTGGTGTTAAGATAAGTTTAGCTTTCTTTATGACACATTCTTCCCTGAGCTCGTTGAGTTTTTTTGCCCTTCTCTTCTGAACTCTGTGAATACCTCCACTGTGGAGGTATTCTGGTCAGTCACAGTCACATGACAACTGTTTTATCCTATGTATAAATTCACAATATATTTTCCCAACAAATGCATTGCATGCAGTAGAAATATTACACCTCAGGGTTTTCTTCTGGAACAAAAGTGCACAGAAGATGGGAACAGTCTAACACAATGAGAACTGCAGAACACAGCACCTACTCTTACCTGCTGACTCCTTTTAATTGGGTATGACTGTAGCAAGTTATTAGTCATAATTTACCTTCTGAAAAATCTTCTGAAATATTATTTTTTAATTTATTGGGGATTATATTCTACTTTGAAACACAACAATCTAAATACTATGAGAAGATAGATACCTAAGAACTCATCATCCCCATGATGCTTAAATTAACACTGAAGAAAGACAGGGAGTCAATACAGATATTTTGCTCGGAAACATCCTGCAAGAACTAACGTTTTTCCATAGCTGAGTCATATTAGTCCAGAAAATCATGCAGAGAAGTCATTGCTCAGGTGGATCAAATGATTCTCTTTTGCCCCTCAGACCAGAATTTTTATTCTTTCTTTTTTAAGTAGTGGGTGAGGAGAATACAGAAGTGTTATTTTTCTAGACTTTTTTCTCAAGAAATCCTTTCCAAAGAAAGCATGCAATATGAGAATGCAGCATTCTAAATGAGCCACTTCTACTAAGTTTTTTTTTTAATTAATTCACATAATACAGTCCAGGTTATGAAATAAGTTACAGGACTATTTCAGTGAAGGTATTGCTAGATTTACCCAAAGTATGTGTCCAGGTTTGCCTTTATGTGTAAGGCAATATCACTGCAGTTTCTGAGTAAGGGGTCAACATACAAAAAATTAAGTACAGAGGAATTAAGGAACTCACCCAAATACAGTCACAGGTTGTGTCCATAGAAGTAAATTGAATAAACCTGAGAATATTTCCAGACAAACCAGTGTTTATTAGAATTGATTCAGTCACAGATTGGGCAGTAGAGTTAGGTGTATAACACAGGTTTCTTTAGACTCACAGTTGTTCAGGATCCTAGTCTGGAACTGTACATCATATTGCTGAACCTCTGTTTTGACTCTAAGGCTAAACTCCATGGCTGTCCACCTCGCACAGCTCTTGGAATGTCCACACAGAAGTCCCTTCATGGATGAGTAAGGTGGTTATCTTGCAAGTATCTGTCCTCCCTAATTTCTTCCAAAACATTTCTGAAGGCAGTTTTCAGATAGTTCAGAGGAAACTAAGGATCATTATATAAGAACTGAGTCTGAACCACAAAATCATCTTCCACCTGCTCACTGTCTGCTGAGTGATTGCTAATGGCATGATGCTTATTTTGATTCTGGGTCATTACTGGTGGATCTTTCAAAGCCATTAAATCGACCTTCTGTTGCCACCAGAAAGGCAGAATTGAACTGATAATAGCAATGAAGAGCATTTTGTGAAGAATTCCTTTCCTTTTATTAACTAGAGAAATGAGGTTAGTTATCACACTGTTTTAAATTATTCAAACTTTATGTTTGTATATTAATTTTCTTAATTTGCAGCCTAAAAGGGAGGCAGTGTTATGCTTGTATGTGAGAAATGACAGTGATTGATAGTTGATATCTTGGGGAGAGTTGTAACTTTCCAACAATTCTCTGGTCTTTCTTTAATTTCCATAATTTCCTTAACTGTGAGAAACATCAGGTCTATCCTTGTTGGCTGCTCTTGTTATTTTTTATTTTCTCCTTCTCAATTAGGGAATATGTTGACCTACTTTTCTGATTAGATAACCTAAATTCTTTGCCTCTTTTTTCTTTTTGGATAACTAGTGAATTCTTTAGATTTAATTTTCAATTAGTTGAACTAGGGAGGTAGAGTCTTTTATATATCTGCTCTGCTGATGATAGTGGAGATGTCTTCAGATAGTATTTTATGTATTATACGTAACATGCCATGTAGTATTATATGTAACATGCCAACTGGGACTGTTAGGCTTCAGAGAAATACCTATAACTGTGTGATTATGATATACAACAGTGTGTGAAAACTGAGATTTATTTCTCCTATTTTAGTTGCAGAGATCTACAGCTGGGCTAATCCTCTTATCAATATCCCACACTTGAGAGAAATGGACACTTCTAAGAACTGATTCATTTGACCTATTTCAAATGTCTACTTTAAGAAGAGATTAATTATGCCCTGCTAGCACTTATTTCTTTCCACTGGCAACATGACTGTATTACTTCAGAGATAGGTGTCTGCATGGTAGACATCGGCATTATATCAGACTCCTACTTCATATTATTTCTTAGCTGGAACTATAATGTGTGTATACATTGTACAAGCCTGAGGTACCAGTAGTTCCCAAAGCAGGTTCCACTGTTTGTCTCCAAAGTGATGTCAAGCTTGGTGATTTGTCCCATGGCTGTGCTAGCAAAAAAGAGCAAGAATTTGAGTGACTGAAAATAATTACATTTCCCCAGATTGTATGTGTGCCTAACGACTGCCTTGTCTCTATTTTGCAGTCTTTTGTCTGTCTTTGTCACTACAGGCTCTCTTAAATACACTCACTAAACTTGAATATTTCTTAATTCAATATCCTCAATTTCAAAGTGGCTAATTTATGAGCCTTGTGCCCTGCAAAAAAATTGAATCACCAAAGTGTGTATAAAAATTCTGCAAGAAAGATAAAAGCTTTAATTATAATTTTTCAAGTCAGCCTACATAAACTCTACCTCAAAGAAAGGATAGCACAAGGTGCAAATTTGCTGCTTTGAGCAACTCTTTTTTACAGATTTGTTCTGACCAATGGAACAGATAGTTTGACATGGGCTTGTGTTGTTATGAACAGTTTGTCACATTCTTATATGCTATGAACTGAAGGTTATGTTATTTTGCCTCAGCTGAGCATATAACTGTATAATTAGCTCCATAGTTACATAAACTTTTTTTTTAAACCCAGATTTTTTTTTTAAAGATATAATCAGGGCAGTGTAAAGCCCCATTAAAATAAAACATAATTCCCCCTTTCTCTCAACTGCCCCAAGTATTGTGAGTTAAAGTTGTAGCTCAGGGATTTAGTACTTGAAGCTGACTCCGACATGTCAGGACTTTCTAAACATGGAAAAGACTTACAGGAAAAGCAAATAAATTACTGATAATCCTTTTTAGAAAGAAAAGAAGACAGAAGAAAAAAAGCAAATATTTCATTCGATGAACAGTCATATTTAGTGTTCAGCGCATCATCTGCCTTTTCTTTGTTGTTTTTTTAATAAGCCTTTCTGTCTGAAGCTTTCTATGTTCTGAAGTCTTCCAACTGTATTCTCATTCACAATTTCAGCAAAATTAGTTTCTATCAAAGGCTGTAAGATTAGGCAGTTTATCAAAGAAGATCCTCCAGATCCTAGTTGTATTGGGTTTGCATGGCAAGGTTTTGGTAGCAGGGGGCTACAGAGGTGGCTTCTGTGAGAATACACCAAAAGCTTCCCCAATGTCTGATAGAGCCGGTTCCAACCAGCTCCAAGATGGACCCGCCACTGGCCAAAGCTGAGCCAATCAGTGGCGGTGGTAGTGCCTCTGTGATAACATATTTAAGAAGGGGGGAAAAAACCCTGAGCAACAGCGATTGCAGCTGCAGAGAGGGGTGAGAATATGTGAGAGAAACAACTCTGCAGACACCACAGTCAGTGGAGAAGGAGGGGGAGGAGGTGCTCCAGGTGCCAGAGCAGAGATTGTCCCACAGCTCGTGGTGAAGACCATGGTGAGGCAGGCTGTCCCCCTGCAGCCCATGGAGTGGATGCTCCCGAAGTAGGCAGTGATCCCGTGGAGAGTCCGTGCTGGAGCAGGCTCCTGGCAGGACCTGTGGACCCATAGAGAGAGGAGTCCATGCTGGAGCAGGTTTGCTGGCAGGACTTGTGACCCCACAGGGGACCCACGCTGGAGCAGTCTGTTCCTGAATAACTGCACTCAAAGGAAAGGACCCACACTGGAGCAGTTCATGAAGAACTGCAGCCCATGGGAAGGACTCACGCTGGAGAAGTTCATGGAGAACTGTCTCCCGTGGGAGGGACCCCACAGTGGAGCAGGGGAAGAGTGTAAGGAGTCCTCCCCCTGAGGAGGATGGAGTGGCAGAGACAACATGTGATGAACTGACTGCAATGCCTATTCCCCGTCCCCCTGTGCCACTGGGTGGGGAGGAGGTAGAGAATTCAGGAGTAAAGTTAAGCCTAAGAGGAAGGGAGGGGTGGGGGGAAGGTGTTTTTAAGATTTGGTTTTTATTTCTCATTATCCTACTCTGATTTGATTAGTAATAAATTAAACTAATTTCCCCAAGTCAAGTCTGTTTTGCCTGTGATGGTAGTTGGTGAGTGATCTCTCCCTGTCTTTACCTCAACCCACAAGCCTTTCATTATATTTTTGCTCCCCTGTCCAGTTGAGGAGCAGAGTGATAGAGTGGCTTTGGTGGGCACCTGGCATCTGGCCAGGGTCAACCCAGCACACTAGTATTTTGCTTAGTGTCCAACTTACTTGGGTTTATGCAATATATTTTTATTCCAAGGAAAAAACAAGACATTTTTGTGCTGAGAATAACAGGAGAAGAGGCTGGAGTCACAGGAGAGGGCCAGATGACTTTGCGAAGCCCTCTTGACTCACTCCTGCAGAGGTTACTTCTGTAGAGTATAAAAACTATGCTGGATTTTAAGAAAAGTCAGAAACTCACCTGCAGTTGCTGGTTCATCCAGGACTCTTTAATTTCACAGCCATGCAATGAAGATGAACACCAGGATTAACACTATCCTTCCTGGTTTCAAAAGTAGCAACTAAATTTACAGCCTGCCTACATAAGGGTAGTGCCACTCCTCTGTTTACAAGATGAAGGTCTCTAATTGTGGCCAGTATCCCTCAAACAGCATCAGAAAAGTTGTCTTTTGAATTCCTTCAGACTATATATGAGCTGAAAAGGTTTCATTGAGACAAGAGAAAGTTCCAATATATTTCACACTTCCAGCCTTTCTCAGTAAAGGTTGGTGGCCTTTCTTGAAGTGGGAACTAAATATCTAATACAAAAAGTAATTTAATTGCCTGTAGCAAAAAAGCAAATTTGTCCCTGAAAAACAGTTAGATTTCAGCAGCATAGAAAAGGCATACTGTATTGTATTCAGACCCATTACTGTCAGATGTCATTTATGTCTCAGGGTTATTTGTCTTCATTGCTGCCTAGGAGTAAAACCCTAGCAACCAAGGATGGATGGAGTAAGACACTGCAAGTGTCATTATGTTTAAAGTAAATGCCAAGAGAAATAATATATACAAAACATTCAAATGCATCTAAACTATCTCTTAAAACTACAAAAATCTAGTAGGATGCAATGAGTTTTATATATCAAGGGGCTATGAACTGGGACCTCTGGGAAATTCACTTTCAATGATTTCAGAAATTCCTGCCCCGTGCTGTCCTCTCTACTCTTCTGGTGAACGTGATCATACTTAGAAAATTTGAGAGAGAGAGAAGTGAACATGTGCTGGCTCATGACCCAAAAGAAAAACCTGTAATTAGATTTCTGTGTCCTCTTTGTTAATATAATGGATTAGTGAAATGGGAATAAACAGCATCCTGACACCCCAAATGCATCATAGAAGAAATTCCTTCCTTTCCAGTACTACATGTAAATGTATACTTGGAAATTTCATATTCTTTTTGTTAAGAACCACTTAGGTTTCAACATGTATTTAAGCAATGAAGCAGACTGGATGATGAACAGCAACCTATTTCTATTGTACATCAGCCTCCCTTGTGAACACTGATATAATGCGGATGCTGGAATTTAATTAAAATGCCTATTATGAAGATATCTTTATAAATATCTTGTCTTCAGTCTGATAGATATTTAATTTATTTCAAAACCTTTGTTTTCTCTGTGCAAAGTAGAGCTTTCTCCTTTTCAAGGATAAATCGAATAAGAATTAAATCCCCTCCTTTTGTTTTCTAGTGAAAGCATGCTGCTGATAATGCTTTTAACTCATGTTTTATCATTAGCCTATTGCTATCAGCAGATATAAAAGCACAGAAATTTCACAACAGTTTCTGAGTCATCAAGTGCAACTCTTGTGTCATAGACAAACTGAACAAACAGCAATGCTTTAAGTTCTGTTTAAAACAAGCTGCATTTAGTGCTTTGAATGACACTTGTGGAAAAGCAGGTCTAGAACCTCACTTTTGGACTGCTAGAAGACTCCTTTTTCTCAGTTCACATGTAAACTTATTCATGGTCCCCTGACACCTCTCACGTGTTAAAGCTATTCCTTACCTTTGTTTACCTTGCCACTGGATTTGCAGCAAGCACTTATGTGTCTGTATTGCATTTATGTGGCATGGTTTTGGTAGCGGGGTGCTGCTGGGGTGGCTTCTGTGAGAAGACACCCAGAGGCTGCCCCATGTCGGACAGAGCCATTTCCAGTTGGATCCAAGAGGGACCCACCACTGGCCAAAGCTGAGCCAGTCGGCATTGTTGGTAGCACCTCTATGATAATATATTTAAGAAAGGGTAAAAAATGCTGGGAGAGAGGAGTGAGAAAATGTGAGAGAAACAACTCTGCAGACACCAAAGTCAGTGAAGAAGGAGGGGGAGGAGGTGCTCCAGGCACTGGAGCAGAGATTTCCCTGCAGCCCATGGTGAAGACCATGGTAAAGCAGGTTGTTCCCCTGCAGCCCACGGAGGTTAACAGTGGAGCAGATATCTGCCTTACAGCCTGTGGAAGACCCCACGCCAGAGCAAGTGGATGTGCCCTGAAGGAAGCTGCAGCCCGTGGAGAGCCCACACTGGAGCAGGCTCCTGGCAGGACCTGTGACCCCATGGGGGACTTACACCGGAGCAGTCCATTCCTGAAGGACTGCACCCTGTGGAAAGGATCCATGCTGGAGCAGTTTGTGAAGAACTGCAGCCCCTGGGAAGGACCCACATTGGAGCAGTTCATGAAGGCTTGTCTCCTGTGGGAAGGACCCCCACGTTGGAGCAGGTGAAGAGGGTGAGGAGACAAAGCATTATGAACTGACTGCAACCCTCCTTCTCCATACCTCTGCACTGTTTATGGGGAGAAGGTAGAAGAGTTGGGAATGAAGTTGAGCCCGGGGAGAAGGGAGGGGTGGGTGGAAGGAGTTTTACATTTGTTCTTATTTTTCATTATCCTGCTCTGTTTGATTGGCAATAAATTAAATTATTTTTTCCGAGTCAAGCCTGTTTTGCCCATGACAGTAACTGCTGAGTGACTTCCCTGCCCCAATCTTGACCCACAAGCTTTTAGTCTTATTTTCTCCCCCATCCTGTTGATGGAAGGGGAGGGATAGAGCATCTTGGTGGGCACCTGATGGCCAGTCAAGATCAACCCACTACAGTCCTTTGTGGTGCCCAATATGGGGCTTTTTGGAATTCAATATAAGAATAGTAATTGGGAGAGGTAATGGGCAAAGCATGGACTGAGCAATGTTAGAGAGCAGAATAGTTGTGGGGAATTTTTGTTGTAATTGTGGTGAAGGGACAAGGGGTGGAGTTTGTGTAAATTGTCCACATTTGTTGGTGTTGTGATGATGTTATTTTGATTTTTGTTGTGTTTATAAGAAACTGAGGTCTTTTAAGGATGAATAATTTCATCTAAATTTAATTAATTGACAGTAGTGGACAGCCAGCAAACAACAGATGCTGAAACTTTCCAGGAAGAAAGTCAAGCTCTTCCAAAGTGTCATCCTGTTTTAAATACCTGCCTTTTTTAGACACTTAACCTAGCGTAATTTTCTTTGCAGACCTTTTATTCCAATTCTTTTAGGCTTTTGTTTACTTTTGTGGCCCTTTTCGAGATACTAACTTGTACAGGATCTGGAGTCCTTCTCTGCAACGTATGTATAGATTTCCCTTCATTTCTCTGGAATCAGATTCAGGTGGAAGCAGCATTATAAAAGCTGTATTGTTGTATGCAGATTATCTCCTTGTTATAAATAAAAACTTGATTTTATACCTTAAAAAAATCATTTCTAGATCCACAAGTATCCATAATGTTAATCTTTATTATTGAAAAATTGTATTTCTTCCTCTTGAGATAGTTTTGGGTTTCTGACTGTGAAAAGACAGAATTTTTTACTAAAGTTAATTTATTTAAAAAAACAGAAGCTAAATTCATCAGCTTCTGATCAGCCCTAATTAATGATCACTTCAAAATCTAGCTCTGCTAGAGACATTGGGCAGGATCCTCTTCTTTGAACAATTTCTTTCTTTCCTAAGGTGCACCTGCATCCTGTTACTTTTTTTTCAGATCAATATCAGTTCTGCCCATCTATTGAATGACTGTAGATTTATCATCAACACCACAGTTTGTTTAACATTTTAAGTATTTTTTCTTCAGCAAAAACTGAAAGTTTACACTACTAACTTCACTTGAAAATAGATCTATTATTTCGCCAGCACATCTTTTTTTCCTCCCATGAATTAGTTGTTAATTGCAGAGATGACTGGAAAACAGGGTACATATTAAGAAAATTCAACCCACAGGTAACATTTACATGTTCCTAAGACATTAAAGTTCAAGCCAAAGTCTCTGCAATAAGTATTCGTTTTGCAAAACAATAAAAGACTTAAAAAGCCAACAAAGTATTTTCCCATGGTCAAGTTAAAAGACCATAAGCAATATTTTTTCTATTGCTCTTTCCTCAAAGAAAAAAAAAAGCTACCAAAGTTACAGATGCTGATTGGAAACTTGGCCACACCAAAATCCTGCTGGAAACATTTTTTTACAGGTACCTTTAGTGGGGCTGACCTATTTTTTTATTTTCCTCATGGGCAATAACTGTCTATTAATCATTTTTTCTCATCTCTCACTAACATTTTGTCTTTCCTCTCAGCTTGGTCTCGATATTCCCATTGCATCTGCAGTGTTAGTACTTTATTGTCATGCAGAATTCCAGCTAAATTACCAGAGTTCTGCATAGAAGCAAAGGCCTGTTCATATGAAGCCAGTTGTAAAATGAAGAGTCCTAGTGCATTCGAAAATTAAATGGTGCCAGGCAACATTACTTGACTGTAGAAATCAATTCACTGTAGGTTTTTAGAAGTGTCCAGGCCATAAATTTGACCTCTGCCAACTAGCCAGCTCTCTCAGACAGTACCTGGGAATAGTCTGGGAGTTAGAACAGACCGGGAACAATTTCTAAAAAGCAGTTGCCTATTTTTGGAGGGTAGGGAAGTTTGAGAATATGGAGACAGCTGTTCTATGCCAATTGGCCTTAGTACTGGAAGCCATTTTGACTATGTTTAATTTAATATATAGACATATCCTTAATGTCTCGTGGCATAGTGTCCACTGGTGAAGTACCTAAAAGTGAAGTGCTGCCTTACCATCAGTAGCAATCCAAGGGCTTATGGAGTGATAAGCATAACACAAATCTCATGCTAGCATTAGCACTGAGCGAGGGTGTGGGTGGGAGTTGTGCTAACTGGATGCTACTGGTCTTGTCTTGGCTGCTTGCTCTTTGCAGTGTATTACCACTGATGGCTTCATGTGCCTTATCTTACAGAGACATTCATACCACAGTACTCTAGATACACAGTACAGAAGTAGTTCAGTGCTTCCATCTCAGCAAGATGGTATATGAGATAAGCAAAATGGAGATGATATATTCCTGTTGCATGGGGAACAGCAACAGTAAAGAAACCCTTCTTTTGCTTTTTTCTCACAAAGGTGTGAATGCAGTAATGTGAAGAAAACCTTTCACATATCAGTACCTGAGGTCAAATCTATGTGTTCATCCATGCTCCCGATCACGTCCATCATCCCTCCTTTCCACTCTGTGCCTCCTACCATCATCAGCTACCATTTCACCAGCTCCTACCACCACTGTTTCCTGATTTCTTTTCTAATTCTCCTGGGAGGAGGACGTCCCAACAGCCATCCTCTGCCTTAATTCCCCTGTAACATCGCGTGGTAATTCCACCAGAAAGCAAAATATGGATTGTTTCAACGAGGCTGTAGAGAACATCTTGGATGATGAAAAGATGCATTGGAAAAACTGGAAAAAATCTTTATGAGGCTATGTTATTGTTGTGGTTTAACATGCAGGCAGCTAAACACCATACAGCCGCTCACTCCCCTCCCCTCAGTGGGATGGGGGAGAGAATCAGAAAAAAAAAAAGTAAAATTTGTGGGTTGAGATAAAGACAGTTTAATAGAGCAGAAAAGGAAGGGGAAAAAAAATAATAATGATAAAACAATATACAAAATAAGTGATGCACAATGCAATTGCTCACCACCTGCCAACCAATGCCCAGCCAGTCCCCAAGCAGTGGTCACCACCCCCCCAGCCAACTCCCCCCAGTTTATATACTGAGCATGATGTCATATGGTATGGAATATCCCTTTGGCCAGTTTGGATCAGCTGTCCTGGCTGTGCCCCCTCCCAGCTTCTCACTGGCAGGGCATGAGAAGCTGAAAAGTCTGACTAGTGTAAGCACTGCTTAGCAACAACTAAAACATCGCTGTGTTATCAGCATTATTCTCATACTAAATCCAAAACAGAGCACTATACCAGCTACTACGAAGAAAATTAATTCTATCCCAGCTGAAACCAGGACAGTTATAATGTTAAGCGAGGTTAACAGGAATGTGAGAATAGAGATCCAAAGGAAAAGCATTGCTATAACCTATTGTGCTATATTTGCAGTAGCATTGTACTCACTGTGCATGCAGAAGAGTAAAAGGCTTTCCTTCTTAATATATCTAGAGAAATGACATTGTGATGATGAAAATCTAAAGAAAGATAAATAGAGACATTTTATTTCAGCTTCTACTTCAGTGGTAATACTAGCCTGGCTATTAGTGGAATTTTCAGCTGAAAAGTAAGGACGCTTATTTTTTCAGCATAGCGTATCTTAGTGGATATCCTGCATTAAAAATGGAAAGGAAAATCCATAAAAACATATTTTCAGCATCCGGTTGCACCAGTTAGGAACAGTATTTAGTTCTGTAGCTATAATTTTACAGGTGAGATTAACTGCTGCTATGTACTCACTTCCAATATAAATGTTGTCAGACTGGATAAGCAGGTGCCTGTCATTTTTGCGGCTGGTTTATTCTTCATGGAAAGCCTCTTCCTAAGTTTTGCATAAAGATGAACTGACATTAAAAGAGGGAAAATAAGTTTCAGAGATTATTTTAAACACAGAATTCGAAACATAATTACTCAACTAAATCTCACATTTTGAATGAGGTCATTATGTGAAATTTTGTTTTATTCATAACAAGACAAGAAAAATAATTACGATTTTATCATCTTACTTTTATCATCTGACTTTAAAATGTACTGAGCATGCTGGATTTTTTGGGTACCTAAAACAACTTAATCATTTTTGGTTTTCACAATCCAAACTATATATTACATTTAAGAAGTTTATCTATCTACTGTACAATTTGTGAATTTAAATAAGGACTGCATACCCAATATCAATATGTACAACATGATTTAAAAAGAAGAAAAGCTAAAAAAGAAATGAAGGAAAAATAAATATTATGCAGATGGTGACCCTATTGCTGAACCTGCATTTTTTTTCAATAAGTACATGCAATTATTTTTCACCATTTTTGCCTTTCTAAAAAATAATTTGATTCTCAAATCTTTAGAGTTGCTAAAGTGTAAACACAATGGCAAGAAATTTTGATTGAATTTTTTTAAGTGAGGTAGATCAAATAAGAAAAAAAACCAGGTGCCATGTAAAGTGTCTGATTTGAGAGGAGAATACAGAGCAGGACATGATCCATGAGTTTAGGAGAAGAGGGAGAAAGAGGTTCAGAGTGCTTCATGGGAGGGTGGAGGAAAATCCTGGGATTCTGCTCTCTCTCACTGCAATATTCTGGTTTGTTCAGTGTATAACACGTGTATCGTCTATTTTCATTCTTGTAAGATGTTGGTGGCAAGGTTTTGGTAGCAGGCGGAGGAGCTGCATCTGTGGGGAGAGGCCAGGGGCTGCCCCTTGCTGGATACAGCCAGTTCCAGATGGCTCCGAAGAGACTGACTGCAGGACACAGCTGAGCCTGTCAGCCAAGCTGGTGGCGCCTCTGGGAAAATGTATTTAAGAAAGGGCAAAATGCCAGACAGCACTTATTTTGGAACTGTGCTTCTGTTTCAATTTATCTCATAGATTATCCTACCTAACAGATTACTGGTGTTGATATTTCAATGCAAAGCTATTTAAAAGATTATAAAACATTAAAAAAAAAAAAAAAAAAAGAAAAAAGCATTATATCCTAGGAATGCTATGAGAAGTAGTAGAATGGGCTGTGCACTGAGATGTCTTCATCCCAAACCTCCCTTCCTGCTCCTTATTTAAAACTGGAGCTGGCAGAAGACCCCATTCATGGGTGTGGAGAAAGGCCGGACTAAAACACACTGTTGTTCCAGGGCCTGCAAATGTCCCAGAGACAAAAAAGGCTGAAGTTGAACACAGGCTTTGAGATAAACCTAAATCTGTTGAGGTGTGAAAAGTGAAAACTTGTTCCCATTGACCTCTGTGGCTAGGCCTCTCGTGGTGTACATGGTGGTCATTGAGGTCTGTACCCCCCGATTCAGTGCAGTTCAGTGGTCTCCTATGCTGCCCAGATGGACGTGAATGGATCTCTTCCTGTTACCAAGTGGACATAGGGGTAGTATTTCTTCAACAGGACACCATACATTTCACAGGCTTCATTTGCATCTCATTTGCAAGTATTGCTGTGAGACTTAGATCAAAAGAAGCCCAGTTTCCTACAGATTTCTTATGCAGAGATGAGCTCCTCTGCCTGTGTGACCTCTGATGCCAGGCTCACACAACTCTTCCATAATGGGGGCATCAGCAGAAACCCCCTTCTCTCCCCAGCCTGTTCCCACAAAACTGGTATCTTTGAGAGCTCTGTCTGTCTGTCATATCTGGTTGAAACATATTTCTCATGACTTTATATTTAGATAGCCTTTGGTTAAAAAGAGCCTGGTTTCTAACATAAGTAAGAATGTGAAACTTACCTAAGAGTCACAAACACCTGATCATGGAAAAAAACAGGACCACTGGAACTAATGGAGCTTGGGCTCCGCAGGTGTGTATCTTATAAATTACCTCATATCTGCTAAGGTGTGAATTCGGATCAAAGCTTTCTCATCAAGGACTCATCATAACATCTCCTTTCCAAGCATAAACTCTTCTCTCTGGTTCCGAGTATTTGAGCCCAAAGTCTTTTTGATTTCTTTCATAACTTTATGTTACTTGCCAGTTTTCCATCAACTCCCTTCTTATCTAAAATGTGGATGATAAACAGGCAGAATTCTCACATTTTGACAGTCCGGGATTTTGATTCTCCTCTTGTCAGCCAAACTTCTGATACTAAATGGAATATTTTAATTGCTGAAAGTGAGAACACTTAGAAAATATGGATGATGCAAGCAGTTCATGAAAATGTGCTAGAGGCACTGACCAGTTCCTGAAATTACTGAGGAAATTTGCTAAAACATTCTCACAAAGATATTCATAAAAAAATGATGTGAGCCAGACATGCTTCACTGCAGTGCAGGAGCTTCTAGTAGAATGGCTTTGAGCTCTATGTGTGTGTGTCCATGTGTGTAAAAGTGGGGTGAGAAGGGAAGGCTTAAGCCACATGACATGAAGGCTGAACTTGTCTGTAATAGCAGAGAGACTATCAGTGTATTGGGTTTATGTGGCAAGGTTTTGGTAGCAGGGGGATTGCAGGGGTGGCCTCTGTGAGAGGAGACCAGGGTCTGCCCATGCTGGGGACAGCTGACCCACCACAGGACACAGCTGAGCCCATCAGTGATGCTGGTGGCACTTCTGTGATAACATATTTAAGAAAGGGTAGAGATGCTGTGCAGCAGCTGTGAGAGAGGAGTGAAAAAAAAAGTGAGAGAAACAACGCTTCAGACACCAAGGTCAGAGAAGAAGGAGGAGGAGGAGGAGGTGCTCCAGGTGCTGGAGCAGAGATTTCCCTGCAGCCCATGGAGGATAAGCTTCGAAGAGATATCCACACTGCAGTCCATGGAGGACACCCACTGCAGCAGGTGGATATGCCCTGAAAAAAGGTGCATCCCGTGGAGACTCCATGCAAGAGCAGGTTCCTGGCAGGAGCTGCAGCCTGTGGAGAGGACCCCACACAGGAGCAGGTTTTCTGGCAGGAACTGTGGTCCATGGGGGACCCACATTGAAGCAATTTGTGAAGGATTGTCTCCTATGGCAGGGACTCCACACTGTAGCGGGGGGAAAGTGTGAGAAGGAAAGAGCGGCAGAGAGGAACTGTTAGGGACTGACCACAACCCCCATTCCCCAGTGCCACTCTGGGTGGGAGGTAGAAGATTTGGTAAGGAAGGAGTGAAGTTGAGCCTGGGAAAAAGCAGAGGGTATGGGGAAGCTTTTTTAGCTTTGTCTTTGCTTCTCACCATCCTACACTATTTTTAATTGGCAATAAATTAAATTAATCTTCCTGAAGTTGAGTCTGTTTTGCCCATGATGCTAACTGGTAAGTGATCTTCCTGTCTTTATTTCAACCCACGAGGTTTTTTTCATCTTATTTTCTCCCCCAACCTGTTGAGGAGGGGGAGTGATGGAGCGGCTGGGTGGGTGTCTGGCAGCAAGCCAAGGTCAAATCCAGTACACAGAGCAAATTATGATGTAGTGAAATAAATAAGCTTTGATCACTTCTGCCTCTTCAGGAAACATTGCTATAATTTAGTTGTCATCATCTCACTGCTCAGACCTGTGCATTTACAGGGAGGGTGTAGCATATTTAGCAAATGCTGAGGGTTTCTAAAGAAGAGAAAGCTTCTTGTCACTGTGATCCCTCAAAGACAGGTGTCTAAGCTATGACCTCTGTCAAGGATGCTTGGATTACTGCTTAAGGACAATTTAAAATGGTACAAAAAATAGGGTGGCTGCATAGTCATTATATCTGAAGTGGTGGTTATATGCCACTAGGACAGAAGTAAAATACTCCAAGTTTTTATACTGATCTCCTTCTATGACCAGGTGACCTGCCTAGTGGACGAGGGAAAGGCTGTGGATGTGGTCTACCTGGACTTCAGTAAGGCCTTTGACACCGTCTCCCACAGCATTCTCCTAGAGAAGCTGGCGGCTCACGGCTTAGACAGGTGTACTCTGTGCTGGGTAAAAAACTGGCTGGACGGCCGGGCCCAGAGAGCTGTGGTGAATGGAGTTCAATCCAGTTGGCGGCCAGTCATGAGCGGTGTTCCCCAGGGCTCAGTTTTGGGGCCAGGTCTGTTTAATATCTTTATCAATGATCTGGACGAAGGGATCGAGTGCTCCCTCAGTAAGTTTGCAGACGAGACCAAGTTGGGCGGCAGTGTTGATCTACTCGAGGGTAGGAAGGCTCTGCAGAGGGACCTGGACAGGCTGGATCGATGGGCCGAGGCCAACTGTATGAGATTCAACAAGGCCAAGTGCCGGGTCCTGCACTTTGGCCACAACAACCCCATGCAGCACTACAGGCTTGGGGAAGAGTGGCTGGAAAGCTGCCTGGAGGAAAAGGACCTGGGGGTGTTGGTCGACAGCCGGCTGAACATGAGCCGGCAGTGTGCCCAGGTGGCCAAGAAGGCCAATGGCATCCTGGCCTGTATCAGCAATAGTGTGGCCAGCAGGAGTAGGGAAGTGATCGTGCCCTTGTACTCGGCACTGGTGCGGCCGCACCTTGAATACTGTGTTCAGTTTTGGGCCCCTCACTACAAGAAGGATGTTGAGATGTTGGAGCGTGTCCAGAGAAGGGCAACGAGGCTGGTGAGGGGTCTGGAGCACAAGTCTTATGAGGAGCGGCTGAGGGAACTGGGGTTGTTTAGCCTGGAGACAAGGAGGCTGAGGGGAGACCTCATCGCTCTCTACAACTACCTGAAAGGAGGCTGTAGTGAGGTGGGTGTTGGTCTCTTCTCCCAAGTAACTGGTGAAAGGACGAGAGGAAATGGCCTCAAGTTGTGCCAGGGGAGGTTTAGATTGGATGTAAGGAAAAATTTCTTTACTGAAAGAGCAGTTAAACATTGGAACAGGCTGCCCAGGGAAGTGGTGGAGTCACCATCCCTGGACGTATTTAAAAGACGTGTAGATGAGGCGCTTAGGGACATGGTTTAGTGGGCATGGTGGTGTTGGGTTGACGGTTGGACTCAATGATCTTGGAGGTCTCTTCCAACCTTAATGATTCTATGATTCTATGATTCTAAGTTAAACCAGCTGGGTGCAGTTCTGAAGTGTGATCTTAGACAGAGGTGCTGGCATAAGGCAAGTAGAACTGTAGAACAAGCTCTCTAATCTCAAACCAAACAAAACTAAAGAAATAAATAGAAATGTAGATAAAAATCAAGAAAAAAACATTTTTTTTATTCTATAGCTCTTATCGTTATTGTCCCTGAAGAGATGTAAGAAACCTTACATCTTACATGTGCAAGCACTGATGCACTTTTAGGAATCTTGCCAGGAAGATATGTCTGCTCCTTTCTGGACATAACCAAAGCTAGGATCCTTGGCTTTTTCTTGCTTATCACTTAATTCCCCGTTGGGTTTACCTCCTGCCTACCCTGACTGCAGCCATCCTTACCGCTCCAGGATGAGAAGAGTCATTCTTCCCCCTGCTTGATAAGGGTGGGCAAAAGCTTATCAACAGCACATAAAAACAAAACAGAAATGAATCAAACATTTTCACTAACTTTTCCACAGATTTTAAACACATTTAAATGTTTCCAAATGCAAAAATAAATGAGAATGAAAAAAATCTGACTGAAATGTTTGCAACACTTAGGTTTTATTTCTGTTGGTTTACAGCAAAAATGAGTCCTTGTTACCACACAGCTACTTTGATTCAAGTGTCTGCAAGTGTCCCCAGGTCTTCCTCTGCAAAGTTGCTTCTCATCAGATGGACCCCAGCCTGCTTTGTTGCATGGAGTTATTACAAAAGGTACTTCATTAACAAAGCCCTGTCTGTTGCTGGACATTTTCATAATATTACTTTTTTAACTTTCAATCTCTTATACAAAGAATTGCACCTTTTTATTTCTTTTTCATGAGTAAGTCTCAATATACTTCACACATGTGGGAAATGCTATCATACCTATTTTTTCAGGTAAAGCAACATAGAGGTCTGATAGATTGCCCAAGTTTATTCACCACATTTGGGAAATCTGAGAAGAGAATTGAATCTTTGTGATTCCTCATCCACAACTTCTTCTCTGAGATAGAAATTAAATAATTAACCAGAAAGGTACTATGTTAATAGCTGGCTCCTGCCCAAATGTTAGCGTGAGATCTGCCATTCATGGAAGAACTATTGTCCTTGCGGCAAAGGCAGCTAATGGTATCCTGGGCTGCGTTAGGCAAAGCATTGCCAGCAGGTCAAGGGAGGTGATCCTTCCCTCTGCTCAGCACTGGTGTGCTGTGTCCAGTTCTGGGCTCTCCAGTACAAGAGAGAAATGGAGTTACTGGAGAGAGTGCAGCAAAGGGCCATTAAGATGGAGGGACTGGAGCGTCTCTCCTGTGAGGACAGGCTGAGAGAGCTTGGGCTGCTCGGCCTAAGGAAGAGAATTCTCAGGGGGGGATCTCATTAATATGTATAAATACCTGGTGGAAGAGTGTAATGAGGAGGGAGCCCAGCTCTTTTCAGTGGTGCCCACTGACAGGCCCAGAGTCAATGGGCACAAACTGAAACACAGGACGTTCCCTCTGAACATCGGGAAACACTTTTTTACTGTGAGGATGACCAAGCATTGGCACAGGTTACCCAGAGAAGTTGTGGAGTCTTCATCCTTGGAGATATTAAAAACCCATCTGGACACAGTCCTGGGCCAAGTGGCCCTGCTTGAGCAGGTGGGTTGGACCAGATGACCTCCAGAGGCTCCTTCCAACATCAACCATTCTGTGATTCTGTGAACTGCTCAGAGCTTGAGAGATCTTGATCTGCTGGATAGGCACTATTTCTATATCAGTGGTGTGTGATTACTGAAAAGATGTAAGTAACTGGTAAGTAAGGTGTGATAAGACTATTCTTTGTTAAGAGAAGGAAGAGAATCCTGGATCATGGAGCTCTGAGCCATGTGCTTCTGTCTGTAGCTTTCACTCTGCTAATGTGTGTTTCATCTACACTTTCAGGACATTTTTCAAGATGGATAAACTGATTTTTGTATAATAACAGCTTCACATTTACCAGTGTTTCAATGTGAATAATCTTTAGGTCCCTGAAAATTCAAATCTTCAATGAGTTGAAAATCATGTGAAGAAAATCATCATGAGCGAGTCAAACATTTTGCTCATTTTTTCTCCTATTTCAACCACAGTAACAGCTCTTTCTTTCCCAGTCAGAAATGTATTAGAGAAAAACACTTCCCTACTGCCATTATGGGATCTGTTCTTATTTCCTGCTAATCAGGTTTAAACATAAACTGTGCATAAGTAATCATAATTGTAGCCATAAGTATTGCTTACCTCTAACCAGGGGAGTTCTGAACGACCTGCTTTAATAGTCACAAGTAATAACTTTGTTTTTCTCTACAGCTGTTGAAGTCATTCATCCCAGTTTTATAATTTTGTGGAAATGGAGTTTTATTTTGGATGTGTGCATGAAAACTAAAAATCAATTTTTATAGATGAGTAAAATGACCATTTCTGTAAACTCATGAAAATAAGAAATTTTGGGGTAAACCCTTAAATGCCGGGAAATTTATCCATATCTTAGAAATCATTGTAACCTTGGGAAAAGAACATTTAATTTTCATTGGGTATAAATGCCAGCCAGCTTCCAAGCCTATGAATTCACAACTGTGGGACACTGCATTTTTAGGATGCTCTCAGATCACCGGGGGTTAGAAAGAGTGGCATTACAATGAATTCACAGTGCTGACTAACTAGAAATCAATGACTAACTGAATAAAAGGCTCCCCCGTCAGACTCGGACTGAGTCAATTCAGTTGGCTGAGTGATTTTTGAAGAAGGCAGAGATGGACTAACAACAGCTTCCCCAGGGGTCTTCCTGGTCTTGCTGGTAGGTATGTAGCACCTAAACCTGGCTGACCATTGCTTGCTATACTGTCATTTCTCCACAGGATTGCTCTGCATACACTGGTCATACATGATCTTTTCTCTTTTTCTGGAAAGCATCCTTCAACAGGACAAGAGGGTTCTTCGTACAGACAGTATGGGATTTAATACTGAACTCGGTTATTTTTGTTGAAATAGTGGAAAACAACCACAAAAAAAATCTTTAAGCACAGCTTTGTATCTTTTTCATGACACTTTGCTTTATTCTGGTATTCAACCTGTGGCCACTCTGATGAGTCCCACTTATCCCCTGTATCTATCATACTGTCAGACAGAGAACAACACCAGGAGCATAATGACCTTTGTGGTGCCATCCAAAATCTCAGTATTCCCTGTCTTTATATTGCTTTAGTTGCATGATTCAATATTTAGTATTGCACTTCAAACTCCATGGAGACCTAGTTATACTTGATTTAAAGGGAAGTAGAAATGGAAATATAGGGGGAAAACACAAGTATCTCAGCTCTTATTTGAACTGCATGTAGCCCTTTGTTTCCTGAAGCTAACATCTCAACGCAAGGCAATGTGAGTCAGGATCCTCTATTTACAAATGTCTAAAGAAGCTGGATTCCAGAGCTGGGCTTTGCTTTTGACAAACCATGTTTTTCTTTCATCTTGGAACATTTGGATTTATTTCTGTGACAGGTTTTTACTGGAATGTACCAGTTCTACTTAATGTCTTGTCATGAGAACTTTATAGTTTAGGGTGGTATAATAGAAGAGTGAATCTGATCCTGCCCTCTGATTAGTTCATCTGTTCAGGTTATGGAAGACCAAGGCTTTTTAAAGTGCATAGTCAGACTGATCTGGGCCAAGGGTTTGACCTTGCATTATATTATTCTTTAAGCTAGCACTCTGTTCAAGAGATTTAGTGAAACAATAGGCTGCTACTTCTCTCAGG
Source organism: Pygoscelis adeliae (assembly GCF_000699105.1). NCBI lineage: Eukaryota > Metazoa > Chordata > Aves > Sphenisciformes > Spheniscidae > Pygoscelis > Pygoscelis adeliae. The sequence goes on from NW_008824368.1 coordinate 231,562, forward strand.
TTTTGTGATTCTCTGCAAGATACTGTTTTTGTCACAGTAAAAAATGTGATTTTATGTTTCTTAATTTGAAGTCTTTGCAGGAAAAGAAAAAATTTTTCTTTTTACTTCTCTTGGACTCTTCTGCCTCAGAAAGCCTGCTTGAGGAAAAAAGTCAGCTGTTCCCAGCACAGGCCTCATTTTGATATAACCACTTAACTTGCAAAGGTATCCTCTCAAAACCCTCTCAAACATCGAAACTTTTTCTGACTCTTTACAGTCCCCATGCACAACAGTGTGGTAAAAGGGGAACACACCGGCAAGGTTTTGGAATGACGGTTATGGAAAAGAGCAAAATAATGTCTCAAAGACAGGTCCAAAACTGCTAAGGATGAGTGCGATGCACAAACTAACTGCTCACAGTGAACACAAAGATAAAGTGTGATTAACTCCTTATTTTTGTGGTGGGCAGGCAGAGACATGCTGAACATGTGGCTGAACGTAATTCTTTTCACCATGATGTGGTCAGTGTTTTGGTGTCTGCAGACATGCTAAAGAATAAGAACATTCTACTATTATAACCTCAACTACATTTTTAATACGAAAGGTAAAAGCAGGGCTTTCAATTAATTTCCAGTTGCTGCTTCCTATTCTGCTGCCAGTATAATCCCAAAGCTCCTGAAACTCTCTATATGAGTCACTAATTTATGCAACTGCTTTTAATTTGGCCATTCCCACAAGATGCAGAGCGCAATGGCTTGTGTACCTGTTAGAACTTTCACTGTGGGCCTCGAAGACTGAGGCAGAAAGAGAGCTATAAGAATCTATATACCCAGAGTTCACATATGGCGAATGATGTACAGGAATGGCTTAAGAATCTGTGTACCTATTAGAAGAGAAGCACTCACCATGTGTACTGAACACACTGAATTGCCATATAAAACTCTGTTTATTTCACATCTCAAATTGTTACTTGTCTTTTGTGTTCAATTTATTTCTGATCAATAATTCATTCAAGCAATTAGTTTTGAATCTTTATTAGTATAAGAGCATTGGCTAAGCTACAAGGCGAATTTGTGTGGCATGTGAGCTGAAATGAGTAAGAGAAGTACCATTATAGTAAAAAAACTGAATGTGCCCATGCATATCTGATGAGAAGCCCGTGAAGGTCAGCTAATGAGCAGACAAATGTCAGTCCTTGTGGGAGACTAAAAATGTCATCAGATTTGCTATGTGATTTTGCATATATAACCTGAACTCGAAATAGACACATTTGAAATATCACTGGGACTCTCAAGAATTAATCTAATATTCTTCCAGCATGTGGTTTAGAAATAAATATAATTTCCACTGTTCTTAGAAAGTTGCTACAGTCTTTGTATACTAGCTAGGCAGATGTACAAAAAACTTTTGAAGAGTCATCATTTGCATTTCCAAACAGATCACATCTGTCCATGTCTCCTTCCTATCTATCTCTTCAGAATAACTCTGCATGAGAGTGAGGGGAATTGGATACAGTGGTTACAGTAGTTGCTTGATTATTTGCTTTGTGTGCAAATGATTGCAAAAACAGGCAGGCAGCAGTGCTAAGGGAATATAGGAGATACTCTCTTTGCTATGATTTTAGAAAATCAATCTCAGACACTAAATGCTAAAGACCTTCATGATATCAAACAAAATGAAAAATAGCAATTCTGTTTTCTCCATAGCCTTTTCACCCACGTGGATCTCAGCCCTCCAAGTGCACAACTGCACTTAAGAGCTCTGCACGGAGGTCTGCAGGCATCCTCAGTCGTTTCCTTAGCAACAGGAGACATGTGCAGGCTATCTGAACTGCTCTTCCTACACCAGGTTTCCTTGGCAGCAAGGAAAGTGTTGAGAAAGGAAAAAAAAAGGAGGCAGACCCATCCCAATACAGAGGTGAATTTCAGCTGTTCACCTGTGCAGCCCAGGGTGCAAAAAAAATGTTACACTCATTGAAATAAATTTTGTTAAACATCTGTGTGGAGCTGTGCTTTCCTCTGCTGAGGCTCACAGAGAAGGTACAGGGATGGCCGTGTGCGGCTGGCTGAGGAGAATGTCACGCTGCCATGGTTGTCTGCACACCAGAGCCTCGTCCCAAGAGATTTCCATACCTGCAATAGCAGCATCTTCCCCTGTAGGTCAGGTGGACATGCTGGCCATGGGGAAGCAGCTTGAATGTAGACTGAGCAGTTGCCACCCAGTTGTCACTGGGTGCTGCCAGTGAGCTCAGAAGGACAGCCCAGCCATTTGTGAAGAATATTGCTTAACTTAGCGAAGTTTCTCTAGCAGGAGGTGACCTTCACTACAAACAACATGAACCATTTAATCACAAACCAACCCATGCTCACCACTCCTTATAAGATTAGGAAGAAAAAAAGTACACGCACTGGTTGTTGTTGCTCACTGGCTATAAGCTTATCCACAGCGCAGGCTGCAGGCTAGGTTACATCCATCCGTCATGAAAATAACCAGGTAAGTCCAGCTCCTTGACAAGGCAGATTAAACCCTGGATTGTTGTATAGTACAGAGAATCAGGAACAGATGTAGCAAGCCAGCTAGCCTAAAACATTTGGATATTTCCACACAGGACAACATCTGAATTTTAAGCTGCTTCAGAGGTATTTTTCATTTTGTAATTTCAGGCACATTAAACTTTCAATTTAATTAAAATCTAAATACACACATTGCATCATCTAGCTATCAGATAATGAGATTTTACATTTTATTTCTCAAGTAAAACAAAAAATAGAAAATGTTTTCTTTGTATTATGACTTAGGGCAACAATACTGTCTGAAATGTCAACTGACGAGGCACCCTGGAAGAAAGAATAATGGAAGAAAGCTTGATGACTAAGGACACAAAGGAGTTTTCTGGCAGCAGTTTCTTGCATCTGTAAGAAGTTCAGTGGCTTTAGGGGCATATTCTGAGGCAACAATTTTCATAGATGAAAGAAAATGGATGTTATATATATAAAAAATGTATATTTATATATATACAAATACACAATGCTCAAATTATCAATTATTTATATTAGAAAGAGAATATTAACTTGAAAACAAAGTAAGCTTAGAAAACTACGTAAACAAACTCATATATTCCAAAATCATGAGATCATTCTGACTATTTTTTTCAGAAGTCACAAAAGTTTGGTAGGAGGTCTTACTGCTGGTTTTTGATGAACTTGAATCTCTTTCCACTGAATTCAGTGGACATGGATGAGATCATTAGTTCCCTCAGACTTACACTGAAGACTTCTGTGACAGCCATTCTGGATTTTCCATTTGCCCCTTAATAATGAATTTCTGTCCTAGACTATTACTACCCCTCCTCCTAATCACTTAAGCTTGCTCAAACCTCCAGGAATATTTCCGACGTTTGAAAAGGTGCCTGAGGCAAGCAGCTGCAGAAGTAGCATTGCTAATCAGAGATGACAGCACTTAGTTCGTACAACTGAGGTCCTAGGTCAGTCAATCAGCACAGCTGCCTGAACAAATTGGGTGCCTCAGTCCTTAAAAAGGCATGGTCTTCATTAGATCCATTCATCAATTTACTTTTCAAAACAATTTCTTGTAAGTGCATGTACTGTCTGTCAAAATACACCTTTTTGTCTCAGATTTTTGTTGGCCTAAATCATTGCACAATATTAATAATGATTTCTATATGCCTCTGTGGGCATTGATGCATTTTGGGGTCCTGTCAAAGTCCTGGAGCTAGTAGACAGCTATGTTGGGAAGCCTATTTACAGCAAAGCTTTTAAAATCCTTTCAGAGCCTCTCATGAAAATGTACTAAGGAAAAAAGTGAATAAATTTTCTTATTATACTGTCTCCTGCTTAGTTGTCTGTAGCATTATTTGTTTTAATGTTTTATCCTTTTGAAAAACTAATAGGAAGGCAGTGCTGGAGGCACATATAGCTATTTGTCTTCAAGTTTCTATAATCTCAGGAACATATTTTATATGCACCCTGATGTGTAAGGATTATTTTGATCAAGAGAACTAATGAGTGGGACTTTGAATGTACTGTCACTCAGACTGAATTATAAAATTGGAAATCAGTGACAGAATTTCTGTGGCACATAAGAATGCTAAAGAGAAACTAAAAGGCAAAACTTCTGCAGTGGAGTTATGATCTCTGAAAATGTCCCTTCAGTCAAGAACATCTTTGATCACCATGCAGAGTCAGCTACTTACCTCTTGCAGACATTTTTGAATTACTGCAAAAACTGTCTGCACAGCCTTGGACTAACGGTGGAAGGGGGATGTGATAATGCCTAAGCCCACAGAGTGCAATTCGTAAATATATGTTAATGTTCCTAAGTATGAAAATGGCATTCTGGAGAGAAGGATGAGTAAACAACAAAATCCTTTAGACATAGCATATTGTTAAAGTAGATGTTCAGATGTATGCAGTCAACAGCCAAGTTTTATGCATATTTTGAATATGAAAATTTTATTGAAGTGCTGCATTTTGTTCTTGTTTGTTTAATTGGCAAGGTTTGGGGTGAAACCAGGAGTACCACCACAAGGAACAACCTGGAGACCTGACCAGTCACACTGCTTTGGAAGCCAAGTGTTACAGTGTTAATCCTGATCACTGACCTTTTCATCTTTCCAGGACAATAAGTTAATGACGATGGTGTTTCCTTACCTAGCAGCTGACTTCGTTGAAGAACAGGCTTCCTCTACTAGTGTGGTAGGGCTTTCCCAGTAAACCTCAAATTTTGTCATAATGACTTTGGTGGAATATTCTACTCCCAGTACTACAATGTTATATGCTGCCTAGCAGCTTTGCAATATGGTTTTATTTCAGGCAGTAACAGTAAAATAAACAGGGATTTAGAGAATAACTGAAGTAATAATCTACGGCACTTCCATTTAAGATTTATCACTGTTCCTGTAGTCCTACACAAATGCCCTGCTTAAGGCCTTTGGCCAGTACACTGCTACACAAATGGAAACACGAAACTACACTAAGTACAGTGTTTCTGAGCAGACTCCTTGAGGTTTTTATGTGAGAAGAACACCTCATTAGCAGGACAGGTTTTTAGAGACAACTTTCTCTGCATGAACTTATTACTAAAAGCAACATATATGGCATCAGGAAACCTGGTTCATGTTCCCTCCTTTAGTATGTGTCTGCTGCAGCAGATCCAGTGCAAAGCTATCTATCTAATTTACTATGGATCAGGTATCTCTGAGTACCAAATCTCAAGACTGAATGCAGTACTTGTACATATAAATAAGGCACATGCTTTGGCACACTTCCAGCCTCCTGAGATGCCTCATCAAATTCAATCTGGGCAGGCAAATCCTTAATCGTGCAGAGAACAGCCATTGGCCTCTGCCCTTCTGTGCAGATTAGGATGAGTCTCTCTGGCAACAACCAGCCACTCTCAGAATCGACTACTTGTCTTTACTTGTATTTTATTTTGATGGACTATGATGAGTACATGCTTCTTCCCTTAATAGATGATGCTGCTGACTGAAGGCTAGGTCAAACAAAGCAATACTCAGTGAGACAGCAGAGGTAGCTTTAAACAAGGTAGCCAGGGTGTGGGTAGAAATTTAGGGACAATATCATGAGCACATTTATCCTTCTTACTGCATGTGGGAACAAACCAGAAGGGCTATGGGTTGGAATACAGGACAGGAATGTACTATCCATCTTCCCATATAAACAATATTGACAGCTGATGAAGACATAACGCTAGGTCATTTCATGGGTGGTTTCTGCACCTCTTTTCTCCCCCATTATACCTCTCAAATATAAAAGTCATGCTTAGCTGGAATTTGTGGTGATCTACCCTTTTCAGTCATAGCTGAAGTGCTAATAGTAGCACCATCTATGATTTGGCAAATGAACTAGATCTTTTCAAAGTAGTTTCGGCATGTCTGCACCATACTAATGTCACAGTAATACCAGGTCTTTATTTTTCCTGGTGTTAGACTCCCTTGTTATTTCTGTTCCTACAGGAAAAAAAAAAATAAAAATCAGTGGTTCTCTAGAGACACTGGGATAGCCTTCACAATCCTATCTGATCAGCTTAACAATCAACTACCATCAGCATGACTTGTATATCATATTCTGTGATTCTATGATTTTATTCTAAAATAATTTTTCTACTAAAATTAGTAGAAATCCCTGTGTATTTACAGGAGTGCACTTACAGAACAGAGTCTGATCTCTAAGATATATGCAAGTATAAGAGTTGGGAGCCTAGAGTTTGATTTGAAAGGAAATGTGGCTGGATTTAAGGATGCTATTTAATTATTTGTCATCTACACCATCCTAAATCTTGCATCTCTTATTCTAAGGCAAACCTGTGTAGGCTGTACTTACTGATAGCGTTGGGGACATTTGTAGTACCACTCATTAATAAGACTGTTAGATGCTTACTACTGGCAATTTTCTGTTGCGAGTAAGAATAAACCATTTGGATTGATATTTTCAAGCTGAGTTTCTCTGCACTGTGCTGATATTTTCAGCCATATGTCTCAGTCATTCTGAAGATGAACACATTAAATATAGGAACACTGTACAGGAGGGAACCTCTTGGATATGTGACTTCAGCCCTGCTATCTCAGGCAAATGTCACAGAATCCTAAATTTTGTTAGGTTGTTTTGGTTTTTTTTCTCATCCCCTCACCCACT
>NW_008824368.1:238892-265928 GCF_000699105.1 Pygoscelis adeliae
TCCTTCCCCCACCCGCTAACCGGAATAGCGTTCAGGTTCTTGCAGCTGTAAACCTGGTATTCACAATCAGGTTTTTTTCCCTGTCTGTGCAAAATTGTCCTTAGCTTAAACAGCTCTTCTCTCTCCTCTGGTGTTGACTTTCCTGGTGTATTTACAGAGGGCAATCATACCACTTTCAGACTCCATTTCACTAGGCTAAAAAAGCTAAGCTTTTTTTGTCTTCTCTGAAATTGTACGCTCGTAACCAAAAAAATGTATGGATGAACATCTTAATTCATAATGAAATTAATAGTTAATTTTAAAGCACTGATTAGTGGAAATAAATAAAAAATTGTTATTATTAACTTTATAATGCTAAGTCTAAACTTGCATATGCGGGAGTGCTTCCAAGTCCCAGATCTGGGTGTGTACCACAACAATATGTCAGATTGATACTGGGGCCAGACCATGGTACAACCAACCACAGAAGGGAAGTGCATCAATCAAATCCTACATGTAGTGATGGAAAGACACATGTTACTATCTTGTGGAAATGACGCCTGAATCAGCCAGGGATAGCTTACAAAAGACTGTGCAAAATTATAAAATCAAATATTGTATCAAAATTAGCATTGGGCATACAAGACGTTTTGTAAGAGCATTCCTGTTTGCTGAGCCTCAAATGTGTCTTTCAAAACACATCTGGCTCATTAAGCTTCATCCAAAGACCTCCAATGGAAATAAACAAGAATGTCACTTTCTTGTTCCTGCTTGGTAGAAAACTTAGGGAAAAAACATTCTGGTCTGTTTTGAATCAGAACTACACTTCAGAAGACAGCATCTCCTGTGTACCAGAAATGCAGCTGTAATCACAGAGCATGCAAACACAAGATAGAACTGATTCCAGAGTCCAAAAACAATTCTACTTCACTCTAATTTCTAATGTTCAATTTTCAGTGTTCTTTTATCACAGTTATGAGCATGCATGTACAGTTGGATTCATCTCACTATTCTGGCAAACAAGATGAGGGCCCCATTGTTCTCAGTTGTATACAGATAAAGCAGTGGAAGAATTTCAGATTTCAATAAGGCAAGCAAAGCAGGAAGGAAGAAATAGAGGTATTTAGGTAGAGGTCCGTACTTCCACCACCTGTTCTAGTTCCTAAGATAGACCTAAGTGTCTATGTGGGGTCAGGAAAGCAAAGACATAAAGCCCCTTGCCTTCCAAACCTCCACTCTTCATACTATCAGTGGATTCAAGTAGCACCTATATACTGATCATCAACTGAAAAAAAATCGGACATTTCCTAGTAGGCAGTCTGAATACAATCTTAGTGAATTTCTTAACAGCCATGCCTGTTCACCTGAAAAGTGAATTTCTTAACATGCCTCACAAGAACTGCTGTTTTTACAGAGGATTCAGATAAAGTCCCACCTTGACTTCTTTTTCCAGGCCAATCTTTTTCTTATAACTGGAAACACAGATGGAAGAGGTGTCAAGGGCACAGCTGGTAATGGGAGTGGGAATGCTTTTCAATTGTGCTTCTCAGGGCTCCAGGACCACTCCCTGGTGTGTCAGTCACTGAAGGAAAGGCAGAAGAAGGATACCTGCCTACACTTCCCCTCTTAATGGAGAGTGTCTTGGGAGCTGCCCCAATGGAAGATGCTCTAAACTAGGTACATGAGTGTGGTTTCAAATTTGGATCTGTAGGGTGCCTTTCCAGTAAAACCAATGCAGTTCCTCCCTCCTGCCTCAGCATTTTTCTCCCTCATAAGCTAGTTCCCTTTAACAATTCAAGGGTGTCGAAGTCTCATAAACATTAAACAAAAGATTGGAAGAGTAATAGGCATGATGGGAACGCAAAGCAGCCTCTATTGCCTAAACCACACCTAACAATAAAAGTTCCAACTATCCTAGAATATCTTGCGAGCTCACAGTCTGGCAGATTTGTGGGACTTCAGCAGGTCTGTAGAAAAGTCATCATGATGGGGGTGGGAAGACATAGCAAGCATCTTAGTAGATGCATGGTATGTTGCTGTTGGTTTGCTACTTGTTTTCAAGCAAACAGATGACTGACAGGAAAAATATGAACTCATCCCTCTGCTCATTTCTGGTAGCTCTGTTGCTGCGTTTTAGCCTACTTCAGGTTGTCTCCAGAGGCTGCTGGTATCAAGGCTTGAACTTCAGTCTGGCCCTGCGCTGCAGTCCTGGGTTCAGCTGTGCAAGGCAGGTAGAACAGAGAGCATGCTTGTGAGGAGCTGTGGGTCTGACTCTTGACTAATAATGCTGTTATGAGTCTGGCAGCAGAAAAGGGCTATATAGGGAACAGCTCTCAGCGATAGCCTCTGCCATATCCAGAGCAATGTTGACTGATCTAAAAGCAACAAAACTGTTATGTGCCTTCCATGGTCCAGCTCCAGCATGGGGATCTTTCTGGGGGACAGAGCGATAAACAAGGGATGTTTTAGTCAGACTGAAACGCATCACAGCATCTATTGTCTGCTTCAAAGGGAATATTTAGTGTGAGGATATCTGTTTGCCAGGGCTCACAAAGATGTGAATACAGAAGGAGCAGGTGAAGTACAAAATGAGCTGCTGGTGGCTCTGGGGACAATACAGGTCCTGCACAAACCCACAAGTACATGAAACAAAGCAGTTCAAGACTAATATTTCTTGTGCTGAGGTGCCGAAACCAAAGCCTTGGGTAAAAAAAGCAGAAAAATTTATTTTCAATAAGGGCTCAAAGTCTTTCTAGGCAGTGCAGGAGAGTGACGGGAGAGCAACAAGAGACTGCAGCAGGAGAAGTAGAGAGTATTTGTATTTCAAATATTTGTTCTAATTATAGCATGAAATAGGGAATGTGGGAGGCATTCGCAGCTCCTGGTAGAAGCAGGTGGGCAGAGAAGGAGGATTTTTCATTTTCATAAGTCTGTGAAATGATGGCTTAAAACAGGAATTGGGGGGGGACAAGTACTGTTGAAGCGGACAAAAAAAAAGGAGCAGTTTATTGAAGAGCAGCTTTAAAACATGATCACTATCTTCAAGGTATGTTGGAGCAGGAAACTCATTAAGAGAGAACAAATGACTTGACTCAAACTCCCTATGTTATTTTGAATGCAAAGATTTATTTTAAGGAAAAGTATCAGATTAGTGGAGCTGCCCCAGACTGCTGAGCATTCCCTACTAACTTATTAATTCACTAAATTCACAATTGTTATGTGATGGAATAGACATTACAGAGGAGGGTTTTTTTCCAAAGCTGCTTGAGCATTATCCTAGAATTTATCTTACAGAGGTGGATTCTTTGGGGCTTATTGGATGCCAAAGGGCCACCAAGCAAATGCTCACTGATAATAAACACCTATGAAACATTCCCCTGAATAATTTTGCTGCTTTTTTATGGGTTTATTTTTGTTATTGAGGGGTGTTTGATGCCTCCAGATTCTCCATCTATTGGTTTTGGTAAGAATACTCATGCAATAACAGCAGACTTGTATACAGTAATATAGAACTCAGAGGTATGAGGATTTTCAAGAGCTCTCAGAAGAAAAAAATATTTCTGTTTAGTTAAGAAAAGGTTTCTTAAAGAAAACTTAAGAAAAAGGATTCTGTTTTGTTAAGTAAGAATCTCATCTCTCTCACAGTGAGCCTTTCACTGCATTGTGCTCTTGGTAAGTGACAACCTGCAAGTGAGTGGAAGGATTGGGAGACACATGAGAGAGACCCTTGAAGGAAGAATCGGTAAAACAGACAGTGCAAATGCTCGTTACAGTGGATATACTTCTCTCTTTAGTGCTCTTAATCAGTTTTCTTCATAAAGATATGCTCAAGTTTTTAGTCTTGAGTCCTTCCATCATTCTTGGAAGTCAGTATATGGTATAACCAAAGAAATCCAGAGTGTGGGGGAACAAAGGACTGAGAAATGATTCATTTGGTTCAAAAAAAAGTGACATCGGGGAAGACAGGTATTCTGTGGATGAAAAGATTCATTCATATATCATTTCTCCTGCAGTATGACCAGGCTTAAAATTGTACACGTATAAGGGCATTTTTGCATTCCACTTTAAATGTCTGGGAACCTTTTCTTGCTAGTATAAGGTTAACTCCAAGAAGAAAAATGGTGCATAAAACCCTGCATGAAAAGTTTTAATGGATGGAAACTGTCCACAGAAATGTGAGTTACCTCCCCAGCAGAATGTTCCTCTTCAGAGAGTATTCAGTGTTTTTACAACATATCATCAACAGCATTTTCTGAATTTTGAGGTTTGACAAAGCAAATTCCTGCCTCAGGAACCTTCCCTTTCCCTAGGCAGGAAGGCACATGAAGCAGGGCCTGATCTGTAACACCATTTGGGTGCTAGGTTTCCCTGTTCTTTTGAAAGGAAAGCCAGATTTTTGTGTTTTCTGGTAAAAGAGGAGGAATCATTTCAGGGATACAGATATATTCTTCTTTGCATATTGGTTGCAAGTGATGATAAATATTAGCAAGCAATAATCTGCAAATGGTGACCAGGAAGCCATTAATTTCCTTCTGGACAGCTATATAACTGTCACACTAATTCCTCTACAGCATTCCTTCAGCCACTATTCAATATAAGCAGAATAAACACGGAAAACAGTCTTGAATGCAAGGTGTACTTAGTAAAGGAAAATAAACTTGCAGCAACTATTTGTTAGAGCTTCTATGTCACTGCCAGGGAGAACTGAGCTATGCTTTACTTTTTGCCAAGTAAATATGGAATACAACAGACTCAGCAGGTGTCCCAACAGACAGAAATGACCTCCCCCCAAAAAAAAAGAAATTTGGCCCTGTATTGGGTCTGGCTGGGATGGAGTTAACTTTCCCCATAGCAGCCCATATTGTGCTGCGTTTTGTATTTGTAGCTAGAACAGTGTTGATAACACAAAAATGTTTTGGGCTATTGCTGTGCTCACACAGCATCAAAGCTTTCTCTCCAACTCACTGCCCCCAAAGGCCAGTGGGGAGTGGGCAAGATGTTGGGAGGGCACGCAGCTGGGACTGCTGACCCAAAACTGACCAAAAGGATATTCCATACCATATGATATTATGCTCAGCAAAAAAACTCAGGGAAAGGAGGCAGGGAGGGGGGCATTTGTTATTAAGGTGTGCATCTTCTGAAGCAGCCTCTATGTGTACTGAGGCCCTACTTCCCAGGAAGTGGCTGGACATCAACTGTTGATGGAAGGTAGAGAATAAATCTTTTTCTTTTTTTGTTTTGCTTCCACCTGCAGCTTTTTCTGTTTCTTTTTTTTTTTTCATTAAACTGCCTTTATCTTGATCTATAAGATTTAAATATTATTTTCTCTCCCTGTTCTCTCTGAGGGGGAGAAAAAGAGCAGCTGGGTGGGTACCTGGCAGCCAGCCAAGGGCAACCCTCTACAGGCTCCCTGACAAAGGATTGATTGGCCTCTGCTGAAGCATAGATTCAGTATGAATGGTGAAAAACTCCTAGGAAAATGGCTCATCTAATCTGTTTAATCAGTAGGCTTGATACAATGTAGTTTAGAGGTACTGAGCTCATTCATTAGCATACATTCCCCTTTGTGTTTCCTTTAGTTCTGCTGTGAATTTCTATATGCTAAAATAAAGAGAAGTTTTATTCACCTTGATGGTTTCCATCTAGCTTTTCTTTTTAATGCTTCAGCAGTTCCATTAAGAAACTATGTGCCCTACAAGGAAATATTTCAGAGATGCTGAAAAGTTTCTCAGGCCTGAATTCTTGGTAGCAATTAGATCTAACTGGCAGAGCTCAGCATGAGTCTTAATGCCTTAGACAGTCTGAGTCTCAGTCCTTTCTGTGACACAATTTTCCAGTGTTGTGGCAAAAAGTAATGATCACTCACCAAAAGTTAATATTGGTGGCACAACAGAAAGAAAAGTAAAATAGTCAGTAGGCAGGCATCTGTTCTAACCTTAACGCTACCTACTCTTACAAGTTTTCATGGATATTTAATATAGCCAGTGGTGTATGTTTGCTTTTCATTTTTACAAAGGCATAGATGAAAATATTGGGAAGACAAATATTTATGGGTTTTTTTTTCATTTCTGTATTTGTACTGGTCTTGTTTGACTTATTAACTATCTTAGATGTATTGGCACAACACTTAAATATTTGTAAAAGAAATTTCAGTTTCTACTCCAGACAGTATGTCCCAGAACAACAAATTCTTGTAGATCCAAACCTGTAACATCCATCTGCAAGATGCATATTTACTTTTGTCAGGTGTACAAACAAAGATAAATGTTCAGCTTAGCAAATTCTGTGAAATTAAATTTATCCCCTCTGAAGGTTCAAGAAGTATCTCATATATCTGTGAAACTGTAATGATGAAAAGCTTTTCATATCTGGCATTGACTGAAGAAACTTATTTCTAGGCATACCACTACAAAGTTTCAAAAGCCAATACTCTAACAAATATTTCTTATAATATTTTAAATTCTACCCCAGTTCCTCCATGATTTCAAGTTTCCATGAATCTGAAAACCAGGTTAAAATGGTTTTCTTCATTATTACGCATAAAGAAGTTAAGAACTTGTATGTAATTTTCGGTTGTGCATAATTATAATAAAATGTAGGAAATGTGGGTATCTGTAATGACATTATGAAAAGCTTGTATTGTCTCTATGCCCTTTCCTCTCAACACTTTTGGCTCCAAATATACCATCATTATCATCACCTAAATTAATGACAATGAGCAAAGATGTTTTAATCTACTTTTGATTGGATGTCTTCTTCTCTGACTGACTACTATAATCCAGGAACTAGTTTGGGGTTGTGAGCCCCTGTGATTTCAATTCTGGGGATCTGATGTCCAGTATTTTCTGAAACTCAAGCCCCATAATGTTAATAATACTTTGGGGGAATTTTTCACTTCAAAATCACAGAATAATAGCATAATTTAGGTCAGAAGGGACCTCTGGAGGTCATCTGGTCCAACCACCTGCTCAAAGGAGGGACAACTTGTCTCAGATTGCTCAGGCCAGTCCAAGGATGGAGATTCTTGTCTCCCTGGGCACCTGTGACAGTGTTTGACAACCCTAATGGAGATTTTTTTTCCCCCCTCATGTCTAACTGGAGTTTCCTGTATTCCAGTGTGGTCCATTTTGTCTTGGACCATCACTGTGCAGCTCTGAGAAAAATCTGGCTCCCATTAGGTAGTTGTAGAGAGCAATTAGGTCTCACTTCAGTCTTCTCTTCTTAATACTGCATAAATCCAGCTCTCTCAGACTCTCCTCATACACGATGTTTTCCATTCCCTGGACTGTCTTGGTGTCTGTCTGCTGGACTTTCTGTCAAATTTGTCAAAGACTTTCTTGTACTGGAGAGCTCAGTGCTGGGCAGTACTCTAGATATGGTCTCACAAGCAATGAATAGCAGAGGAAAGTCACTTTCCTGGACCTGCTGGGTGCACTCTTGCTAGTGCTGCCCAGGATACCGTCAGCCGCCTTTGCCATGAAGGCACTCAGTTTAAAGGGCAGATCGACATGGGCAACATTGTAGTGGTTGTCTGCTACAGACTGCCTGATCAGGAAGAAGTAGATGAGACCTTCTTGTCGCGGATGGAGTGAGACTGCACTTCACTCGTAAGACAGAAGCAAGTATACACTTTATTGATAGAAAACAGTGAGTTAAAGTGTGAATTAACAAAGTTCAATGGTAAATACGACAGTGATCAAGATTCGATGGCAAGGTACACTTGATTATTTACTGCATAGAGGACAGGGTCAGACATTACTGTCAGGGAGACCCTCCCGATGAGTCATGAGGTTCAGAAAGGACCCCCTTGCTTTCTAAACTTCTCAAGAGAGGAGTTTAGGTGTGGCTGGATCCAATCCTAGTCCTAGACTTGGTCAACAGTTTATGTCTAAAGGATTATATATGCACAATTAATCCTTCATATCACTTAGCTAAGATTTCAAAGTTTAGCATGCTATTAGTCACTTACCGAGGATCTGTCATGGCAAGGAATCTCTCAACCTCGAGGAGTGACCTTGAGAGGTGTCCCTGCTCAAGGGGAGATCCTGGCATGCAGCCCACTGCCGTGCAGGAGAGCTCAAAGGGCTCTTGGGCTGCTCACTATTTATAGGAGTAAGATGATTGACTCATAGTCATATTTGCATACTGATAACTGTGGTTAGGTGGGCGTATTTCTCACAATAACCAAGGGCTATTGTGTTGTTATCTAGCTTCCGAATCCAATTCCTTAATGGATGAAGTATCACCATCAGCATCCACTATCAACTGTCCCTGGTAGTTATCACTTAAGCAGGGTTACAGGAGATAAAGGTCAGGTTGGGCAGGGGAGCACACCGTCACACTTCAGATAACTGAAAAAAGCCTCCCATTTGCAGTCCTCATGGGAAACTTCAACCCAATATATATCGAAGGGACAACACAGCAGGGCACAAGAAATCCAGGATGTTTCTGGAGTACACTGGTGACAACTTCCTGACACAGGTGAATGAAGATCCAATGAGGGAAGACACTTTGCTGAACCTGAGACTTACAACCAAAGAAGAACTGACTGACAACAAGAAGGTCGGAAAAAGCCTTAGCTGCAGTGAACATGAGATGGTGGTGTTCAGGATCCTGAGAGGAGGGGAAAAAAGCAAAAATCAAGATCACAACCATGGACTTCAGGAGAGAAGACTTTGGCCTGTTCAGCTGCTTGGAAAAATCATATGGCTTACAGTCCTGGAGAGAAGTGTCGTGGTTTAACCTCAGTCAGCAACTAAGCACCACACAGCCGCTCGCTCACTCCCCCCTCCCCCAGTGGGATGGGGGAGAGAACTGGAAAAGCACAAGTGAGAAAAACTCGTGGGTTGAGATAAAAACAGTTTAATAACGGAAATAAAATTATGATAATAATAATATGATAATAATAATAATACACAAAGCAAGTGATGCACAGTACAATTGCCCCCCCCCCACCAACCGATGCCCAGCCAGTCCCCGAGCAGCGGCCCCCCCGGCCAGCTTTCCCCAGTTTATGTACTGAGCATGACGTCACATGGTATGGAATGTTTCTTTGGCCAGTTTGGCTGTGCCCCCTCCCAGCTTCTTGTGCACCTGCAGCCTTCTCAGTCGGTAGAGCATGGAAAACTAAAAAGTCCTTGGCTAATGTAAGCATTACCTAGCAAAAACTAAAACATCGGTGTGTTATCAACTTTGTTCTCATCCTAAATCCAAAACACAGCACTGTACCAGCTACTAGGAAGGAAATTAACTCTATCCCTGCCGAAACCAGGACAGGACAGAGGTCAAGGAGGGCTCGCTGATTTTCAAGGATCACCTCCTCCAACCTCAACAGTGGTCAGTCTCTACATGCAGAAAATCAAGCAAAGGCTGCAGGAATCCTGCATGGATGAAGAACTAGGTTCTGACAAAAATTCAAACATAAAAAGGAAGTATAAATGGGGAGAAAGCAGGGTTACCCAGGAGAAATACGGAGACACTGAGTATGCAGGATGGGCTAAGGCAGTCCAAAGCCCATCTGGAATTGAATCTGGGGAGGGATGTGAAGGGCAACAAAAAAGGCTTCTACAGGTGTATCAGCAGCAAAAGCAACACCAAAGAAGATGTGTACCTGCTGCATGGGGCAGCACACCTGCTGAGAAAGGACATGGAAGAGGCTGAAGGTATGGAGGATGCCTTTTTCAACTTGGTTTTTACTGGCATGATTTGCCTTAAGGAATATCAGTCACTGGCAGCCAGTGGGAAAGTCTGGAGCAAGGAAGACCTGACAGATCAGGTTAGGGAACGTTTAAACAAGCTAGACATAGAGAAGTACATAGGACCCGATGGGATGCATCCACAAGTGCTGAAGGAGCTGGCTGATGTCATTGCAAAGCAGCTCTTGATTGTCTTTGAAAAGTCATGGGGGTTGGGTGAGGTTTCTGA
Organism: Pygoscelis adeliae; assembly: GCF_000699105.1. Taxonomy (NCBI): domain Eukaryota; kingdom Metazoa; phylum Chordata; class Aves; order Sphenisciformes; family Spheniscidae; genus Pygoscelis; species Pygoscelis adeliae. The sequence continues at coordinate 248,796 of NW_008824368.1, forward strand.
GGCCTAGAAGAAACCAAATATCACTCTTATCTTCAGGAAGGGCAAGAAGGAGGATCTGGGGAACTACCAACTGGTCAGCATGACTCCCCTGGAAGTTGATGGAGCAAGTAGTTTTGGAAACCGTTTGCAAACATATGAAGGACAAGCAGGAGATAGGGAGTAGTCAGAATGGATCTACAAATGGGAAATCCTGTCTAACCAACCTGATAGCTTTCTACAAGAAGATGACTAGCTTAATGGATGAGGGGAGAACAGTGCATGTTGTATATCTCAGCTTTAGTAAGGCGTTTGATACTGTCTCCCATAACATCCTCACTGACAATCTGAATAAGTACAAGCTAGATAAGTGGACGGTGAGGTGGATTGAAAACTGTCTGAACTGCCAGGCTCAAAGGGATGTGATGAGTGGGCCAAAGTCCATCTGGAAGCCAGTCACCTTTGGTGTACCTCAGGGGCTGATACTGGGGCAATAGTATTCAACTTCATTAATAACCTGGATGATGGGACAAAGGGCACCCTCAGCAAGTTCAGAGATGATAAAAAATTGTGAGGAGTGGTAGACCAGAATGCTGTGCTACTTTTCAGATGGACTCCAACAGGCTGCAGAAATGTACAGACATGGATCTTGCAAAGTTCAACAAAGGAAAATGCCAAGTCCTGCACCTAAGGAGGAATAACTAGATAGCAGTTTGGCAGAGAAGGACGTTGGGGTCTTAGTGGGCAACAAATAGACCATGGACCAGAAATGTTCTTTTGTGGCCAACAGCTTCTTGGGGAGGAATAACCCCAGGCTGGGGGCTAACCAGCGGGCTGACAAGCTGGAGAAAAGCTTTGCAGAGCTTTGCAAAGCTTTATCCACCTGGAGATCCTGGTGGACAAAACATTGAGAGAATTGAAGTCACAGCTGACCCAGGGTCAACTGTGAATGGTCACATTCACATTCACCATGGGTGAGCAGTGTGCCCTTGTGGCAAACGAGGACAACAGCCTTTTGAGTTGCATTAGGAAGAGATTTGCCAGCAGGTCAAGGGAGGTGATCCTTCCCCTCTACTCAGCACTGGTGCGACACAGTTGGAGTACTGGGTCCAGTTCTGGGCTGGACAAGAAGAGACATGGGCATACTGGAGAGAGTACAGTGGAGGGCCACGAAGATGATTAAAGGATTAGAGCATCTCTCCTATGAGGAAAGGATGAGAGAGCTGGGACTGTTCAGCCTGGAGAAGAGGAGGCTCAGGGAGACCTTATCAATTTATAAATAACTGATGGTAGGGAGTGAAGAAGGCAGATTCTGAGACTTCTCAGTGGTGCCCAGTGACAGAACGAGAAGCAATGGACACAAACGAAAATGCAAGATATTTTGTCTGAACTTTTTCACTGTGGGGATTGTCAATCAGTAGAAGAGGTTGCCCAGCAAGGTTGTTGAGTCTCCATCCTTGAGGGTATTCAAGACCTGGCTGAACATCATCCTGGGCAACCAGCTCTAGGTGACCCTGTTTGGGAATGGGGATTGGACAAGATGATCTCAAGATGTGACTATTCCATGGTTCTGTGACTTTGTGTGCAAACTTATGGTCTCTCCCAAATGTGATGATATGTAATATTGTTTGGAACTTTGGAATTTTTAGGATTCTTTTTTAGATTGCAAATAGGAACTATTTATTTTGTTTTAATTTAGAAAGTCCCAGTCTTGAAGTTGTTCTCTGCATGATAACACATTCTGTATTCATGGATAAGCATAAATATATTACTATTTTTGTCATTCTGCTATTCAGACCTTGTGAATATGTCAGGCCACCATGAGTTTGATATGTGGGCTAATGATACTGTTTGTATTACTCACACACAAATTTTTCAATTCTGCTTTTTTTTTTTTTAAATCAGAAGTGCTAACTTTAAAATTGCCATTAATCTAGCTTTACTAGAGATATTCAATTTAATAAATTTTCCAGGGACTACTGGAGAATATGTTTATTTTCTAATAATCAGCAGAACAAGCAGAATCCAGACACTTTTACCACTTTTATACATATATGCATAGGCACACATGTCATTTTTAACACCCTCATTAAAGCAGGAAAAAAGCATCATAAAAGCAAACCTTAATTTCATTTCTTTTAATTATCTTCTAGGGTATCTCTTCTATGTTTGAGAGACAATTTGTGCTAATGCTATCAGCATAGGCTATTTAGGTAACCAGTTGATATTAACAAGGATGATAACTTTTACATTCCTAATTCTAGATTTTAAACAACCACATATTTTCTGCTTTGAAATTTGATATCTTTATTCATTCATCAACATGTGAAGTAAAAAAAAACACAACCAAACAAATAAAAAACCCCACCAAAATACTCATTTCAGTATTTCTGTTTTTGTATCAAAGATGTCTTTGGTTTGATATACCATATTTATTCAACCTTCTAAGAGATTCTCAGGAAGAAAAAAAACAACCACTTGTTATTTTAATTCTGTCTTATGACTGCGATGAGGTGCAAGAAGTACTGACTTCATTAAAACAGACCTTGGCAATACTGAGCATTTCTGAAAGGCCCATTTTAGGTGCATTGCTGTTTTTCTTTTTTTTGTTTTTTTAGGTGACATTTTGAGAAAGTTTTATCACATTTGCCATTTTACCATAAAGTATTTTTTTTAAGACTTGGAGAATGCATAGTTCTTTCATTACATCTCTAATGTCCTCTTAGATCACCTGTAGAAATGCTTGTATAAAATACCAACCGCACCTGTAAAAAGACAGAATCTAGAGTCTTTAAAGCTTACCCAATTGAGTCTGATCATGAATTATACGTGTATATTATACTTCTTCAAACCCTAGATATTTATTAAAGTCCAGTTTGTGCCAAAAATCTTAGCATTCAGTCAAGAGGAAATGGAAGGCATAAGTAAATATTTTATCAGAATCCAAATTTTTGTAGGAAAAATAATACGAGGGTGTAAGATGAAGGACTTGAACACAGGTCAAGACTAAAGAGTGAGAGATGTAGATTTATTTCTCTTATTGCTAGACACTGTACAGAAATGTGATATTTAGGAGTCTGCTTGCTGTTTGAACCCTAAATAGTGAATATGAAAAATAAGAAGGTCTAGAAAGCTATCCAGAACTTTGCTATGTAAATGTCTATGTATCAATAAGATTAGATCAGAAGTAAAAACAGGTGAAATAGCTGCCAGATATTGGGAGAAGACCTTGAAATAATTGATAGTACTCAGACATATTTGTGAAAATATACAGGATTTAGTAGTGTTGCTCCTGGCATCTCTGGTGTTTTCTGTTCGAAAAGGTTCTTCAGAATATTGTGTGACTGTTGCACCTCCTGGTCTGTGCTGTGAAGGTAATTACTTTTTCAGTTCAGTGGCCTGTATGGTATCAGGTCTTTTTCAGCCCCTCAGCTGAAGCAATCACCCATCCCTCATTCAATTTCAAGAGGTTACCTATTATGTCTAGTCATCCCCTGCAGCCAGCATCCATTGCCTATGCATTAGGTTTTGCAGACCCACCTTGTGCTCTTTTGCTACTTCTTGTCCTCGCTTCCCATGTTAATATCTGCAAATTTATCTCAGTCATCTGAGGAAGAAATTACGAGGCCTATAAAAGACTAAGAGGAGCTGATACGAAGCAAAAAAATAATGCTTTGGGGTAGAAAAATATGGTTCAAAAAAAGTATAAATATATAAATATATTACCACTTTGTACCATTCAAGTACTCGTATCTTGTATCTCAGACCAATATAAGTTTAATATATGGGCTAATGATACTGTTGGCATTACTCAGACATGAAGTGTTCAATTCTGCAATTTTTTTTTTTTAAATCAGAAGTGTTAACTTTAAAATTGTCTTTCAGACCAATTCCTGAAGTTCCCATTTACTGTGAGAAAACTTAACCAAGGTAGTTAATTACAGTGGCCAGAGCATTTTCACAGCTGCCTGTCACACTGATCATATGGCCTCTCAGTTCATTCTCCCTGATTTCCAGAGTTTGCACAGGTTTCTCATTCCCTGTAATGTAGTATTCAAGACATTGAGAGCTGTTGAGCTGAAGACCTGCATTAAAGTTGTTTAAGTATTTGACTGTTATGCTTATTCCTTATGTTGGTGTCATGGGACCTGAGGTCTTACAGAGTTAGGACAAGTCCCATAGACTTTCTATGATCTTTTTTTTTATGAAATGCAATGAGAATAGCTCAGCAGTAAGACAATAGTCTTTACTGCATGGTGTGTGTTCACATTTAACATCTGGAATGTCATAGGATATGTTATTTTTGGTTCACAGCACAGTCAGTCTTTATTCAGGATAAAGATAGGAAATATTAAATTCTAAGAAGTAGAGGAGGTATAAAATAAAACAGAATGAAGAGGTCAGTTAGAAATAGAGCAATGTGCCTGAAAGGCTCTTACTGAAGCCAAGGTTCAAAGTAATGCCTGTGTGTTTTTCTAGGAGATGTATAAAAACATTCATTTAAAGAGGAGACTATGAGGACTATAAATGACTAAGAGAAACTTATAGCAAAAAAGAGATGCTTTGGGATAGAAAAGTCTGATTCCAAAATAATTTGGAGTATGGAATAAAGAAATGGATATTGTGGTGGCTTGACCATTACCAGCTGCCAGATGCCTACCCAGCCACTATCTTACTCCCCTCTCTTCAAGCAAGACAAGGGGAGAAAAGAAGATGAAATAGCTCATGGGTTGAGATAAGGAGAGGGACATCACTTACGAATTACCGTCATGGACAAAACAGACTTGACTTGGGGAAAATTAATTTAATCACCAATTAAAATAGATTTGGATAGTGAGAAACAATTAATTAAAATTGCACTTTCCTCCCTGCCCTTTTTCATAGACTCAACTTCACTGCTTCATTCCCAACTCCTCTACCTTGTCTTAGCCTTTCTAAATTTTAATTTGAACTTTAGTCCAATTAGTTTGCTCAAAGTGGAAATACAAAGCAATAACATAAAAGACCACTTCTTTTGATTAGCTGTTTTCTCTGGTCATTAGCAAACACTGTCTTATAAAGCACACCAGGACTTTATCAGTATCGGTAGTACGTGCTTTCTGTAGTAAGAGATTCCTTAAATTTTCTGGTTTATGTAAGGGCATCAGAATGAACAAAAAATACAGCACAAAGAGATTAAAGAATAAATGTACAGACTAAGCAGCTGGAGAATTCTCCATTCTTGTTCCCAAGCATGAAATTTATCAGTTAACTCCCTTGTCTTATATTCAAAATGCAAAAGGACATTTCTCTAGGCATGTTCAGAGATCATCACTGTAACATTACAAATCTTCTTTTTCTCCCATATTTTTGAATAGATATTGTGTTATTTGCTTGTAAAGTGAGGAGTGTTGAACTCTGTATTGATGACTTCAAGAGTAATGCTTGAAGGGTTACACACTTGTATGGTGTGGCTGTACTGAGTTGTCAGGAAAGACTTATTTCCTGACAGCTAACATAGGTGTGTATGGGTATGTGTGTGCATATGAAGTGTTTGTGTATGTATGCGTATGCACTTGAATACGTACGTATCTCACATACATCTGTGAGAACTGCTTTTGCCTTTTGATCAGCAGGGTGTCCTGCTGAGGTGTGAGAATCCTGTAGAAAGTGCTTCTGGTAGAAGGCTGGTAGACTACCCACTGCTTCAAACGAGCTAGCAGGACTTTAAATACCTTACTTCTTTACCTTTTTACAATTGTCTGTGAGAACTGAGGGATTTGCTGTCTTTCCTGAAAGAACAGTTTGGTTTTGGCCTAACTTCACTCTAAACTTCCAGCTCTGACACGTGTTAGACCAGCCTGGGCTGTCTGATCGACAGCTCTCTGCTACCCTAAACTAGCCAGAACCTTGCTTTTTGAACATTGTTTCTTTTCATTCCTTATAAACAGGAACTGGAGTTTGTGGGATGGTGCAAAAACTTGTACCAAATTTCAAAGACATTATGTAAAAGCTTATTCTTCCACTGCAGATGATATGCGTCATAACATCTCTCTGCCCTCTGCAGACTTGTACTACTTTAAAGTTGTGGTTGGTTTGAAACTTCTGCAGAGGGCTTACCTAAGTATAAATAGCATGGAGAAAATTCTCTCTGAGGGTGCATTTTCAGTATGATAGAAGAGGTAATCATTCTGATCCTATTAACACCTAACAGGATTGTTTATAAAACCTTTCCCATATCCACCACTTGCTTTAAAACTGCCTAGAGGGCTGCCCTTAAAAATTGGGAGACTTAATCCTACTCCCAGACAAAAGAAGCAGGATCCTAGCCACGGTTTGTAAGCAGAACTGAGTGTAGCTCATGGAGGTGAGATATCTGCAAACGTGCGGAAATATTTGGTTGTGTTGTCAAAATTAATCTAAATGTGGAAATCCTTAATATTTCTATCACTTGAACTCACATGACTAATCTTGTACCTGATAAAAAGAACCAGTCAGTGGGGTGCCACCAGGACTAAATGTAGAGAACAATTTTGTTTAAGGATTAGTAAATACATTTTTTTTATTTACCCTGTCTATGTATTAAGAGTAAAATATAACCATCAAGCTAGGTTGTCACCATTGAGTGCCCTTGATGGCATTCATTTCAGATCTTAATGAACATTGTACTCATATTACTCTCTTTCTATTTCTGCTCATTTTTTGTTTGATTGGTTGGGTTTTTTGCATTCTTTTGCACATGTTTACACACAATAGCTCAAGATAAAATTTCAACCTTTTGATGTTTAGACAGCTTTGAAACACAGTAAAATGAGACTCATTTCCCCCCTTCTGTTGCATACTACATCAGTATAGATACAGATACATCAGTATCTTATGTTTCATCTTCTGAAGTAATTCTTTTGGACAGAAGATTTTAAGATGCCTTTAATTTGGGTGGCAAATACTTTGCGAATTTTAACTCCACTCGACCTGTTTCACACTGAACTTGTAAGAAATCTAATTCCCTCAATTCACCAGACCATTTGATTCTAGGTTCTCTTGGTTTCAAATCACAAAAGGACATTGCATGAGGGGTTAAAAAGAGCCATAAAAATTATGTTAATGATGGAAAACTACATTGGGACTCTTAAATAGCTTAAGCTATTTAGCTTAGAGGACCAAGAAATTACTTGATTACAGCATGTAAACATTTTAAAAGGAGAAATTACCTTTGGGTCAGCTCTTTAATCCATTAGGGAGAGACATATGACATCAAAACATAGAACCAGCCAAATGCCAAGTAGAAATTAGGTGTGAGTGTTTTTTAATAGCATAGTATTAATCATAGCAAAAAGAAATATTTATCACAGGAAAAAAGTAGATTCCCCATATCTCATGTCTTGAAATCAAAGCTAGATGGCTTTCCAGAAGTTGTGCTTTAGTCAACTGCAGTACAGAGGTTCAGTAGATGGGTACCTGAAATGGAGTGGTCTCTGCTCTGCAAACAACTACTGTCCATTCTGTTACAAAATCTCTTATCTGAAATTAATCTCAGCAAATATACACGACAATATAGACTATATAGAAAGTATCTAAGTCTGTGTTAGTTTTCCATGGTCCTTTTCATTATAGCTACTGGGAAGAAAAAGCACTTCTATGGTGGAACCTTCTGTTCCTAAAGACATCTGTCTTTGGTCATGGAAATGACACTCTAAAACAGCTTCTTTCTTTCCACTGACTATAAAGAGAAGCTTGACTGACTAGGTCAATCTGAAGTTAGGTGATATAAATCCCATTTCTACCTTCAATGGTAATAATTGTGATTGTGGTTAGCAGCTCCAGAAATGCTAGAAATTCAGGGAATTTCCTATCTTATCTATACAAAACACAAGAAAATACGCTGTTAAAACCAATTCTGCACCTGCAAGAAGCTCAATCAGATCAAAGTAAGCCTATAATTCTATATTCTTTGCTTTGCTGGGGATCCTTCATACTATAAAGTGTTCTCTGATTTTACATATCATGAATCCAGGTATGGTACACGTTAGCAATCCAAATAAACAATTAGAGTTGTATAAATCAAATATATCTTAAAACCTTTTCCATTTCATTTGTTATGCATAAGTTTCTCTCAGCATTGGGGAAGGTTGTAAACCATGTCTTCATTGCTATTGACTACAGCTACCCTCCTAACTACACAACATTTTGGAAAAGTGCACAGTATTTCTGACATTACTTCAGTGTTGAGTAGTTGCTGGAACCAGATTAATTCTGTAACTGTTCTTTATGGGCACCATGTGAGGTTTTGTGATTCTTGACTCCCTACTATTCAAAAGCATTAGCAGCTGCTAGGTACCTTCAGAGCAGATCCTTGAAGTGAATATGAATTTCTCTTCCTATGATAAACTAAAAGATTGGGCCAGGTCCTCAGCTTGTATAGGTGTAATGTTTTTCCAACATGTCACTCAAAGCTATATGATATGAGGAAAGATTCTATAATCCTTATGCTGAATTTTAATGATTTATACGCAACTACTCTCATGAATAGTCTCAAAGACTTTAACAGATGTATGTGCTTGAGTAAATGGCATAAAGTTTGAATAATCTGGATGAAAATCTGTCTTCTTACACACATATTTGAAAGTTATTGGATAATAACATCATATTCTCTGAAATGTTTATATTCAACCTTTATTCTATATTTAATAACTTCAATTCTGAAAGTTTACCCAGTATTTTTCATCCCAATCTGAGATTAGCATGTTGCCTTCTTGAATCATGTCCTAATTATTTCCTCCATATCTCAAGAACATATCCCCACCAACTGTTCTGTGATGGGATCTGCTTAGGCATGACAGCAACTTCTTCCCCCAACCCCAGCTAAAGCCATGTTTGAGTTCTGGCTACTCAGCTCTGCTCAGAACTGAGACCATACATAAATTTAAATTGTTACTCCTTTGGTTCAGTGACAAACACCTTCTTCAACACATTTTAAAAATAAGGTGATGAAAACAACAAAATCTGTTGCTCACAAATTTAGATCACTTGGAGTACCCAGAATCCTGTTCAAAGCCTCAAGGCACTTTTTCCTTTCTAATATACATAACCCTTAAGAAATACTGACATCTGCTGTCAATATGGGACTGGAATAAGCCTGGTATGAGCTTTTGGCTAAGTTACTACATTTTCCACCTTAGATGACCCCAAGAGTTTCTCTGTGCTTCAGAGTATCTATGATATTATTTCTTCCTGAAATAAAACTTGCAAGCTGTTAGTAGAAGTGAGTGTGACTTTGGAAACAATTTAGGAACAATTTGGAACAATTTCCTTTGTTGTCATTAGCCTAGGACTAGCTGAGAGTTGGTAATGATCAGATGTGATTTTGTTGTGATTGTTAGTTAATGGCTCATATAAAGAGGTTTTGCCATTTGGATTTAGCAGTCTCTTTCCAGTCTAAAGTAAGTGCCCACCCCACCACATTCATAGCAGGAAGTTGTCACTAAGAAACAAGAACAGAATCAACATGCAGATTTCTCTAGGCTTTATAAGTTAAAATAAATGAATGAATGAATGAATAAATAAATAAAAGAAATAAAGACAATAAATAAAATAAAATTTGAGGATATTGTCAGGACTCTGCTTTGAAAGCCTCCATTGCTGCTGATCAAGAATGTATACTTTAAATTACTTATATGTAAGTAAGAAACACTTTGAAACTTCTTGTGTGGTATAACTGCTCTTATTTGCTCACTAAGATTTGCGTGGGATTCATCTTTGGCCAGCTTGGTTAAGCATCTAGTCAATGGTCATCTAGCTTTCCTGATAGTGGGGTAAGATAGACTGCCTTAGAAAGCATCTTACGGTGTCCATGACAAAGCTGAGAATCTATCTCAGATTTCTCATTTGCTCTATGCTGTCAATGCCTAAAACGAAGTGAAATGAGTTTTGGAGGCAAACTTTCATTGTGGCTTAGCAATCTGAACATGTAACACTATCCGGAGTTTGAAAGCTGCTTGCTCTTTAGGGCTTGATGTCTAAGTGTCTCATAAAAAGAAATACTTCTGGTAGGTTACTGCTTTGCTTATTATTTAGACATTATACATTGCTTGTACTAAAAAATATTCCTGAAAAGGTTTAGTTTTCTAAAATATAAATATTTCCAAGTTATTTGTCAGCTCTTCATGTACTCAAATAACATATAGTCAAATATAACTGTAGCCTTGACAAGTGTCATAAGTGCAACATATTTCATTCTAGAAAGACAATCACATAAGAGCAGATTCAGGTGCATTGGCAGTGGGGAGGCCAATAATTCTTATTACACTGTAAATATTCCAGATAATTTTGATAAGATCATAGAAAGGCAACACAGATGTCAATAATATATGCAATAGTTGTGGGTTTTTTTAAGGATCATGAAATTATGAACACCTATCTGATTGGCTTTCATTTTTTCTACTGTTTGAAAAATACCATGTCTTATAACTTTGCCACGGCTTTCAGTTAAAGAAATTCTAGGTCCATTCTACGTCAGAAAAAATGCAAGAATAATGCAAGATATGAAGGTACAGAACAAAAATATACAGCCACTGAGTTATAGTCATCCCTCAGTCTCTTCTTTCAATAATAATTACAATATATCATCTTTTAAAATGTATTTGAATTGTAGTTTGATGCATGCTACTAATCTATGTGACATTATTTATGTTATACTATTTTTCTTGACAGAAGGATTGACTGTACTGAAAAATAAATAAATCAATAAATCAGAGGCAACTGCAGCATTTTGTGACATGTAGAGTGGAGTGAAAAGCAAGTCGCACAATCATTTTTAGAAAAAGGTGGCATATTATAGTTTAAAAAGCCAGCTTGTGATCTGCCTTTATTACTCCTAAAATAAGGATGCCACATGCCACAAAATATTGCCTCTCAAATGAAGTCTTGATCGGTGTTGTCAGAACAGCAAAGGCAAAAAACTTAGCACATGAGTGTACTGGAAACCTCTACTACTCCCCTACGGACAGCATGACATTGGAAAATCTCCTCTTTCTGACTTTCCGTGTCTCCCATCCTCTGCTTATTGCATGCCTCCATGTACGAAGTTCAGTTCTGGCCCATAAACTTCCACCTGAAGACAAAGATTCCTATGTGCACTTGCAGCACGGAAAGCCAATCGTATCCTGGTCTGCATTAAAAAAAGCATGGCCAGCAGGTCAAGGGAGGTGATTCTGCCCCTCTACTCAGCTCTGGTGAGACCCCACCTGGAGTACTGCGTCCAGCTCTGGAGTCCTCAGTACAGGAAAGACACGGACCTGTTGGACTGGGTCCAGGGGAGGTCCACAAAAATGGTCAGAGGGCTGGAACACCTCTCCTATGAAGAGAGGCTGAGATGGTTGTGTTCAACCTGGAGAAGAGAAGGCTCTGGGAAGACCTTATTGCAGCCTCTCAATATATAAAGGGGGCTTATGAGAAAGATGGAGAGAGACTTTTTACCAGGGCCTGTATTGACAGGATGAAGGGCAATGGTTTTAAACTGGAAGAGGGTAGGTTTAGATTGGACATAAGGAAGAAATTTTTTACATTGAAGATGGTGAGACACTGAAAGAAGTTGCCATCCCTGGAAGTGTTCAAAGTGAGGTTGGATGGGGCTTTGAGCAACCTGATCTAGTTGAAAGATGTCTGTGCCTATGGCAGGGGGGTTGGGCTAGATGATGTTTAAAGGTCCCTTCCGACCCAAACCATTCCATGATTCTGTGAATACCTTAATGGGAAGATGGAGGAAAATTAGACTGGGGAGATCATTTTGTCATCGTGAAAAGAGCCACAACAATGTTACCTGGAGTGGTGGGCAGAACTTTACACAGCCATTAGCACAATAAGAAAATCCCACTGCTGTGGAGTCTTCGGCATTATGTCCCTTCCAACTGAACTATTATATTCTATTCTGTTCTGTTCTGTTCTATTCTAATGGACGCTGAAGAGGTAGTCCTAGAGTCATGCAAAGACCCTCTTCCAAATAAAATGTGGTTGTCTTCCCTTCTTATCATTCCAGAACGTAATTTCTTTCTAACCCTTGAATCTTACCACTGTAGGTAATCTCCCATGCTGTGTGTACACTTGCAAGAGCCCTAGGAATAGGGGAACATGCATAAGACCACTTTTTGCTTTATTCTTTCGTACTGAACTTCACCTGCAGTTTTCACCAGCTCTTTCACGTAGTCATAAAGGGAGGCTGAGTCAAAGAATTAAATGCATTTCATTCTTCACAGCATGTAAAGCGTGAGATTAGAAAGAAAAGGGCCTATTTGAGGTCATAGATTGCAGAGGAAAACAGCATTTACTCTCAGCCCACAAAAGGTCTTGATTTTGATAGACTTAATTTGAACCCCTAAGGTTCTGGGGGAGAAGGAGATTTCAGTTTCCTTTGTTTTGTTTTGGGGGTTTTTAAAGAGCTAGTTCCCACAGAGTAATTTTGAACATTACAGAGAAAAAGTTAAAAAGCCTTGTTCAAGGACTCTATTTGTTCCATAATGAAAACATTTTAGCATTCAAAGTTCAATCAGCTCTACGCTTTAAAAATATTTTCTAAAGGGAATATTTACAAGAACTAAAGAAGCATGCTTCTCTTCCTATTTACACCAGGATTATCCTATTCACTTCAGGGAATTTACTCCCTATGTACGTAGGAATAAACAAGAGTAGAATTTGAATTTAACTGTTTACCCTAGATTACAAAATCCTGTGTTGCACAGACTCCTAGATCTACTCATTTCTGTAAGACAGGATAAGTAGGCACACGCTTAAAATGTTCTGTAGTGCTCAAAAGAAAGTTAGGCAAGGAGTCCCATATACTTTTTATCCTATATGTGCAGAATTAAACAGATCAACTCAGAACAGTTAATGCTGTAAGTGTAAGACAAGGCTGGTGGGGAACAGATGAAGAAAAAACAACTTTGTTCACAAACCTCAAGACTTTACAGTCATCTCCCTAAGGGTCATATCTTCCATCATTCAGAAACATAGGCCCTTAGGACCCCTATAAAATTTATCAGTTAAGTTACCTTATTTAGGCAATATAGTGATCACTAGATGCTGGAACATTATGGATCAGATGATAATATGCACTGGAGTATGGCCTCCCCTTGGGATCTCACTCCCTTTTAATACACAATCACCCTGCACAAACAGCATCACACCCCTGCCTTCCACAGCTGTACTTACTATGGCTTGGAGTATCTAGCTGTTTCAAACTACAAGTATTCAAGTTTTGTTAGTTTATTCCTCTGCTCACTCATGTCTCTCTGCAGGCTCAACAGTTAATTTACAAATCAGGGTTACACAGTCAGGTTGTACATCTTCCTTCTCTTATCAAAATCTCCCTAACCGACCTTGCACCTCCAGTCAGCTGGGTTCAGGCATATGCCCCACATGGGGAGACACACTTTGTGGTGAATTTTTCTATTCAGTCTGTGAGACTCATGCTAAGCTCTGTACTTATTTTAGTATTTATTTATTACATTCTATTAAATGCTGTAATGAAACAGAGGAGGTGAGGTCTCTTGAAGACATAATCTTAGACAAGAAGCAAAAAACAACCTGGGAGATTGAATTATTGTATCTTTTATAGTATGTCATTGGAAGTTTTCTCTATAAAATAAAGTCCATTTATCTGAAAATGAAGAATAGACTTTTTAGATAGATTTGTCTCATTTTGAACTATTGCATTAATGGGAATCATGTTCTGTCATTCACGCCTTCCAGTGCCTGGAACAGTGCTGAGGACAAATTGTAATGAGAGATTTCATGCTACACACTTCGCCATCGGTGTCAGTGGGACAGTTTACAAAGTAAGGAAAGCACAAGCAGACCAAGGGCTTCTATGCCATGACTAAATGAGTTTCTAGTCAAAGGTTTTTAAAAGAATGAGGGCAGCTGAGTGCTGAGTTGATTTGCATTTGACAATGTACCCATTTATCCTCTTCCTTCAGTTCTTCAAATACAACGAACCAGGCCAAATCCTGATGTAAATGAAGTCCAGGCTGTGCCACTCGATTCAGAACATCCCACAGGTGATGACTGTGCTAAACCAACAGTGCTGGGAGGTTAATTAGAAGCTGAATCCAGCAAATACTTAGAAAGTCATAATTTCTCCATGAGTCATGGGCTGGAGAGCTCAAAATAGCATGGACAGATGCTGTCCTCTGGATCAAGCAGTGAGATTTTTACCTATCGTAACTGTTCCTCATTTATCACCCTTTGGAGATTTCCAGCTCTATAGCTTTGCTGATATCAAGGGCTGTATAAAACTATTTTCTAATATGCACCAGACATGTCCAAAAGAGCTTCCTTTTTTTTTGCCTAATTGTATGTTTTCCCAGCAGAGCTGTGGCAACAGCTATACCTAGGAAAGGGAATATGAAAAATAGTGTAAGGTGGCAACATTTTAAGTTGACATAGATCTTTGGAAATAAACAGCTACTGACCGCTCAGTAGGAGTAGAGTGGGAACCATGAGATACAGTCTGCCTAAACCTTTCCTAGGAACCTGAATACTTCATTAGGTCTGGGTCCATAAACAGCACTGGATTTGCTTTTTTAGGAAAGGTAATAATCAAGTTTGAAAATATGCCTTATTTGTTGTTTGCTTGGAGCTGCTAAGCAGACATTAGTCCTAGGAGGTATGCTTTATATTAAATCTGGAAGCAAAATAATGCAAAACTATTGAAATGGCACTGAAATCAAGGGTCTGATTTCCCCCTCTAGGTCTGCCAGGTAACTTCACACATTTTGTAAAATGCAAACATATATATATAGGCTATATAAGTGAATGGTTTTCAATTGTGCGAGGAAGCAGAATGATGAGGGCACTCATGAGGAAGTTTGGAATCATGCTCTTAAAAATACAACTGTCTCATACATGTGTTCTCTGAGGTACAGTATTTGAAAAGTACTGAGAGGAGATTAAGGAAAAAAAAAACCAAAACCAAGTATCCCAACATGATTATTCTCATGGACAAGACAAGATGCTTGACACTGAAGATCAACAAGATGATGACTTGTTTTCATTTTAAAGTTTTCCTTTTGGGAAAGAAAGAAAAAAAATCACTTCTTTTACTTGAAAGAAATTCCTTTTTTTTTTATTTTAAATCATGAAAGTGTAAATTTAACTATACATCCTGAAAAGAAGAATACCAATTTAGGTCAACTCCTTTCTGAGAAACACAGTTCACTCACTGGAAATACACCATCACTTTTATGTGGTTGATAATTAAAAAAGATTCTTTTGAAGAGGCTGGAGCTCAGAAGATTGTCTAGTGGTGGCCTAAGGTCAGAAAATGACTAATATATTTAACTGAAAATCAATTTTCAGTATGTTGTGTCCATATTGCCTTAAAATACAGTCATAAGTCTTGGTGTAAAATGGCACGGAAATTGTGATACTGCTGTGTTATCTCTTTAGAAAGAAAGATTATTCTTCTTTGTAGTGCAAAACACACTACTTAGTAGGCATTGGTTATTGGGATAGTTGAAAAATGTGTAGTGAGAGACAAACATTAAATTAATTTACAAAAAGGCAAGTAATTCGTAGAACTTGTACACAATTTCTTGTATAAATACAATATTCTTATATCTGTTGGGGTAGAAGGAGGAGGAAGAAATGAAGGATTACCAAATTGCTAAGAGGGTTTTAGAGCATATAGCTCTTAGGACATCTACTAATGATCTGACTGATAGAAAAGAATATCTGTCATAATGTCTTGCCCATCCATTAACAAATAAACATAAAATAGTCATATTCATTTTAGATCAAGGCTTGGAAGCATGTGCACAGCATCTCCCTTGTATTCTCCAGGTGAAATTCTGTTTCTGCTGGAGCCAGTACAGCCAAAGTGTGGTTTTTCTAGGCTGGAATCAAAGCATACGAGCAGCGCAGTGCAAGTACAGCCTTTTCTCCTGTGCTGTGTCTGCTGCGTGCATAAATGTTGGCCATTGCCACTGAGTTTCTGAAACCCACTCAGAGACCCCATTCACACATTGAGACCCCCTGCATATGTGTATTTGCATCCTGTTTTCATCAGCAGAACTGAAACACACACATAAATAATGCCTTAGTATAAGATGAGTACACTCAGAGTTCCTCCATGTCTCTGAAAAGAACGTCTATAGCAAGCTCATAAGCACAGTACTGTCAGATGTCGAGCTAAACAACTTTTCATTTATTTGTGTTTTAAACTAACACTTCATTTAGAGAAAAATGCTGTTTTTGTCGACTTACGTAAACTATTCAAAAGTAATTTCAGGACTCACACAATCACAGACCTAAACAGTCATTGCAGCTAACATTTACATGAATTTCCAATACCTCACTGAAAGAGAGTGAGCAACGCCTTCACTGAACAGCCTATGCTAAGCATTGGGCAACTCCTAGGGTAGTGAAGACTTTCATTAATGTTAGTGCTCTGAAGAGGGGGAAAAAACACTTAAATCCTTGTTTGCCAATGGTCTATCATAATGGGGAAGTCAGAATAGAAAGGGAATGATGAATCATTTTCCACACACTTGGGATAGAGTCCCTTAGTTTTGTTCTAATATGTGTAATTAAATACCTACTGAAATTTATACACGTGCTTTGAAAGACAATTCTGCATACAAGCTAGGTGCTGTTGTTTCACCAGACAGTCTGAATGGAAACACAGCATAAAATTGAGACAGAGTATTGTAAATTCTTCTCAGTCATAAGAACTTTTCTGCCAGTGTACATGCCAAAAAGCTGGTGGTACAATAGCAAACTGTCCTGGTTTCAGCAGGGATAGAGTTAATTTCCTTCCTAGTAGCTGGTACAGTGCTGTGCTTTGGATTTAGGGTGAGAACAATGTTGATAACACATTGATGTTTTCAGTTGTTGCTAGGTAGTGTTTATACTAGTCAAGGACTTTCCAACTTCCCATGCTCTACCAACTGAGAAGGCTGGAGGAACACAAGAAGCTGGGAGGGGGCACAGCCAGGACAGCTGACCCAAACTGGCCAATGGGATATCCCATACCATGTGACATTCCATACCATGTGACATCATGCTCAGTATATAAAAGCTGGGGGAAGAAGAAGGAAGGGGGGATGTTTGGAGTGGTGCTGTTTGTCTTCCCAAGTCACCGTTACACGTGAGGGAGCCCTGCTTTCCTGGAGACAGCTGAACATC
>NW_008824368.1:266009-269547 GCF_000699105.1 Pygoscelis adeliae
TCATCATCATCATCATCATCATCATCATCATTTTATTTCAATTATTAAACTGTTCTTATCTCAACCCACGAGTTTTTTCTCACTCGTGCCTTTCCAATTCTCTCCCCCATCCCCCCATCCCACTGGTGGGGGGGTGAGCGAGCGGCTGCGTCGTGCTCAGTTGCCAAAAAGCTGGTGGTACAATAGCAAACATACTATTTAGCACTTGAGGATTTCTAAATTATTCAAAGTATGCTAATTTATTTTTTTAAATAGTCAATTATTCAAAGAAATATTTCCACAAAAAGGATTGAGCAATACCCATATCAGATGCCCTAGTTATCACCGACTTTTGTGCTATCCAATAACTTCCCAGGAGTAAAAAGGCAGCATTAATAAGATATGCGCCTTAGTCAACACTTCCAAAACAGTGTGTATAATTATGGATATCTTTCAGTATTTCAGTACCTCAGTAGAGGTGGCTTACTTTTAGATGTGTTGAGTGATTTGTTACTCCTAGTAAAGTAAAAATCCAAACCACTATTTGGTTGATTACGAATCAGAGGTGAAATCTGTGTCACCCAAACTTGAACACAGGATTTGGTTTGATTTTAAGACATGCTCAGCATCTGATATTCTTTGGTGCCTACAGGAAGACCTGCATTTATGATAGCTGCCTACTCAGACAAATGTTGGAGGAATGTGAACCATTACTTATATTTAGATTTTAACTTTCAGCAGAAAAATGTGGGTGATACAAAGGAAAAGGTGTTCTAAAGATAACACAATATGAGTATAGATTGTCTGGTGAGTTTGGGAAATCTCTATCACTGAGTGTTAGACAGATTTCTATCAGAAATGGTTTAGGCGTATCCTGATGGGTTGGACTGGATTACCTGGAGTACCTGTATTCCCAGCAGCTTTATAATTCTACAAATAGGAAAATAAATATTTGAGACTGGGATAGGAGTAGAATCTTCCAGCTTCCTTGGCAAGATCAGATAAAGTACCACAGCTAGAATAGTTTTCTAACATTTAATGGTTTAATTTGGAAGTAATGGTATTTACAAATAAAGATTTCATACCCCTCATGATATTTTTGTGGTTTTAGGCAAGGGTAATTCTTGCAAAAGAGGCTGGTAGAAGTGAAATTCTGCCCAAAAAGGGAAATAAAAAAATCTATGGCAAGATATGTATAAAAAGAGAAACAGAAAAATTATCATCATCATCATAATCATAAAAAGGAATAGGAACAGCTTCTGAGACAATATTCTACTAACCATTTTTGGCATGCATAGTGAGAAGTGATTCTCACCTGAACTTGTGAGTATCTTCATCTCCATCAACCTAATTTGGAAAGATGTAAATTATGTAGATTGTCCATGCCACACTTGGCTTGTTTGTGGCCCTTCTCAGCAGACTGCTGCTCTAGGAATGTCTTTTCTCTAAACAGTCTCCACCATCTGCCAGTGGAAGAGACTGAGAACTTCCCAGAAGAACAGCTTCTACTCTGTGAGGAGAGAGGACGAAGAAAAGAACAATAACAAATCCTCTGTATTTTTTTTCAGAATAATTAAATAACTTTCTAATTGTTCTTTTTTTTTGCATCCTGGAGCTCTCTTCCCTCCTTTTGACATGAAATACTTCCTTTTCCTCTTCCAAGGGAACAAACTAGGGCAATGGCAACATGAGCTGTAGATGATAGCTCTGAGAGCTTGAGAAATCCCCCATGTTCTGTGCATGAGTCATGACCTGCAGATAGTCAAGGACACACTCCCAGTCATTTTGTCTTGTGATTTTGTCTTGGCCGATTAGTGAGAATTGATAATTCACTCCTATCCAAGGTGATGAAAAGGAATCTGTCCGTGAGACCATTGTGCCATTAATTCGTTTCTACTGATTTCACAGAAACAAGAACCAGAGAATCCAGCCAGAAAGCACATGACCTGGGACATTTGCCTATGTGAGCTTTTCCTCCTTCAGATATCTTGTAATTGCATAGCTGTGAGGAATTTTTAATTGGTTTTCACAACGGGCAAGCCTTTATCTTGAATTTTCTGGCGTGGCATCCAACCAGACTTCAAGCTCCCCTACATCGCTGTGTTCTGGAAGTCTCATCACTAATGACTAACAATTAGAAAAGGTTCATTTAAGAAAAGTTAGATTGATTTTATGTTGTTGAATAGAGTTGTATTGTTAAGAGCCACCTCTGTCATGCCTCCAGTTTCTTCTCTTTCTCCTAAGCATCACAAGATTAAGGAATAAGAAAAAGCTGAGTGAGGTAATAGGAATAACTTGAAGTGACAGAAAGAAATACCCTTTTTAAAAAATACTCTGTCTCAAATTACCATTATCTGTGCTCAAGACATAGTCAGTTGAGTGCAGGTCTCACGGAGCCATACTGTCAGTGTGCACTGGGAGGGATGACCCTTGCCCTGTGGATTTTATCAAGTGAAGAAGAAAAGAAGGAATAGGGGAAACTGAGACACAGACTGGGAACATGACTTACCCAAGCCATTTATCATGGCAGTAGCAGAGCTAATTTCTGTGCCAGTGGCCTGCACTTTAAGACCTTAAAAAGCTTAAATTACCTGCATCTGATATTGCCAGCTTTTTACTCACATCTTTTCGGAACTGTCCTGGGAACCTGGAGAGGTCCCAGTTGACTGGAAGCTAGGAAATGTTATTCCATTTTTCAACAGGGCAACCTGATAATTATAGGTCTGTCAGTCTCACTTCGGTGCCTAGTTAAATTATGGAGATTACTCTGGGAGTTATTGAAAAACACTTGAAAGACAATGCAGTCATCGGTCAAAGACAACATGGGTTCATGAAGGGAAAGTCATGCCTAACTAACTTGATTTACTTTTATGACAAAATGTGGTGGGTTGACCCTGGCCAGATGCCAGGTGCCCACCAAAGCCACTCTATCACTCTGCTCCTCAACTGGACAGGGGAGCAAAAATATAATGAATGCTTGTGGGTCGAGATAAGGACAGGGAGAGTCACCAATTACCATCACGGGCAAAACAGACTTGACTTGGGGAAATTAGTTTAATTTATTACCAATTAAATCAGAGTAGGATAATAAGAAATAAAACCCAAATCTTAAAAACACCTTCCCCTCACCCCTCCCTTCTTCCTGAGCTTAACTTTACTCCCGAATTCTCTACCTCCTCCCCACCCAGCAGCACAGGGGGACGGGGAATAGGCGTTGCGGTCAGTCCATCACATGTTGTCTCTGCCGCTCCTTCCTCCTCAGAGGGAGGACTCCTCACACTCTTCCCCTGCTCCAACGTGGGCTCCTCTCTCCATGGGTCCACAGGTCCTGCCAGGAGCCTGCTCCAGCATGAGCTTCCCATGGGGTCACAGCCTCCTTTGGGCATCCACCTGCTCCTTTGTGGGGTCCTCCATGGGCTGCAGGTGGCTATCTGCTCCACTGTTAACCTCCACGGACTGCAGGGGGACAGCCTGCCTCACCATGGTCTTCACCACGGGCTGCAGGGGAATCTCTGCTCCAGTGCCTGGAGCACCTCCTCCCCCTCCTTCTTCACTGACC
>NW_008824368.1:269725-278316 GCF_000699105.1 Pygoscelis adeliae
CGTCTGGGAGCCGGCTGGCATTGGCTCTGTCAGACATGGGGGAAGCTTCTAGCAACTTCTCACAGAAGCCACCCCTGTAGACCCCCTTCTACCAACACTTTGCCACACAAACCCAATACACAATGTTACCCACCTAATGGATGAAGGGAAGGCAGTGGATGTGTGTTTTTTGCTTTTTATTTTAGCAAAGCTTTTGATACTGTCTTTCACAATATCATTCTGGACAAAACATCCAGCATACACCTTAGACATGTACACAATATGTTGTCTGAACAATTGGCTAAAGGGTTGGGCTCAAAGAGTTGTAGTAAATGGGGTAAGATCAGGTTGGCAGCCTGTCATTAGTGGTGTTCCACTGGCTCAATTTTAGGGCCAGTTCTCTTCAATGCTTTTATCAATGACCTGGACACAGGAGTTGAATGCACACTAAGTAAGTTTGTCAACTGTACTAAATTAGGAGCACCCGTTGACTCCCTCAAGGGTAGAGAGGCCTTACAGAGAGACCTTAACAGATTAGAGCACTGGGCGATCACCAACCACATGAAATTTAACAAGGACAAATGGCAGATTCTGCACCTGGGATGGTGTAATCCTGGGTGTATGTATACATTGGGGGACAAAAGGCGGGATTGCAGCCCTGCAGAAAGAGAGGTTTTGGTTAACGGTAAGCTCAATATGAGTCAACAATGTGCCCTGGCGGTCAAAAGGGACAGCTGTATCCTGGGGTGAATTAGGCACAGTATAGCTAACCAGTTGAAAGAAGTGATTGTCCCACTATACTCAGCATTGGTGCAGCCTCACCTTGAGTACTATGTGCATTTTGGACTCCACAATATAAGAAGGATATAAAAATATTAGAAAGTGTCCAAAGGAGAGCAACAAAAATGGTGAAAGGACTAGAGGGCAAGACGTATGAGGAACAGCTGAGGATACTTGGTTCGTTCAGCTTAGAGAAGAGGAGACTGAGGAGTGACCACATTGGTTTCTGCAGCTTCCTCATGAGGGGGAGCAGAGAGAGAGGTGCAGATCTATTCTCTCTGGTGTCCAATGATAGGATGTGAGGGAATGGCTTAAAGCTGCATTAAGGGAAGTTCAGATTGGACATTAGGAAAAAGTTCTTCACTGAGAAGGTGATCAAGCACTGGGACAAGCTCCGCAGGAAAGTGGTCATGGCCCCAAGCCTGTCAGTATTCAAGAAGCATTTGGACAATGCTCTTACATATGTGGTTTAACTTTTAGGTTGCCTTGTGTAGAGTCGATGGTCCTCGTGGGTCCCTTCCAACTCAGGATATTCTATGATTCTATGAATCCTGGAAATTGGGGTAGGAGAGGAAGCATTTGTCAAGGAAGCATAAAAAATAATTAATTATTTAAAACGATGAGAAATAATTGCATTTTCAAATAAAATACATGGTTTCTTGCCTGAATTTTTCATTTAGCATTTTTAACAATTTCAAACATATGTTTGTTCAGAAAAATGAATTTCTCAAATGCCTAGATATACTAATTAAACACCTCTTCCAGCCTGACGTTGTGAGATTGATATGAACTATTTCTACAAATCAGGACACAATGGGAATCTGATTAAAATAAAAAAAAAAAAAACAACCAAAAAAACCCCCACCCAGCTTGGTCTCTATGAATAGTAAGTTAAATACATATCTCTGTTTTAGAATTCACTTTATTCTTTATGGTTTGAATCTCTTACACAAAGAATTATAACAGATCTTATTTGTCAGTTTATATTTGACAGCATTTATTCTCACAATTTGTTTTATTCTTTTCCCCCAGATGGAATTTAGCTTTGTGTTTTACTGTCAAATTCATTATTTAGTATTTTGTGCTTTGTAGTGTAATGATGTAGAATTTACATCAAAACATTTATTACGTTGACTGCACTGTATTTTCCTCAGTATTATGTATTTCAAACTATTTTTAAGTATATACGAATGTTGTACGTAAAACCTTTAAAAAATATTCTTTTGTGCTTTCTTATTTGACAAGGGTTTCTTATGAAATCTTCCATTTAGGTGATTGAAAGTGATTTTAAGGAAGAAGTGATTTATTTATACTCATAAAAAAGTAACACTTCACTTTTTTTTTTTTCTAAATTACTTATATTTTCCAGTCCACCCACTTTTGGGATAAGAAGAAAGACTTTTGAGCAGTATACTTTTTTTTTTCTTATTTAGCTTTACTTTTGGGCTACCCTACCGAGTTCTGGTTATAGTGTAACATGTATTTTCTAAACCATGCGAATAAATTATACATCAAACTAAAATGTCATATTTGATTAAAAAAGAACCTATTCAGACATTATGACTTGCACTCCTTAGTGTGCAAGTAAAGGTTGAAACTGCCATTGTTTGCTTTTAACTAAAGATGCAGAATACGGTCTTTAATTAAACTCTGTTAGGATAGGTTTAGCATTAACAACCTATCGAGACACAGTTACCCAATGATATTTCACAGAAGTGAACAAAAATACTCCCTTATATGAAAAAGGAGGCTCTAGAGAACGTTGCAGTGGGAAAGCTTGATGATTAATGATTGTCATACCCATCATCTGTATATTGTCCATCTTTATAGGATTCTTCTAGTTGACCTTGAAAGCCTATTCAACCCACCTGAACATATTCTCAAACAAAGCTATTTGTGACATAAAGGTAATACACTTCCAGGCAATAGCAACAGAACAGATTCCCTAGCAGACAGGCAGGAGTGAGCTTGGGAGATAATTCAGCAGCCTCTGTATGTCATCATTAATTTATCACATCCTAGTCGTTCCTTTTCTTCATACAAATGAACCAACCTGCCAGCTTAGAAATGGTTTACTACTTTATCTCATTCTTAGAGTTTTCTATTTGTGTCACAGAGATTATTTGCTTACATACACCTCAGATCTGACTAGGCTAATGAATACCCCAAACCTTTTATAATACACAAAGCCCTTACATTATGGCCCAACTGACTTTACAGATCAAAAAACCTTAAAACTATATTCATGGATACTTGGATATACAGTAGTCCTATTTGTGAAAATCCCAGTTCTATCTCCTCTTTTTCACAACTAATCTTATCCTTCCAGCATTACGATTCTCAGAAAATGTGGAAGCGAAATAGAATAATTCTTTCCCCCACAGAAAATTCACTGCATTACTGCAGTCAGGATATTCCAAAAATCAAGTCTATGTGGTACACACTCCAGAGGAACAACTGTCTAGGTATTGACAACCACTTTAGCCATTTTACCTCTCCTCTGCTATGTAGCCTGGGTGGTAAACGGTGCATGAAACTGAGCACAGCAGAGCACAAGGCTCAGCAGGGATAACGAAACTCCCTTTACAATAATTGTGCAGCTACAACAGAGGCCTGTTGTACCCATAAATGTACAACACAGTGCAGACTTTAATATTAGCTTGTTTTGAACCCAAAACAAGCACACTAATATAACATAACTGTACAAGCTAGTAAAACCAGTATTGCCATGCTAGCAACAAACCTTATGCTAACTGTGCTTTACGCTAATTCTGCAAGGCCCCAGTCTTGGACTTTTAGGCTTGTTACTGACTTGTTATAAGAAATTGCTGTGGGAGGGAGACCTTGATACCAGGTTTTTCATATTAAGATGTACATTTTAAGCCTGGGATAACACCAAAGGCCTTGAAAATAGGAGCACATGTTGCGAGGAGACACCTGAGAATTAAAACTTGCTGATGATCAGCTATTAGACACTGAAAAAGCACAGCCATGAGAGATGGGGGAAAAAAACTACGTCTGTTTTTTAAAAAAAGCAGCAGCAACTAAGCAATGGAAATGAAACAGCCAAATGAGGCATCTGTTCTGACCTGGGAAAATGATTCCCTTTGCCCCTGCCCCAAGTACTGTGCAGCACATAGTCCAGGGCGGAGGCCAAAGGCTGGGAACACTCCAGAAAGTCAAACATCTTACAAAGGGACAAGATCCCGAATTTGAGAGGGTGAGTGGAGCTGAGCACCCACCTATGCACTTACTGACTTCAGTTCTGGCTTCTCTTATTGACATGCTTGTGTGCGTGAAGCTGATCATCTTGACCTCCGCAGCTAATACCATCAAGGGCTATAGCCATTAGTGTTAACAATCACCTTGACCTCAGAAACTAAGACCATCAAGGGCTGTCACCATCAGTGCTAACAATATGAGATTAGCCCCAAGGTGTTGTAAGATTTGATTGGTAAGGACTGACTGCTTTGATTACATAGCGATAATGACTGAAAATAAGAACTATTAGCATAGAGTATGTTGTTAAGGAATTTCAGTCTTGCAAAGGTTTATTTTGGAGTTCAAAACTACTTTGATCTACCAGTCTTCTAATCATTTCCATCACAGAGAACTTTAATTCCCTGGCTGATATATATATACATATACATGTATACATACATACATATCCAACTATAACAGTTTAATCTCCATGAACTACCGTCAAAATGAAAACTTTCAATGTTCTAACTCAATGAACTGTAGAGAGCTAGGCATATTTGATCACAAAACTGTAAGACTGTCTTATCTTTGAAAATTTGAGCTCAGGAAACTTTAGTATTTAAATATAAGGCTTGGCTCAACCATTCCCAAGTCTGGCAAAGTTGGTCTTAATGAGAAACTGCCCAATAAACTCTTTTTCTTTTACTTAGGTGTGTTTTCATTTTATTTATCAAGGGATTGTCATTCTGTATTTGTGAACTAGCACTCTGAATTAATCAATTTATTTTGAATGGACAAGTAATGACTGCTGTTGAGAAAATGCAATATAGTTTTGTCTTTTTTTGCATGCATTTGCATGGCATGTTCATATATGTGTTGTGTATTATGAGACTTTCTGTAAAGATTTTATTTAATATTGCTTAGATTTGCAGTAAGACTTTATCAGCAGTCAGAAATTCATTCATCTCATTGACTTCACTGCATAGCAGTCCAGCATCAGGAAAAGGCACCTACACTTCAGAGGTAATTCAAATATTACAATTACATTCTTCATATTCATCTGTCATCATCTATTATCACCTCTGTATCTATAGTGTTTTGTGAAATGCCCCTTGCCATCCAGAGGTTTGCTAGGCTGAATGCTTAAGAAATAATGAACTGCTTTAAAAATACTTTTGAGATTGATTTATTGTAATATTCACACAAAGTGGCAACAGAGGAGAGGAAGATAGAAAATGAAGTGATTAATTATGTGCACTTCAGAGGTGAAAGATCTTAATTTCATCATCTAATTGTTGCTTCCACACAGTTCGAAAAAGGCTTTTAAACTGGATCTACACAAAGATACATTTCTGACTAGATAAAGGTTTGGTCTTTCAAATATTTTATGCTTTTCTATCATACTAAGTAGTCTGGTGTTCATGGGTGTGGTGTGCTCAGGCTGAGATTTGGGCATCCCTCTTGTATAGATGGGTGCAGAGTCACTTAGTTTTAAATGTCTGTGAAGTAGATATTGAAATCTTGGGTAGGCGTCCTAAGTTTCCTGAATTCCCAGCCAAAAGAAGGGCAGTATTTTCATTCTAAATTAAAAGTTTAAAACAGGTCAGATGACCAGCACTCTTCACGAGCCTATTTCTCTGTATTGGAAGCATTATGTTGATTAAGCCAGATATCTATGCTGCGAGTAATTTTGTCCAAATGTAGGTGAGATGATTGTTACGCCACCTGTCAACATAAATACACCTTATCAATGCTAAGTCCATCACATATCTTACAATCTATTTCTCCTTTTTTGCACATTGCAGAGCTGATGCTTCCCAACACTATATAACCTATAATGTTTCTGCTGGCTTTTTCTGCATTTTGCTGCTCTCTAGCCTTCAGTTACTGGATTAGATGAAACATTTAATCTGCCGTGACACATATTGGACAGGCAAAATGGAACTAATGGTTTGATTCACATCATTTGTATATTTTTCATGAATTAATTAGGCCTGTGAAAACTGATATGGAAGCTGGAGAGAACTCCATTAATACAGGGGTACAGGAGACTAGAGTGGGAAAAAACACTTTGAAATCAAGCTGATTTGTTTCTAATAAATATTTTGTTCTGACAATGGGCCATTTTGAAGTCGTCTGGCATGTAGTTCTGATTGCCAAGGACTTTAGATAGACAAACTGCAACAAAAATATAACAGAAAGTCTCATTTTTTGCATACTTGTATCTGTGTTTATTTCCTTAGGAAATGGTACAACCATCATGTACACATTCACCGTTACCTCTGAAGATTGTTAGACACTGCAAGAATTGTGAGCCTGAATAAAAGTGCTCAAAAAACAGCATGTCAAATTTCTTGCACTTACATTATGATTAAAATCCAACAGAAACAGAATGTTCTTTGAGGTGTCAGCGTGACTAAGGAAGAAAAAATGCCATTGAGAAGAAGGGTTAACATAAAACAGCACACTGCTTTTACAGGTTCTGTTAAAGAACAGACCCTAGGTGAACCAAGA
Organism: Pygoscelis adeliae; assembly: GCF_000699105.1. NCBI lineage: Eukaryota > Metazoa > Chordata > Aves > Sphenisciformes > Spheniscidae > Pygoscelis > Pygoscelis adeliae. The sequence goes on from NW_008824368.1 coordinate 276,200, forward strand.
CAAAGCTCTGAATCAACGCTTGTCATTAGATCCTAGGTGAAAAGGGCGTGGAAAACCAAAATGCTGATCTTTCCAATGCCAAAAAATTGAAGGTTCCTAGCCAATAAGGTAGGATCTTGCACCCACATGGGTGTTTGGGTGCTCTCTATAGATAATTGGATCTGGCTGCCTCAGAACAGGCAGGTGAGCCACCAGTTTTCCTGTGCAATATGTGGTAGTGAGGACTGTGAGGAAATATTTCATTTACCTTGGTATTCACCCTTGGACCTTTCTTGTGGATCTTAAAGTGTACTGCCTTCCTTTTCAAATGAATCAAAGGTCACTCTTTTAAAACCTAATCTGAAATGTCACAGCTGCCTTTTCCACAGTAGCTCAGGTGTTATAGCACTCAGAGAAGATGGGCAGACCAGCATGGATTCCCTCTGCTCTCTGAGATATTTTTAGTCCACTTTTCTTTCCTCCTCACTGACTGATCTCCTCACCAGGCTACCTGGCCCAGGAGCATTTTTCTCACTTTCCTCTGAAACTGAGACACTACTTGAAAACGTGACTTGAGACGGAGAAGAGAGCATGAGGGAACATTATCCTCTGACTCAGGTGCTTCCTGTGAAAGAGAGGCATGGGTTATTTTCCTAGCTTGAAGGGTTCAAAGACATTTTATGATGCAGGCACCATGTAGTAAGCATGAGTTAAGTACTTAATGGCACAGCCATTAAGTCTAATTGGGGCAACTCTGGGCATATACAGAAGCAGGCTACAGTAGCTTGTGAAATGTAATGTTCAAAAATAGACAATAATATAGTTTTTAAGCATCTCTAGGGTTAAGCAGATGCTGCTTAGCAGTTCTCAGGATCACTAGGGGCCTAAATTCTGCCGAGTCTTTCTTAAGGCACATAAGTCCTTTTTTGGATCTGTCCCTTAGCTTCATCCAGATTTCTTTCAAAACTAATTTATTTATAGCTGTCCATTATGACATATGACATACTGCATAAACATCAAGTCACTTGGATGGGCATATGCTACATATTTTCCCACTTTGACTTGGGGAGGAGAGAGTAACAAAAAATTTACAAGTTTATAAAAGTTGCAGACAGAGTAGAATTTATGTGATGTGCAGGCAAAAATCCCAATAGGTTTCTCCTTCCATGTACTTCAAAGGCCTAATTTGAGAGAATTACTCTATTGACCGTTTCTAGGAAATTATTCCTAGGGATTAATTTTTGAATGTTAAAGAAACTAGGTTTATATACATTTAAAAAATACTGAGCTTAAAAATAGTCATATATATTCAGGCCTGTAATGTGGAAATATAGGTTGCTGTTGTTTTGTTACCTTTTATTCTAATAAAGTGTTTAATTTTGCCAGTTCAAATATCCCTTGCAGTATTTGTACCCAGAAAGGAGCAATATTATACCAGTTAGAGAGAATGTTCAGACTGGAAAGTGAGTAGCTTATTTTCAGAACCCATACTTAACCGGTCTAGTCAAGTGGTCTGTGTGGTACATGGGGAACTGGCTGACAGGCTGCACCCAGAAGGCGGTGGTAAATAGCTCCTTTCCAACTGGCAACCTGTCACAAGTGGGATGTCCCAAGGATCAATATTGGGCCCAACGCTGTTTAATATCTTCATAAGTGATCTGGATAATGGGATCAAGTGTACCCTGATGAAGTTTGCTGATGATACCAAACTGAGTGGGGAAGGGGAGACCTGCAGGAAGACCTGGATAGGCTGGAAGAGCGAGCCAGCAAGAACCTTATGAAGTTCAACAAGGACAAATGTAAGGTCTTGCACCTGGGAAAACATAATCCAGGAGTGCAGCACAGACTGGGATCTACCTGGCTGGGGAGGAGCTCTGTGGAAAGGAACCTGGTGGTCCTGGTGGACAACCAGCTCAATATGAGTGAACAGTGTGCTGCTGCGGCAAAGAAAGCCAGCAGGATGCTGGGTTGCATCAACAAGGGCATCACTGGCAGAGATAAAGCAGTCATTATCCCACTCTACTCAGCGCTTGTGAGGCCACACCTGGAATGCTGTGTTCAGTTTTGGTCCCTACTATACAAAAAAGACGTGGGCAGGCTGTAGAGGGTCCAGAGAAGGGCCACAAAGATGATCAAAG
>NW_008824368.1:278522-311184 GCF_000699105.1 Pygoscelis adeliae
CAGGGAAGTGGTGGATTCCCCAACATTGGACACTTTTAAGATTTGGCTGGACAGGGTGCTGGGCTTTCTTGTCTAGACCATGCTTTTGCCAAGAAGGTTGGACCAGATGATCCTTGATGTCCCTTCCAACCTGGTATTCTGTAATTCTATGATTCTATGACTGACAAATTTAAATGTATAGCTATCATAAATAATTAACGTTATAGGGGTTTCAGATTTTCAGCTTTAAGCACATTGTTCGTCATTCTATAAAATCCAGATAAACATTATGCCTATTAGATTTGTCATGAGACAAGAGGAATCTCATCCATAATATAAATGTCTCCCCTTCCCCCAAACCCTCATGGATCACATCCTTTAAGTGAACTAATTTTTAACCTCAGTTTTAATAAAATAGATTGCAAATCAAGATTAAAAATTACAGCTTCGTTTCAGCTTTTTTAAATGAGCTGCTTCTTTTAAGACAATTGCCAAATCGTTTTTAAGGCTGCCTCTACATATGGAATATGCTCTTTCACTTGCATAGGCTGGACCTGCAACCCCACATTTTCCAGAGCCCTCAAGCAAAATACAGCTGTTACACGTTGTGAAGTGATCACAGACTGAGAGGTGATCAGGATAGTGGCACTGCAAAGTTGGGATACCATTAAGCTACACAAAGTTAATGCCACTGTGAAACAAATACACAGATTAAATAACAGGATGTATGTAAGGCCTAGAGAAATTATTTGTGTAGCAGAAACTACTGAAAATATCACCGTGCACTTGAATAAACATCAAACATTTGCCATCTAATTTCTGCCTTATGTATTGTTTGTTTGAATCTCACAAGTACAAAGTGATCTCTTTCAACTGCATTACAGTCCAATCATTTCTTCCAGTGATCATTCTTATGGCACAACCTCATAGAAATTCTTTTCAACCTTTTTCAACCTCATAGAAATTCTGTTCTGTGTTTTTTTTTCACCCACACTTCCCTGGTAACTAACTACACAGCAGCCCACTCTCACCAGCTCTTTCACTGATGAAATAAAGATCTTGTAATTGCACTACAGCTCCACTTCCTTTGTACTTCTCATTTATGCATCTGAAAACTTTACCGAAATAGTTATCAGCATCTTCAGTTTTACACTGAAGAAAGAAAATATCCATATTTAGACGGTCAGTTTCTCTTGTTTTTACTGATCTATGCCCTTTCTAGATGGACTACACTACCTTACAGGAGTTTTCTATCCTCTGAGTTACTTCTAATACATAAAAACTGAGTACTGTTTTTTTCTTAAATTACCTAAGAACCAATATTCAAAAGCACACATACATCATCTGATTAAACACTGCTTGAGATCAGTGCTAGAATGCTTATTTTAGAATACAGAGGGAACAAAGTTAGACCAAAGAAAAACAGCTGTGAAAATTTTAACCCTATTTTTTTCAATACACTGTCGTGAAAAGACAGGTTATTTCTAAAAACAGGTGAAGTGGGAAAATTCTCTCTTTACTCTCTCTTCCAAAAAAACCCAAACCCAAAATTGTGAAGATAACTGCTTCCAGGCAATTTCTGAAGCTTCATGGAACCTTCCATGAGATACATTATTACAAGGATTATTTCCTTGTAATCCCAGTGCATCCCCACACACTGTTTCACATCCGTCATAGATAAGTCTGAATCACAACACATATCAGCAAAATGACCTACCACAATCTAAAAAGATTATCTTTCATGGGATGTTTGGACTATATCTCAAAAATGTTTAATCATATTGTATATCCAGAATAAACACTGGACTGTACCTTCAAGATATAAGATAGAGGAGATGAAAGGTCCGCTGTAACCAAATGTATAGAGTTCAACGACAGCCAGTCAGTAAATCATGAAATATAAACTTTCATGAGCCATTGAGTACAATTATTTTCAAAGAAATATTTGTGTAAAGTAATACATAGGACTTCTATTTATATATATAGATTTTATTTTTACAGGCTATTTACAGATTCTTTTTCTCATGCTGGGGTGTGTTTGTTTAAACACCCATTTCTCACTAAGATGTTTTAAATCAAAGCTTGTGTCAAAGAAAGATTCAGATCTCACTATACAGCACATGTTTTACTATGTATTACACTCATTTCCATTTCAGCCAGATTAAGGAAGCCCAAGCACACTGCTATTTATAGGGGACATAAATTCAAGAATTTAAAGACCATACTCAACTTATTCATGAGAGCACCTAAAATGGATTTCTGTGATTTCTGTGGTGTCTAAATTCAGAATTGTGTTTCAAACCAGATATTGCCAAAGGGTGCAGTTTCTGGCTCCATATACATTCAATGCAAATGTAACACTCTTAATCAGACTTTGGTCACAATATCTACTGATTTGGTAATAATTCAGTATTTAAAATAAATAAATCCATTCTTCTCTTGGTGAGTCAAAATATAGGGGAGAGGGAGTGTTACAATTTCCAAAATCATTTGGCTTATCTTGTGCCGTGAAATTTTATGGGTCAGATGGTCAGCTGATGAAAACGGAGTTCTAGGACACATTCCACATAATTCAAGACACAAACCTTTGTTCTGTGATTCCTATTTCTTGCACAGCCATGCAAAGCAACTGCTCCCCTGTATCTCTCTCTGAATCCATAGCTATCTGAATCACAGGGTTGTCTTCTATTTTCATAATCAAACTGGAAAAATAAAGAAAAGAAGATATTTGGGTTTATATCAGATGTTTTCTGTGATTTATATTTCCATGCACTACTAGATATTTTAGGCTCCTTTCTTTTTAAAAAATACAGTAAAACATAAAGTAAAATAAGATCTTGGTCAATCCTCAAGTGAAAATGCTACTTCCAGAAAAATAAAACAAAACAACACAAAACAACATGTTAAAACAAGAATTGCAAAAATTTTGAACAAGGTATTCTGACATTAAAGTATTTTTTTCAATTTTTGAGATTATTTTATGAATATCTGTACTTCCAAATATTACAAGGAAAAAAAATGCTTAGCTCTGCTCCCAAAACTTTTAGTGTTCCTCACTGAAATGAAAGGGGCTGAGTACATAATTAGATCTTACATCCCCATGCCATGCCCAGATAGCCGTAAGCATGCAACCAAGGTCACACAGAATGGAGGCTGTACACCACTGTCATTTGACTTTGAAAGCATCACACCAGAAGTCATAAAGAAAAGGCAATAGCATTCATTAACTGGCTGCATTGTGTCTTCTCCTGGGTGCATAGATATGCACTAAAAGACCAGACTGCTGGATTAGGCCCAAGTATATAATAAAGCAAAATTCTGGAAGATTTTGTGCTGTTTTTTCTTCCTTTTTTTTTTTTTTTTTCTTAATAGCTGTTCTGGCTTTTTCTAAATCCATCATCCTTACATGTTGAGATTTCTTCTTTTTAATTTTCATCATCGTTCTGACCAAGCATCTTACAGTCTTTGTCAGACAAAAACAACAACAGTGTGCTAGACAATAAGGTAGAATAAGAACAGGCAGACAGAGAGGATCAAGCCAAAAACTTGAGAATGAAAATCTTGGATATAATGTGAAAAATACGTGATTCATTAAAGCTTTGGAGCTTATTCTGGTAGCAGATGCTTGACTAGAAGCACTGGGAGGCCAATGGTGAGCAATGAAGGACATCATAGAAAATCCACCCTGGTTCATCTCTCGCTTTGGTGTGTATCAAAAACTTTTCTCTGTAAGTGATGGAGCAGTCTCACTGAAATCTGTGTGAGATCAGTGTGTTCTCTTCCATATTATCTTCTGGGCTTGTAAAACACATGTAAACCACAAGCCTTGGAAAAATCAAAATACCAAATGAATTTTTCAGAGAAATCCATTAATTTCTCAGCTACTGAGAATCTACAAATCTGAGATGATCTGCGAAAGTTCAATTCCTGTTAAAAAAATTCATATTCCACTAGGAACTTAAATACTGATTTAAGAAGGCAAATTTCACCTTTAAGTATTGAAAATCCTTGTCTAGAAGGGTGGTTGATCAAAACACTGGACTTTAACCAGTGATTTTGAATGGACTGGAAAAGCAAGTTTTATAGATTCTCTTTCTTCAGAGCTAAATGGCTTGAATAATTTAAAAAGAATTATATAATTTTATTTTATTTTTGGCCAAAGAAATGGCTGTCCTAAGGAGTGACTAATTGTGGGAGTCAGAATGATTACACTCTGGTATTTTTACTGAGATGTGACTTTTTTCTTAAATAATTGTGTCTTTTTGAAAATCAGAGTTCTACAGTAAGGATTTCATAATTTTTAAGCAATAGGGAGGGTCATTCTTATGGACACTAGGCCTGTCTGACTTGGGAGCATAGTTGTAGAACTGCTGGGTTTTTTCCTAAAGATGGACAAATGAAAAAAAGAAAAGAAAGCATGGAAATTTGAAATTTCTATGACCAAGTATGCTCCAAGCATCACTGAAACTGTGTGGGTTTTTTGTCCCTTCAGACTTCAATCTGACTATATTCCAGCAGATTAGTGGTCAGTAGGTTTGCTCCCTAGTGACAGGATAGCACAATGTAATGGATGTATCTTAGAATATGACAGTATTTCCGTATTAGACCTAAAGCTGATTTCACTTGGAAAAAATGGATATTTGCCTTTGGCTTCAACAGATGGTTTCTAGTTCTAGCAATTTTCTTGTGGATACACGCCCACCAGTCTAAAAAACCACACAAGTGCATTACTATCCTCAACTATTTAATGTCTTCCTACTTCAGATGAGATCTATAATTTATAAAGGAATTCAGTTAATTACAGACAATAGGCTCGTGTTTCACATGTCAAATATGTCATAATTTAATTTAGAAGAAATCAACAGTGCTGACGACTGGGTAGACAGGGAAAGGAACTGGGGTGCATGGCATGGCGTGGCAGGAACTGGCACAAGTCCTATGTTTTTTTACTTGTTATATATTGAGTTTTTCTGTCAATTTTGCATGTCAGATCAGTAATTATGTGTCAGAAAGGAACATAAGACTATTCATCTGCAGGATATGCATGATCACCGACGATATAAACATGCCAGAGAAACAGAATGTATTGACAGTGGCATATCACTGGAATTCTTCTACTTTTAATTTAGTAATCATTAAATCACATTCAACAGTTCATTAAATAGAGGCAAACTTAACTTATAGCTGTTAATAGGAAATCATGTATCTTTGTGTGTACAGAGGCATGTTTTTAAAGTATAAATGGAACTTGAAGAAAAAGATACGATTGTGGTTATTGCATAATACGTTTATTCTGAGATAGTTCATTTTAGCATAAAAACAATTACCAGTGGAATGTTTTATTTATTAGAGATAGAACAGCAAAAATTGTATTCACAATGCAAATATTTATAGTATGATGTACTATGATATAATGTGTTTCATTTCTACTTTACATTAAATAGGTTTCCTTCAAATTTGTGTCATGCTATTACCAGAGACCTTTGGTCATTGTGAACCCTTCAGACATTATTTATAAATATTCATATGCAAATATTCATTATGAGGTAAAAAATTTTATATTTCTCTAGTTCCGAGCATGATGCGACATTACTGTTAATGCAAGTGGCAATATACTAAGCAAAATGTAATGCAGGGAAAGTTTGAGAAGTAATATCTCAATGCAGCATGCAATGGCACAGTCTTTTGTACATATTTGCATTATCCAAATTGTTTGCAAATAGAATAAAGCAGAGCTAAGCTTAATTTAATTATCCCTTAATTTCTCAGGAAGCTCACTGAACACCTAATTTAGCTTACTGAAGCTCTACTTCTGCTTCTCATTCTCCACCTACTTCAAATGCAGAAGATTCCCCAAAGCAGATATATCAAAATGGATTCATCTCACATTTCATTCCAGAGGAAACATAATTTCACCTGGGATTTGCTGTGATGTAGATTCCCAAGCTACTTGACCTGACTGAAACCCAACCCTTCAGTCAATATGAATTGCAGTGTCTCTGTTTACTTCAGTGAAACAAAGCAGGGGCTCTAGCCTGGAGATCTCTGTGCTGCCTAGTACTGCAAAGACTGTTTTCCTGTTAGCTGCTACCCTCTTGCTAACTTAATCAGAGGGAGGGGAAGATATATGGAAAGAAATGAAAAGTCTTTATTCTTTTGCAATGTTTGATGTCCTGTTACTCACATAGCCGCCTTTGCAGATTGAAGCCTGAATGGTATGTAAAAATGTCATTGGTCTTATCAGTGAGTATTTTCTCTGTTAGCAGATATAAAGTGAGCACACATTCTACTTTTACTCTGATGTACTGACTTGCCTTAAGATTTTATTCCTTGAAATTCGGCTACATCAACAGAAGGAGCTGAAAAGGGTTAGACAGGACATATAAACAAAGCTGTGTCTTCTTGCCAGGGCTGCCAAAGAGAACTGTGCTTCTTGTGCATCGTTCCAGTCTTCCTCTGGTTTGACGTGAAAGGGTACTGTCAGGAGAGTTTCATTTGACAGCGATGCCATGAATGGCACAGAGCATACATTTCTTTCTTACCTGTTCCTAATGTTGCAGCATCTTCCTTTTGTGTTCCAGGTTTCACAGCTGTGCTGACTGGAAAAGCAGTGCATTAAAAAAAGAAAAAAAAAATGCCTAAAATGTAATGCTTGTCAAAAGAAACGGAAGCCAAACCAAATAAAATCTATAGAAGAGTGGTTATTAAGACAATAAAAGAAATAAAATTCCCCACTTTATCTCTTAAGATGAACACTTTAAATCCAGGTTATATTTATGCTTTGCTGATAGGATTTAGAGGCACAGGGCAATTATTTTATATCATTTCAGATTCTGCTGACTGCAAACTGTTGCATATATGACCTTCAGTTAAACACAGCAAGATCAGTGAGTTTTGACCTTGTGATATTAAATTAGTTTCCCTGTCCAGATCTGGTCACAGATAATATGCCCTCTTGCACTTCTTTGTCCCTTAACTATTAAAGACCATTTCTGCTTTTTCTTTTGACTCAGTAGATAGGGGATCTGTGTTTTTATGCGAGAGTCCTGCCCTCTATATCACCTGAGCTGCTAACAGAGCATGAGTTTAAATATAGTTGGCCATGCATGCATAATGTCGTTGCTTCTAGCTGAGCCAGGTTTGTGGGTGGTGACCAGTCATAAATGTGATGGCAGTATATCAGTGCTGCTAAGACCTGCTTTACGCTAAGGAAATATTTTCACTGTCTTCCAGTGAACAATTTTCTACCTCTGTGAGAGGTAGAAAAGAGCAGGTGGCCTTCACTGTCTCTCAGGCGTAGAAAACTTTTAGTACTGGTGTCCTACTAAAAAGACATTCCTAATCTCATGTCTTCCAAAACTCTTTGGTCTCTGATGTCCTGACTACCTAGGTATTGTGAAACTTGTACAATGACTGAACAAGTGAGCCCATTGGGTGAGGGGGTAGGATTTGCAGCAGCATCCAAGATCCTTAGATCTGGGATGAAGGAAGTGGGACCAATGCTGAGATTCACAGCAGCAGTGAGGATAAGAACTGGGAAGACAACAGCATGGGAACGGAGAAGAACTAGCATTGTATCCCTTGCAGGACTGAAGTGCCTATCTCAAGGAGACTGTCTATTTTTCTGTCAATAAAGGCACATTTGCTTATCAGGGGTTTAATTCCTGACACTCACTCCAAAGTTTATGCCTTTATCCTCAGGCTTCCTCTTCACAGGAGGAATGGGAGCTGCCTGCTGACTTTTTTTGTGAGTAGAGATCATAGTGGTTAGGGCACTTCCCTGGAAATGGAGGCGCTGAGACTTATGACCATGTCAGTCTGAAAGCATGTAATTTACATAATCTTCATGATGTGGGCAAGTACCTCAGCCACCATGGGACAGGGAGCTGCAGTGGGGCTGCTCTGCAAGGGAAAGTGGGCCTGGAGCTGAGAGGCAACAAAGCAGGCAGGGCAGTGGCCCTCAGACAAAGGGTCCGTCCCATGGTACCTGAGCAAGAGGAGCACAGTAGGTCTGGTGATGGCAACCAAGAACTTCCAATGGCCCTGATTGCCAGACAAGCATGTGGTGGTGGAGCAGGTCTGTGGTGATGGGAAGGCAAGTCAACAGCAGGTCAGCATGGCATAAGGCTGGGCACAGGCTGTAGCATGGGCAAGGATTGTGAGCCAGGTCTGAGTCCAAATGCAGCTCTTGAGCCCAGGGGAAGCCCCCAGTGAGTCTTCTGGATCTTTCTCGCACAATTCTTTCCCAGCAGCTGGACCCAAGGTTTCAGCCATGATGTGCCAGAGCTGGTCTTGAGCACCCACAGCCAAAATGTTGGAGCTGGAAAGAGTCTGCAGAACCTGTTTGTGCATGCAGGTTTTTGGGAATGACTTGGTACAAACAGTCACTACCCATTCTGTTCTGCCTCTCTGCAGCTAAAACTTAAAAAAATAAAATAAAAAATCATGGGACAAGGAGAAAAACAAACTGATCCTGACATCATAAGCTTGAGACACTCAGCAAACAATGCCTGGAGGTGCAGTTCCAGCTCCTCTTAGGACACTTTACAGATTTTATATGGCCACTCAGTGGAGAAAACTAAAAGTTAATCAAGGATTTGGGACGCCTGCTGCCTTTCCTGTCTGAGCTGGATTCCAGGACAAACCCTGTTAAAAACCCTAACCACTAAGGTTTGATATGAAAAGTCTATGCATTGTCATCCCTACCCATCCTGGTTTGCACTCAGGAGAGGAAGAGGTGAGGAATCCTCCATTGCTAACAGGGGAGGCATCTAGAGAGCCAACTAGCAAAACGCTGGCCCTACAGGCATAGACGGTAGCACACCTGAGCAGGTCAGTAGGGGACTTCCTGGAGCATCCTCCTCAACTTAAGCAGCTAAATTCTGCCTATGTGACACTTTGTAGGGTTGCAGCCCTTCTTGAGAAAACTTGCTGCGAACTCAAGCACACATAAATCTCTCAGTGTCCTTGGTTGCTCAAGGCCAGTTCAACACTTGGAACAATCATGTTTCACTGAGTGTGGGGGGGTCAGGTCCCCATCTACTCAGCAAAGATAGCGTTAGAGTTGACTGCTGCTTAAGTCTGATTCTTCTTTCAGGCCTTTAACTAGACCTTTACTTAAGTAAAATGTTTGTCTGATGTGTTCAGGTGTTTGCTTTTTGGCCTGCCTTCACATTTCATCCCTTTCTTCTAAGTTAACATGCAAAGTAATAATCGTGTTTCTGATTTCCAGGTATTGCTTTCTTTTGATGTCTCACATGACTGCTTGTATTTATGTCTTCTGTGTGTAACAGCATTGATTCACTGTGTTTCAGGTCCCACTACAGATCAATATGACACACTATCTTTCCTTGAAAGACCTGTCTGTGAATTGACACACAGTGGAAAACGATGAGATGTTTACAGACTTAATGACATTTAAAAGAGCAAACAGCTGCATGTGTAATCGTGCAGCTACCACATCATTAACTAGACTAAAAATACCTGTTTTAAAGTTCATTTGTACCAAAGAATAAATATTTTTATTAACACACAATTGGCCAAACCATCAGACTGAAAGCCAAATCAGTGCCAAGAAATCACTTTGTTATAGTTACTAAACACTCCACAGAGATGCAGTTTAAATTTAAAACACCTAACTCCTAAGCCAGAGTAAATTTGTTACTAATGGAAGATTCTATTTTTTTTTTTCCCAAATGTTCAGAAAAGTTCTTATCTGAACAACCTTCAATCCTTCTGATATCCAGTAAGTGCAGAATCTTTTTCTTCTCCCAATTAAATTGCTTTGTTTCAAAAGCCTGTTCTGAAGCTTGGTCCCACAGGTGTTTGACCATGGTTTTCTGGGAAATCTGCTCTGCGTCCTCTGTGGCACCTGTGTTTGGTGTTGTGATTCAAAATAATTCTAATTCTGGAAAGATTGATTACCCCCATGAAAGAGTTCTGGTGCCTTCACACCCCACTCTGGCAACCATCAATTCACCAGTATTGTAAGACTGGAGAGTGCTTTTTGTTTTGCTTCACTAAATGTTAACGCTAAACTGCCAAATTAATTTCTTAAAGGCAAATATAAAAATCTCATGCCATGAGCAAACTATTGAGTTAACAGCTTTTTGCAAGCCTAATTTGGAAAGAATACAGATTTTAGGGACTAATTCATGTGTCCATGGGATGTTTTACTCAATACAAAAAGCCAACATATGTCTATACATAAAAGATTTATCCCTAACATAAACGTGGCAATTCTAAGGGTTTTTATGTAGATTATGTTTATATACAGGGGCATATTTTGTGAGAAGCAGACCCCAAAAAGACCCTCTAGCCTCAATTGTAACAAAATTAAAATAACAGACATATATACTATTTTTAGATACGTTCCTTGAATGGTGTGCTTTAGTTTGTAATATTCATTTCCAGTACTGAAAATTAATTAATCACAGTTTTTAACTAAATAAGTTAGTTGCTACTCATGATTTGCAAAAGTCTGGGCCAGCCAAAATACTTATTCATGGCAATTAGAGATGGAAAAGACATGTTAAAGAATGTCTTTATTTAAATTAAATATAATATTAAATCAAATCCACCTTCACATAGGAAAAGTACCATGTATAAATAATTATTGAATTTAAGATGATTAGGAAACTCATATGCTGCTATTCTGATATCTTATATATACTCTGTGTGTGTGCACGTGCGCATGGAAATACACTGTGAAAGAGAACACATGATTACACATTGCTTTCACTATTTTTATGTATCCAAGTTAAATATTAATATGAATTGTACATTCATCAGTCAGGAGTGATTTAAGCTTTTGCCCCGATGGATTGTCTGGAAGGGCGTTCAGTATGATTTTCATGATCATTTTTTATGTTGTTTATGATATTACTGTTATCAAATCTGTGCTTCTCAAAAGGTACTGCATGACAAGGTCATGCAGAAATTTCAGACAATTTCTGAAAATTATATTCTAGATCTAGAAGTAGGAGAGGAAACAGGGATGTACACAAAATGGAAGCAGTAACAGGCAAAGACCAAAAGGTTTTTAGGAATCTTAGAAAATAATTCTGGTAATAGGAACTCTTTATAACTGGCTTCCTGGCACTCTTACACGTGCTGATATAAGCAGAAAATGGTGAGGGTCCTGGATAACAGCCTGCCACCTACCCACTCGAGGACCTGCTTCATGGTACTGCATGTCAGCTGCTCCATGGTCCACTCAGTCCTAACTAGAAATACACCTCCCCATAGCTATAAATGTATGATTACAGCTGTAGTGATGCTGAAATGACTAGACAAGTCAGTTTATGAACAAACTAGTAGTTTCTGAAAAATGACAGTTCCCTCATGATCACACTTCTCCTGCCACCGCACTATATTATGCTTTCAACTACTGTCAGTAATACTAATTGTTCTCTTCCTATAGAAAAATTAGTCATATTAATTACATGACAAACAGAGGTCTAAAGCAGCACAAAGGAGTGATTCACAGTATTCCTCTCATTTTTCAATTTGTTCTATCCAGCCACCCTCTACAATACAGGAATTAGTAAACATAGGGCTTCTATACCCCTATCTATAAGGATAATGATTAGTATACATAGGGCTTCTATGCTCCTATCTATATTGCTTTGATTTCTTCATTAGCCTATGATTTGGTTCAAGAGTGCCGTCAGGAAGCATAATGACACTTTTAGATCTTGACTGGTTGCTTGCTAATCAAGCTGCCTACTGTCTATGAAGAACTGTTCTTGGCAGCAGGCTTCAAAGAAGTCAAGGTGCAGAACTGCTTGATTTCTCGTAAGAGGTGCAGAACTATGCAAGCAGATACCCTGAAATGATCCAATGCGTGATCAAGAATGTTATCTTGGAGCTGATTTTCAATAAAGCCTTAACAGGTGGAATAAATCTTGAACTAGTCCTAGAATCTAGGGTCAGGTCATTAACTTTCAATGTATATTAAATCATTAATACAATCGCTGAATACAATCTCTGCATATGAGAAAGAAACCACCGGATAGAATAGCAGTTATCAACAACCTGCTGCCAAGATATGAAGGCTTCTGTTGTTTCAGCACTTGTGATCTCTGATGCCTTGCAATAATTTCTGTTGCTTTTGAACCTGAAATTTCAAGTGGTTGGCAGCTGGAAAGAACCTCACAGTTTTGTTTGTTTTACAACAGTCTGCCCCAGGCAAAACGCTTTCATATTGACAAGACCCCACTTTACAAGATATATTATACTAAAATATGTTTGGCAAGCTTTGTAAACAGAAAAAAAGGCTCTTGTCAGAGACAAGAGGAAGAAAATCCATCTAAAAGGATACTGTATCCCATGGCAGGGAAGAACTACCATGCATGTATTACATAGGATAGATGTTAAAATTAAGCACTGGCTGTGTAGTTATCTACAACAGAGAGAAAGATGCCCTTAAAAGGAGTGAATCATTTCTTCCTAAAATGGACACTGAAAGTAGGCAGAGTAATGTACTTCTACTTCCTATAGACAGTAAAGGCAGTCTAGGTAAGATGGTCAGATGTAGATATTTACATTTTCAGCTGTGCATGTGTAAAGTCAAACAAGAGGTATCCCATCTACAGGATCACATGAAGTTTGTCATGTTACCTAAACCGATAAAGACAGATGTATCACATTGAGTGCAAAAGGTAAATGAAATTGTTAAAAGTAGAAAAGCATGGGTATTAGAAGAGCTAGGACAGATATGCAGACTCAAGGCAGATGGGATAACCACCATGTTCATTGTTCTATAAAAACCACAAGTAAAAATCTAGTGACTTAAATGATGGAGGCTGACATTTTCAAAGGAGCTTCAAGGCTCCTTGTAGATTCCTAGATTTTATGGCAGTGTTACATGAAGGCATGTCTAATCTTACCTTACCAATAATGGAGATTGGTACCTAAGTCCCCTAGCATGGCATTTTCAAAGGAGCTTAAATCAGTACAGTAGCAGAGAGCAGCAGAAGACATTTCTAATCAACATTCTACCACTGTTTTTTTAAGAGGCATTTCCTAGAAAAATTGCCTTTGCACAAAGCCTGAACCAAAGCCTACTCCAATCAGTTGTGCAGGGGTACTCGTCATTTTGGAGTTTCAGTTTCATAAAAGTGAAAGACTTGAGTATCTTTAATGTATTTCTTCACCTATATGAAATACTTCTCTTCAACCAACACAAAATACGTTTAGGCACAGATTCAACAGGGCATTTTACTCTTAGCATTGTTACCATTAATTTCAATGCCTAAAATACAACCTTATCGAAAATGTCAAAGGATTTAGGGCTGTAAACACTGTTGGCCTCTAGTCCTCATACAGTTCATTATATTTGTAATATATAAAATACTTCAAATAAATGCACCATGAAGTTTTACCTACCTAATTTGAAAGGGAAGCAAGACTGCAAATCCTGCTGATTCTGCTTCAGGAAGGGTCAGCTCCCTGAAAGCCCTCACATCTCTGAGACTGGTACAATCTGGTGCTTTATAAAAGCAGAATATTTGTTCTTCCAAAGTGGTGCTTAAGCCCAAGATACTGCTGCCAGAATTTCACAATATTTAGAAAGAGTTTAATTCAAAGGCAGGATTTTTTTTTAATGTGATTTCCCACCAATGGGAGAAATCTCAGCAGGGGACAGGGAAGACAACACCTCCAGGAATGAAATTTCTTGAGTAGAAGAGTGAGTTGCAGTAAGGTTAAGCAAACCAAGAACTGCATTAGAAATCCTAAAACTTAAGGCATCTGATTCCTTCTTCTTTCCTTCTACCCTTCACCCAACTTTCCACTGGCACATGCTACAGATATTTAGCTTGCTTCTGAGAGTTAAAGTTCAGGGGGTGAGGAGAAGGAAATCCATTCACAAAGCTACAGATCAAAGCCTGAAATTTCATGACATACAGTCATCTTATCAGAGATCGCTGACTCCATTTTTAAAGCATGCAGACAGTCCGTGGGCTTTCTGGCTCTCACTTATACACATATTTCTAAGTGAGTGAAGTCAATCCTTAGAGATTTTTCATGAGTCATTCCCCATCTAAATATTCCTTCTTGGTGCTAGGCTGATTCATAATAAGGGAATCAGGACTTCGGTTTCTTAAAGTTGATCTATGTGTCTTCTAGGCCTTTATTTTAAAAAGGTTGATTTAAGTCAGTGCATAAAAACCTTACTAAATTATAGAAACAGTTTTGCCTCACAGCTGTAACTGCTGGCCGATCTAATCTATAGATTACTCAAAAGAGCTTTGAATCACCACCTGGTTGGTTCTGCTTTGTATGATTTTAAAACTACTTTTGTAAGAATAGATCTGTATAGACATATGCAACTGCTAAAAAACAAAAATAGAACAGTTTTACTAAGGGATTAATACTGCATCTAATGTTCCGGGACTTTTCTGAATTTATTGCCATCAGAATTCTGTAACATCAAGCTATTCCTTTAGCATGTGCTTGCTCCCATTATGATTACATGTAAAGTTACATGGTCTTTTCAAACCCTGTTTTTTTCAAGTTCCAGGAAAAATTTCACACGCAGGATGGAATTGCCTACAGACGTGTACTTTTAGAATAGCTATGCACAGTAATATTATATAAACCTCAGTTAAATGAAATATTCCTTCTAGCTTTATACTGGACACTTGCAGATGTTGTGTGGATAGGTTATGCAGACATATGATTTGAAAGATCATCCTACACTTATGGCCTCCCCTATCATTGCTTTTTTGCCCTGTTGAATTTAGAAAAACTCTTGCTAATGTCTCATCAAACAGCAGGACACTTAAAATTGTTGTGGTGCGTTTTATTCACAGGGTTGTTAGTATGGAAACAGGCCTTATTTCCTCTATGTTTTATATGATAAACCTGCATTTGGGGATCCCTGGCTGTTGCAGACTATTTTTAAAAGATCCATAAAAGGTCATTAAGAAGCAAGCTCAGTGTCAGTATGTTTACATCTGCTTTAAAAGGAGGGAAGTGTGGGGGTCTAGAAATTTAATGTAGCTAAAACCCAATCAAAGTTCTAAGTCTACACGCTGCCGATATATACACAGAGCTGTATATCACTGTTTTTAATGGTATGTTAATGGATGGTAAGTAAGAAGACAACCCAGAGACAGCTGTCAGAATGAGGACTGGTAGAAGGAAATGTTCAGGCCACCAAAGACCAATGGCCAGATCCATGAAAGGACAGATGGAAGGACTGTGTATCTAAGTCATGTACCTCTGTGCGGGTAGAAATACTTCATCTGGCAGGGCAAATTAGCCCATGTAGAACTAAGGGCTACAGCTGCCAGAGTTCTTGTTCATGAACTATGCTGCACTGTACCATGCACTACAGACATGACCTAAGTCTGCACACCACCTCTGTGATATAAAAGGCACCTCAGTTAACAGCAAGATTTCCGGTGTGCATACAGCTATATCTTTCTGTTCGCTCAGTCTTATCTTTTCTAGGAAGACAAATAGCGTAAGCTTAGAATTTTTTTTTTTTTAACAAAATGGCTTGCAAAGATTTCCACAAAGCTTCGGCAGATCTTTAATGCTGCTATTAACAGGCAGAGTTTCTTGGTTTGAAAAAATTATTTGCTGCTTTCTAAAAGCACTCTCTCTTGTTTTGCTAGAGTTCTTTTGATCTATGTATCTCATATCCAGTTCAGTACACCAAAGCTAAAGGTTTCAGAGGAGATAGCAATGTCCCTGCACTCTGTAGGTTCTGTTTACTAAATAAGGAACAAAAAGCAGAGGAAGCTTTGCCAAAGCCAGCTCTGTCTGGGTTCTGATCTTAATTGAATTCACAAAATTTAAGGAAACTCCTTCAGCTCTGGAGACAAAATCCTGAAGCATCAATACAAAATACTGGTTCTGGTCTCAAAAGAAAAATATGCTCGCCATAGAAGATTACAGGTACTGAGTTCAGAATCAAAAAGTCCATAAAGCAATTTTCGGACAAACTGCACAGTGACTGCTTTAAACTCCAGCCTAAAGCATTCACCCAGAACTGAAGGGAAGGTGCAACACTTATTATTTTACAGTTTTTGAGGGACTTTAATTAGGTAGAAGAAGGTGTGGATTTTGCAAGGCACAGTGTTATCTTCATAAGATAACTGCCTTCTGTTATCTCTTTAGAGTGTCATTACGGTGACAGGATAGATAAGCTATTAGAAATAACATTTTCTTATTGTTCAGCAACATGGTTGGAATTCCTAAGTTAAGCAGGCATTTATAAGGTAGCTGCATATAGGATGATTTTGGGTAGAAAAAACATAAGAGGTTTGATTCACAATGCTGCCTAAACCGGGGCTGAAGTGGAATTTAGAAGTGCTAATCCAAGCATTAGATTCTCTAACACCACAGATACTCTTTTTTTATCCAGCAAAATTCCCTAAAGTTCTTCCCAAAAAACTCTCCCAGCCAGTTCAACAACTGGCTCAAGCCCTCACTGGGTGTCCTGTTTAGGTCCTCTTTCATTTTTAACCCCTGAAAGGTGCAAACCAGTAAGCAAAATTAGAATTTACCCCCACCTTTTTACAAATATCTAATCTGCAAAAACACATTGTTTAAGTATAGCAATGGTTATGTGCTGCTCCTGCACAATTTCCCAGTGGTTACAGTAACTCTCTCCAGATGCAGAAGGCTCAGGTTCAATAACCTCCTCTGCCTGTGGGAGCACCAGAGTTACAGTTCATTGAATCATAGAATCATTTAAGTTGGAAAAGACTGTTAAGATCATTGAGTCCAACCGTTAACCTAGCACTGCCAAGTCCACCACTAAACCATGTCCCTAAACACCACATCTACATGTCTTTTAAATACCTCCAGGGATGGTGACTCAACCACTTCCATGGGCAGCCTGGTCCAGTGCTTGGCAACCCTTTCGGTGAATAAATTTTTCCTAATATCTAATCTAAACCTCCCCTGGCGCAACTTGAGGCTATTTCTTCTCATCCTATCACTTGTTGCTTTGGAGAAGAGACTGACACTCACTCCTTTCAGGTGGTTGTAGAGAGCAATGAGGTCTCCCCTCAGCCTCCTTTTCTCCAGGCTAAACAACCCCAGGTCCCTCAGCCACTCCTCATAAGACTTCTTCTCCAGACCCCTCACCAGCTTCATTGCTCTTCTTTGGACTTCATTGCTCTTCTTTCCCACCTCCTAGAAATGGGAAGTACCGGAAAGGTGACTCTGTTCTGATGCGGAGGCTTCTTTCCCTTTTCTAATGAAGCCCCTGCCTTGTGAGTAGCAGAAGTAAAGATTTATTGGCCTGGACATAAGGAGTGAGTGGGACCTTAGTTTTCTAGGAAGGTGAGTAGGACACTACTACACCAGAGAAGGGAAACATGAGTTCTAGTCCCTGTTAAACAGACCAATTTTGCGTATTTCGTATTAATAAAAAACAGGATAAGATTAATAGACCTTTCCCTAGCTATAAGCAGGACTACTGCTTTCAAGGAATTTTAAGATGTACAGTATTTCTCCTCATGAGATTCAAAGCCTTTCATATCCTGCAGTTCCACTCATGCTGTATAGCAGCATAGAGCATACAGTGATTTCTTGAGAGACATTTCTACTCATTTTGGAAAAAAACAGTTATGCTGATCATTTGTTACTTTGTTTGACCTGAGAACTCGTTTGTCCCTTGGGGGCAAAGCAGATGGAAATGTAAACAAAATCTGAAACACCTCATCAACAAAGCACACCCAGATGCATACCTGCAACAAATACAGCAAATGCTTTAGACCATCTAATTTAGCTGCTCTATTTGTTACTGCCTGCTCACTCACCCATCCTTCTGGAAATGTGAAAGGGCTCATTTTTCTTCTCTATGGTCCCCTGCTTCATGGGCTGAAGTATGACTGACAGTCATTGGGGGTTGGTTCTGTGTATTACATCCCCTTTCTGTTTCTTGCTATTGCTTATAGCAATACAAAACTGAAGAAGATAAAGCACTGAGTCATTAGAAGCAGATCCTGCCAGCCATTTCGTACCTGAGCAGTAGTTCTTGTGTGTGTTGTACCATTCACTACAAAAGCAGTATTTGTGGTGCCTGTTTATGCGAGAGGTTGTTTCCAGATAATATTTTAACTGTTTAGGCTGCTTTACAGAAGAAACAAGGTTTAGGCAATCATCCCATTTTAATATGGATGTGCCTGTGTGTCTACACTTTCTAATTACTTCTGTTCACCTTCAGCCAAAACTGACACTGTGGGAAAGGTCTCACAGTTCCTGCAAGTTTCATGAGCACAGAAAACTGTATAGAAAAGCACTATGTATACCTTGGCAGAGAGAAAGGTGCAGCTGGAGGTCTCTCCTTGTCCTACATTGATCACATGGATCCCAAGCTCTCTGAACAGGTTAATTCTGGGTGCTGATAGTATTAGACAGCCACAAAGCCAAACACTGCACATAAATATGTAACAAGTAAAGCTTCGGTAATTCTACTGCTCATGTAAAGGCTTGTTAATCTTTTTTTCTAAAGTCTTATCCAAACTAAGGAAATTAAATACTACCTAATTATCATTAATATAGTCCTTGGCTAACATTGGCATTAGCAGTATTTAAAGAAACAAGAGGAGTAACAAACATTAGCTAATAGTTTTGAAATATGTCTTATTTTCCTAATCAAGACAAAGCCTAAATAAATTATATCCCATCCTTTACAGGGACTAGTACAACGCCCTCAGTTCTATAGCAGTCCTAAAGGAGGTCATTTTCAGCCAAACTGGAGCAAGTAGTATAGAGAGGTAGATTTCTCCTAGTGTTTAGGCTTCTTTGGGGATATTAATAACTTGAATGACAATACAGTCTATTTCTACATTAGAGGATACAAGCATTTTGCACCAAAAATATGCTATTTGGCAGATCTGTTAACTATGAGTCAGCCAGACTATTGTAACCCTACATCAACAATGCCTGTCAGGGCTGTGTGTTTGGAAAGACAGTGTTTATGAGAAGTGTAATGCAAGTTTCTCAGCTGGTGAAAATCAGCAGAGACCCCTGAGTTCTCAGAGAGCTATACACAATTCAAGTTGTAGTTCTGGGCCTCAGCAAATCCCACATTACCTCCTTCTTTAATGCATGTGCCAGAACTTCAGATCCCACCAGTCAAATCAGTATTGGTACATACAATGTTGGAACTCAGAAGCAGTTGGCCTAGTCCAGTATATCACAACAGCAGTTCCACATGCTGTCAGCTAATCCACAACTAGCCTAGAACATCAATAGGTGAGATAAAATAAGTATCCAGCCTGCCTCCAGTATTCTCAAATCTGCATACAGTAAACCATTTGTGATTTCTTCACTCCTGTTGAAACCCATTCAGTTGCCTATTCAGACTGAAAGACTATTCATTCCTACTTCTGCTCCATCAATAAAGTCAACAGAGCCTAGGAAATTACACACGTTACCAAGTGTAGGTGCCTACTCTAGGTGGAAAGTATTCTTCCCTCAGTGAACTGCTTATCAAATGTCCATCATCTGCTATGGAAGGTGAGACACTTACATCACATGTGGTCGTCTCCACTATAGACACTTACACATAGGTGTCTGAATCTGAACTATCCCCTTCAAGCCAAGTCAAAAGATGTGCTCAGTGTGGTGACAAAAGGGAGTAGCTCCCCTTGCAAAGGGAAAACTTTCATTGTGTCTATGGTATGTATGGGTAGAGAATTGCAAGAGAAGATTCAAATGCTTGGAAGGACAAGGGTGATAGTGAGAGAACAGCCAGACTATGGTTATCAACAACTGAGGGTTCCCTGGTGCCCTCTGAAAACCTTTGAGGAAGTATTAAATGCTGGAAGTGTGAGCGGAAGGTGGGCAAAAACTACCACTTAGCAGAATATCAATGGAGTTCTGCCATGGGGAAGCAGGAACAGACAAGGGAGCAGTGGTTGAAGTTGGTTACACTGTCATGCATGAGTTAATGAGGACATAAGGTCAAAGATAGCATGGATGTGTTTCATGTAGTAGTAATGGAGCTGGAACAAAAAGGATCTTTATGCACAAGATAAACCAGCAAGGGTATATGGCAGTCCACTGCCAGGGATCTTCCTCTGTTCTGTCATTTCTGGATGTGGTACTGGAAGAATTAAGATTACTGTGGTGGCAGTCAGGCTGTAGGCAGAGAAAATGAAGAGAAAAAATGAATCAGACAGTTACTTCTCACATAGCAAGATGGGATTTCATGTTAGCACTAACATTCATGCAGTATTATAAAACCACACAGTGCTTTCCAAAGTACTATGACCTGTCACAGACACAGAGAGCTTACAACCTAGCACAAAAATAGAACACCCAGCTAGGATACGCTGTGCAAAAGTTATTGCTGAGGCTAATACTGGGAAAAAATAAGTTTAAAGGAAGAATGTGTGAAAGACATGAGGGAGTCTTGCAGGTCAGAACTATGATGTTACTGGGTTATTATGACTGACTTCATAGCATAGGCATTAAAACAAGCGATAGCAGCAAAAGCACTGTTAAGGAAAGGAATTAGGCATAGAGAAGGAAAAGGAACAGAGATACAGGACCAAGTATAGTGCTCATCAATTCAGATGTAGCACAGAAGCGTGGGGATTTCTAAGGATCAGTGGATATATATTAGGTAGGACTGGATGTGGATTGCACTGTCTGTTCTTTTCCTTCCCGGTCTGAGCAGAAAGACAGGTGAGTGATGGCATGAGGGGATTTTAATGAGAAGCTCTTCCATGAAAGCCACATCCACCTTCCTGTAAGTGATAAGCCAGTGGGCAAGGATCTCAAAATATCTCTATTTTCATGTAACATAAGTTGCCCTTAAATTGCAAGAAAGATGTTAGAAAATGAGCCTGTATGATCATCACAATGCATATATCTCACACATTGTTCTTGAAAGATTGTTCTACAAGATTCAAATATAGTCTTACTTGACTGTTCTTTTGAGGTGTGATTCCGACAATGCAGTTATCTTTGTGTCAGTCTTAACAACTTTGTTATACCCCAAATATTATTGCGCTATAAAAATGAGTTGCTAATGCACAGATCCTACACAACTCAGAGTACCTGAGTGCCATCAGATCAATCATGCTATTGTGTGTGTGGCCTTTTTTTTCCAGCATTATTCATTTGTCATGAACTTCTCTGTCAAGATATTTTGATAAGGCAAAAATATCATCAATGCTTTTCAGGCATGCCTTGTTTTATGTAGATCAATTTGCATTCTGAGCAAGTGTCAGATGAGAACTCGTGCATTCATATTTCAAAAGGCATCAACTGGTTTGTATGCTAAACAGGCCTAAACTTTTCTGATAGTAGGCTATTTTATTTTGGTCATTGTTTCCCACAGCAGATGCTAGAACATAAGTTGTGAAAACTTTACAGTCTAAACAATCAGGTTGTTTTGCTAAATTGCATGTAAGAGTTTGGAAACAGGGGATGAAAATGAGTTTTTTAAAGGCGGAATGCAGGAATAATGAATATGAAGTGATTCACTGGAAAGGAAAAAAAAATTTTTTTCATGAAGAGAGGCAGCTACTTGTGAAAGATGGACAGCTGACACAAATCTTTCAAAAATGCAGTTTCCCCAACTGAGTATTTGATATTAGAATGAGAATTAACAGGGTAGCTCTTCTTATGCCAGAAATTAAAAAAAAAAAAACAAACGGGAGAGGAGGTTTTCGTGTGGACTGAGGCAACAGCCAGCCATTGTTCCAACAATGCTGATCTCTAGTACTGTCTAACATCAGTGTATTTGACCCAATAGCTGCCAACTGTGAACAGACAAGACAAACGGCAAGATCCTGCTTTAACAGGGTAACTCTAGAATGTAAGTAAACAGCACAGGTTATACCAAAAAATATTACAAATCCAGCTCCCACAGTGCACATCATTAAAATTCCTCCCCCCTCCAGCCCTCCCCCAAACTAGAATAATTCTGACATGAGCGGTTTTAAGGCCATATATGGAGCTCTGAAGATAGATTCCCAGATCCAGTCTCTAAGCCATGAACAAGGATAGTTTATCTCAAAGCAACTGTAATGGATTGTATCCTAAGCCATCAGCAAGGACAGTTCAGCACTCGTTTACAGAATGACTATCAAAGAAATCCAAAATTAGTGCTCATTTACTTTAATATACCAGGTAGAAAACAGTAGTAGGTCAGCTCTTGCTTCAAAACTGATTTATCCAACCCTATAACAAAAGTGGTAAGACAGCTGAACACAGAGCTGTACTAGTCATCCTCACCTGTGAACACAGAAACAGCAGCTCTTGTGATCTCTCCATTTGAGAGACTAAATAAATCATCCAGGTTCCTTAAGGTCTGTATACAACTGGTAATACCTTCTTGCAACACCTACATTCAGCAGCGATCATAACCTGTGTGAAGATATTCTGGCCTACCTTACAATAGAAATAGAAATAAAAAAATAAACAGAGAACAATGAGTTGTGTGGAATTAAAAGAAAAACATTTTTTTAAATCAAGAGCCAAACTAAATGTTAAACTTTTTTCCCAAAGGTATTTTTGCCCCTGGTATGTCTCTCTGTAGCATTCTCCTGCTAAAGCCACCTACACAATTCTGTAATTCCCATTTTCCCACCTCTTTATGTTCTGCCTCTGAGGGAGGCTCTGCAAGCCATTAGCCAGTAGTTCAACTCAAACTTGCAAATGTTAGACATGCTGAGAGGGCAAGGGTGGGAGGAAGGAAGGCAGAAGAAAAACAGCCACATGAGGGATGCTTCATCACAATAATACCTGCCAGCCTTTCTCCTAAGGACTATGCAGTTTCTTTCCTCCTCCTTACAGCACACCAGCCTTTCAAATGCCACTGCGTACCACTGGAGACCAGCCAAAGCTGTTGGACCTTAAAGAAGCAGGTGTGTTATTCCTGGCCGTTTAATGTGCCTTGTGCCACCCAACTGGGCCTTGAGACTGAAGAAGGGGAGGCAGGAGGGACTGGGTTTGGTTTTCTTTACCACCTTGACGGTGCCCACCCAACAAACAACATCCACTCAGCAGTGGCAATATCCCAACTCTTGAGTTGGCCCTAGATGGGGTCCCTCCCTGTACAGACTGTAGTCACCCTCTTTTCTAGGACTCTTATTTTCTGCTCTGGAGAGTTTCTTGGGGGACCACAACCATGCAGCACAGATGGCCTTGCTGGAGCTCGGGCAACCTCACCAGCAATGAACTGGATGGGGAGCAGTGACTCTGGGTCGAGACCAGGCCCAGGGACAGTGGCTGGGGTCAGACACCATCCCATGATAGCCCAGCAAGCCCGCAGTGTCAAGGCAGACTTGGGACCAAACTTGGGAGCCAAGCCCGCTGGTCTGGGTGAGCATCAAGAAGGCAGGAGGCCAGGCGCATGCACAGCTGCTGTACAACTGGTCCCTGCTCATGCTGCACTGCCTTCGCTTAAAAGCAGCTCCCAATGGAGAGAAAGGACACGCCACTGTTTCTGCCCTGCCCCACAACAGCTCATGTCGGTGAGGACCTGACCCTGCACTCAGTCCGCTCAACTCCCTAACTCTGCCAGTGATACTCCTAGGAGGAGTATGTGCTCTGGGCCCTGACACCGATTGCCTGCAAACATAAATCCCCTTTCTTTTTGGCTAGCTAACAAGATAACAGAGAGTGAAACATCTGTCTACAAATCACTCACAACAGCAGCGTGTGCCATTGCTGCTCTCTCTGGGGAGAGAAGGTGGGAGGCAGAGACAGAGAGAAAGATCATCACAACACTGTTAAAAACTGATGCTTTTTTCTTCTGCTCTTGTCCTTAACTCTTCCATATTCTGAGAAGGTACATGTATGTGCGTTTGCATAAAGATACATAGCCTCTTCTTTCACTGTTGGTGGGAGGGAACATTACAGGTATTGCAGGACATCCTCAGCTACGCATCCTTCTGCTGACAAGGGATTGGGATGATTCTTTAAATTTAGAAAAAGAATTAAAAGCCTGGCACCCGTTAAAAGCCACCCGTTAAAATAAACAGAAGTCCTGCCATTTGCCTCACTAAGACGGAGATTTCATCATGTGCAATATAGTTGTTCTCCTAGTTACACTGGGTGCATAAGAAATCATTTCATAGAGATTAAAGGGGAAATTAAACTTTGTCCTACCTTCCCTGCAATGAAAAATAGACAAGATCTCTTGAGAACTGTGACTGGGCAGAGGATTTAGGAAAAGTTACATGCAAAATCCCAGGGTTATTAATCACTGTAATCCTAAAAAACAATGAGAAAAGAAATATGGATTTTATTTAAATGCATCCAAAATTAAAAACAATTACTCCCTCCCTCTACTGATTACATGGAAAATATAATGTAAATTAGCAGCTTTTTTAATTTTTAAAATATTTTAGAAATTCCAGGTCTCCAGATTTGGAAATGAGGGAAGTCAGATAC
Organism: Pygoscelis adeliae; assembly: GCF_000699105.1. Taxonomy (NCBI): domain Eukaryota; kingdom Metazoa; phylum Chordata; class Aves; order Sphenisciformes; family Spheniscidae; genus Pygoscelis; species Pygoscelis adeliae. The sequence continues at coordinate 302,883 of NW_008824368.1, forward strand.
TACCTGCTCAGGCTGCTTTTCATTTTGTTGTTAAAAAAACAACCAACCAAACAAAAACCTTCCAGCAGATCAGGATCAACCACTATCACAAGGAAAACCAGTCTATAAACGGTTATGGTAGTGCAAACCTTTTAAATCATTGCCCAATAGTAGTATTGCTGCTTGGTAGATATCAATTGATTACTGTCCACTTAACTCACTGGCAAGGCTGTCAAATGCAGTCTTTTGACAAGCGATTCATTTAATGACTAGGAAGATGCTCAGACAAGCCAAATAAACTGTATTAGTATACTGCTAATAATCCAGTCCTACAAAGAAAAAAAAGAAAAAGACAGAAGGACAGAAAGACAGACAGATGGACGAAAGAAAGACAGGAAGAAAGATGAAAGACAGACAGAAAGACAGACAGAAAGAAAGAAGGAGAGAAAGAAAGAGAGAGAGAAGGAGAGAAAGAAAGAAAGAAGGGGAGAAAAAGAAAGAGAGAGGAGAGAGAGAAAGAAGGAAGGGGAGAAAGAAAGAAGGAGAGACAGAAGGAAAGAAGAAGAGAAAGAAGGAGAGAAAGAAGGAGAGAGAAAGAGAGAGTGAGAAAGAGAGGAAGGAAGGAAGGAAGGAAGAAAGGAAGGAAGGAAGGAAGGAAGGAAGGAAGGAAGGAAGGAAGGAAAGAGAAAGAAAGAGAACGAAAGAAGAAAGAAAGAAAGAAAGAGAGAGAGAGAAGAAAGAAAGAAAGAAAGAAAGAAAGAAAGAAAGAAAGAAAGAAAGAAAGAAAGAGAAAGAAAGAAAGAAAAAGAAAGAAAGAAAATACAATGTAGAAATTTCTTTGTCACTCTTATTTTCTCTTTTGCTTCTGGACACACAAAGCAGCGTGGATGACTTCTTTTCCAAAGTCTCTTTTGAGAGGACCTAATGTTTATAGAGGATGTGTTACTAATGGAAATTTTGCAAAATCTGGTGCTGAGTGATGTGACGCCAAGAATCTTTATGTGGTACACACATTTCAACATCATACATGATTATTTAAAAATTAAAAACATTCAATTCACTGAACACAACTGAATATTAAAAACTGAAAATAACCACCATTAAGACTGCGTTTCCTCATAGCCTTTCTTGCTTTATACAAGGCATTGACTTGAGTCAAATATCTTTATTTTATGCTTAGGCTTCATGGATAAAACGTCTACCTGCCTTTCTGTGTTCTCCTAATGAGCAGCTTCACTTTAACATCTAGTTCCTTGTCTCAGTAGTGTCTTGTATGGAAAGAACACTAATGGTAGATGATAGCCCCAAAAAGATAATTACACTTAATTAAATGTTCTCATTAGGCTTAAAGGTGGACTTACAGCACTTATACATGCTAAAATATATTGGCAAAACTCTGAAGATGCAGGCTTGCTAAACTCTGCTTCCCTGCCTTGAAATATTTTTGAACGGAAGGTATCACTACCCCAGTGAGAGCGTGCACTCAGGGTAACACTTGTTATCTCCAGACTAAAGCCTAAGAAGTCCAGGTCTCACAACCATTGCACAATCCAAAAGACTGAGCATATTCCCTCTCCACTAGGCTGGGGAAACAGTTGAATCTTCATTTAGTGGAAGTTTTGATTCTGCATTTTCCTCCTTTGCAAAGAGATTTTTTAAGGACAGTTGCATAGGTATATAGCTATCCCAAAATTCTCCTCCTTTCTCATTGGAGAATATGCAGAACGAGAAGAAAGACATGCAGCTTTATAGAGAGTTGACTCCTGCCACTCTTAGAGGTTGCACAGACTGTTTCTTGTTTAACATCAACGCTATCAAGGTCATCAAGGTGGTGGTGTTTCCTGCTGCAAAGTTTTAATATACAATCAGATCTTGTTAAAATAAATAAAAATGGGAGTGGGTTAGGATAGGTCACAGTGACCAGGTTGCCTGGTTTCTTTGCATCTTGTGTGACTTTGAGCAACCCACTTATCCTCTCTCTATTCACCCAGCACTTAGTTCATCCATAAAGTACATTATGACTGCAGCTAAGAGAAACCAAGTCAGGCAATCACTTGGTATTAAGATGGATCTGATATTTTTAAATGTATACACCAACCCTTGAGAGTCCTGCCAGCAACCAGATTAGTAACTCCATAATCCCAGAGCAGCATCCAAAATGTATGATTTTGTTCAACTAATTTCTGCAGAAGAAAGAACGTACAGTAATGACTTTTTTGTCTGAGAAAAAACACATGCCCTCAATTTTCCTTATAAGCCTTACCAAAAGTGGTTTGTTTTCTCATAGCAAGTCCTGGAGTTCCACATATATGGGCTATTTCTGGGCAACAGTAGAGATATCTTCACAAATAAACATCATTATCCTCAGAAAGGAATTATTTGGGGAAAAAAATGTTATACTTTGGAGACAGCCCTTCTCCTTGCTGTTTTTTCTTTGTGGAAGCATGGTCTTGCAGACTTCTACTCTGTTAAGTGTACAACCATATAGATTCCTGTCATGGTTTAACTTCAGCCGGCAACTGAGCACCACACAGCCACTTGCTCACTCCCCCACCCCCCGCAGTGGGATGGGGGAGAGAATCGGAACAGCACAAGTGAGAAAAACTCGTGGGTTGAGATAAAAAGTTTAATAATTGAAATAAAATAATAATAATAATGTAATAATAATACACAAAGCAAGTGATGCACAGTGCAATTGCTCACCACCCGCCGACCGATGCCCAGCCAGTCCCCGAGCAGTGGCCCCATGTACTGAGCATGACGTCACATGGTATGGAATGTTTCTTTGGCCAGTTTGGCTGTGCCCCCTCCCAGCTTCTTGTGCACCTCCAGCCTTCTCAGTTGGTAGAGCATGGAAAACTAGAAAGTCCTTGGCTAGTGTAAGCATTACCTAGCAACAACTAAAACATCGGTGTGTTATCAACATTGTTCTCCTCCTAAATCCAAAACACAGCACTGTACCAGCTACTAGGAAGAAAATTAACTCTACCCCTGCCAAAACCAGGACAATTGCTTCACAGAGTGACTAATGCTCAGTTAAACATTCGGCAGCCACTCCCCTTCTCCTGGAAGAGAAGAGCCTCCTCGGGGAGTAAACAGGCAGTCAAGTCAAGCTGCTCCCACTCTGACAAGCCGAGCTGCTGCCAGCTGAGCATCTCATAAGGTACGATATGTGTGCAGTTCTCTCCTCTGGAAGCAGTGCATGTTTCTAGTATGCTTTTCTCTTCAAGCTGCATATCTCAGAGAAATCACTGAAGCTAAAATCAAGACAGGACATGACAGGAACTGGATGGAAAAACACCTTTTTTGGGGCATACATGCAATATGAATCTCCTCCATCTCACTTTGTTTTATTTCTATTGAAATATTATCCCTTAGTGCTTAATCATTTGAAACGTGTCCAACAAGACTGCAAGCTGTAGGACTGGGCTGTCTGTTATTTGACCCCGATGGCTCTTCGTGGGGAATCTCCTTTGTTTCTGTCAGCATCCCTGACGAGGCATTAGGAAGCACAAGAGTAAGGATGACTGATCTAAACATGTGTGTCCTGCACTTATGTCATGGTATTTTATGACAAAGCCCCTAAGTTCACCTCAGGGGAAAGATTTCTCTGCTCTGTTCAGAATACAAATATAGATATAATTATGCATCACAAAACTCCGGATGAATAAAAAAATTATCCGACCTCTTCTGAAACAAGCAGTTTCTCTGTCTGCTGCTGTGGTCTCTGCGAGAGGCCTAGCAGCCTGGATGAAGGGTGCCCTGCAGCATGAGATGAATCATCATAACTGATACCGAGGTGGAGTCCCTATCAGTGGAATATCTTGCTTCAGGGGACAGCAGTAAGAAAACCCGTTTTCCCCCTCCTTTTCATTCCCTCCAGCATGCTGTGCCTGTTTCCTTTACACAGACTGATAGTTATTCTGCACACAAAGACTCAGAGAAATGTAAAATGTTTTTCCTTTTATAGGCATTTTACAATTGCAGAGCTCAGCTAAACACAGTCTCTCCCTGATGAAAAGTCTGTTCTTTGCCAGAATTGACAAGGCTGGGCAGAGGATTGCATCTCCATCCAACTTAGAGAGCAACAGTGTTTACTGAGGGGTGGGTCTTGCCTAATTGCTAGAGTAACTCACAATCCTCTTCCTTCTTCCCCCAAGCACTGTTGAGACCTAGGACTGCTGAATATATATCGTTTCTTTCTTTTCCTCTCCCTGCTTTCTGCTTAAGTGTTGAATTGTATTCTCCATTTGTGAAATTTGCCCCATTGGCATGTAATTCATGTTCAGAAACAGACCGTGCTGTCATGCACAGGATCTTGCAGTTTTAGCAGACCCTACAATTTAAGGAGCAGTAGCCTTCCTCAAGCCACTAACATTCAGAGGCAATCCTCACATAGCCAGTGAAGAGCTACAAGCAGAACTAAGGCAGACAGGGGGTAAATGTCAGTGATAGGTCTGATTTACTAGGCACAAGTAAAGGCATGCCGTACATACTGCACAAACAGATCAGGACTGACTGCACATGCCTAATAAATTGTTCACTTCCTCAAAATGCCATGTCCTAACGGGTACGCAGAGAGACGCGTGAGAGACAGACACACAGGACTCTGCATTTACAAAAGCCAGTTTTGCAAATACCACTTTCCTAAGAGCAATTGTTGAAAGGACTTGCCGTTTTCCTCTCTTCACAGATGTCCAGTTCCTATAAGTAATATTTCCAGTAGGCTGTCAGTTTTTATAAGCACAGTGCATTTGAAATAAAAACACAGGGCTTGAATGATGGAAAACATGTTTCTATGTTCATCACAGTCATGGTCTTCAGGGCAAAAAATGTAACTGAATTATTTCTGTCTTCACTGTGGGATGGCAAGTGCTGAGCCTTGTACTTTCTGCACAGCCATCTTCTGTATTACTCATGAATGTATTAAAGTTTTTCAGCTCAGCACTTTGACTTCTGTCCTCCCAAAAAAAAATCCAATACTGGAGATGCCTCTGGGATGATATCAGCCAGGAAGCTGTAACTGAGTAGGATCATCCAGATTCAAATCAGTTAAGAATGTACCATTGATTTGGCTACTTTCAATTTGTTCTTAAATCTTTAGATTTCATTGAATTTTGACAATTTCAGTAGAAATCTCTGAACTGTGAGGTATACTTACAACTGCTCTTTCTTCAGATTTCCTGAAAAATAAAAATGCATAGTAGCAATGAGCTGATGATACCATATCTGTTTCCTTTTGTCCATAATTAGCATGGTCCCATTTACTGCCTTCACCATGAATCTACTTGCTCAGTGAATTTCTGGAGTGTCTGTTGAACATATTCAGGTCTGAAACAGACTTAATATTTTTGCTGACATCAGATAGATTGGCAGCATTATCCCATGAGAAACATTCTGTGAAATCACAATTTCCAACTGAGATTGTATCCAGATCATTGTCTTTGTAAAGGACTTCTCCCCAAGTTGAATATTTCATCCTTCTATTTATCTTGCACCTCTTACTTTACATTAAATATGTATAGTATAGCTAGGTTTTTTTAGTCTTCTGAAGAACAGGCCACAAAATTTGATGTTACCTGCAGTATCTTTTATAGACATGTATACATCTCATGCCATAATCAACAACAGGAATAAAAAGGACGTGCCAAAGTAAGCAGGCATGATCTGTCATCTTGTTGTCCATCAAATCAAGGCAAGTCAATAATATACACTGAAATTACAACCGAGTGAGATTGTAGACAATTCACTGTCTTTGTAAAGGACTTCTCCCCAAGTTGAATATTTCATCCATCTATCTTGCACGCACCTCTTACTTTACATTAAATATGTATAGTATAGCTAGGTTTTTTTAGTCTTCTGAAGAACAGGCCACAAAATTTGATGTTACCTGCAGTATCTTTTATAGACATGTATACATCTCATGCCATAATCAACAACAGGAATAAAAAGGACGTGCCAAAGTAAGCAGGCATGATCTGTCATCTTGTTGTCCATCAAATCAAGGCAAGTCAATAATATACACTGAAAATCCAACCTTCTGTAATGAAAATCAATTAAAATCAAGCACATACACTCCAAATCACAGACACACACACACAGAGGTATAGAATTTTACACTTTCTACAGAAATCTTTGTCTGTAACTAATTTGAATGTTGAAATAAATCACCATATACACTCATTAACAAAATACATAATTCTGAGAGTTTAGAGAGTTTAATCTGTATAACATACAAACTGCATGCTAAATATCAGGATATGATTAAGTACTTTCATGTTTTTCTACCTTGGAAACAAAAATATAATTTAATATTTGTATTAAGAAACATTTTGTCCACAACATTTTAGTTCTTTCTTCTCTATAAGAAAAGCAATTATTTTATTTTTCAATAACCACAGCTGCAAATGGTATAATCCAATCAATGGCAGGAGTCCACCAAGGAACAGAAGTACAAATGCATAAGTTACAGCATAATACAGAGGAACATACATCTTACCTGCTTATATACATGACCAGCTTATTTCTGGTAAGTAAGCATTTTATTTGACATACAAGTTAGATTACCAGGGTACTGACAAGTTGTACAGATAAGAGTTGTAGTGAAATGTAGCAACAATGAAGGTAATACAACTTTATATTCCACTGGACTTAAAAGTGTGAAATATTTTCAATCTTTTTTTCCAAGTCAGTTGTTGATAAATTCAATCCACACAGTCTTTTTCCATCTCCGTACATGGACAAATAACGACAAAGCAGAAATGCCACAAAGTGATAATAAAATGTGCCCAAGTTTCCCTGCATTATCTATTTGGACTTAATTTCTCATATCATTGCTGTTCCCACTATCCAAATAACGATGTTTTTTCTCGGCTCAGCAGAGTGAAATCCAACAGTCAGCCTGATGTCATTTCTCAATTTGCCTCTAACACAACAACTTTGGAATAGAAAGTATGATCAGTTTTGAAATGCATATTCCTGTAGAGGCTCAGTCTCTGAGCACAGAAGTTACTCATTTGTCCCTGATGTTTTCACATTGACATAGCTGCCTCACACAAACACACAGCAATGTCTCTCCAGCTCTGGTCGGCATCTAGTGTACAGTGTCAGAGTGACTAGTTGTCAAAGAAGTCCTAATGGAAAACAAATTTATGCTATGGTGGTATCACAGGAGTGCTCATGCCTGGCAGGGCTGAGAGGGACATCTGCTACAGGAGCCCAGCTGCATGACAGGGCATTCACTTGAGGTCTGGATAACAGGCACTGTCCTGTGTTATGATGCATGGAGTCTCATAGGTCTTACAGGTCTTAAAGGTCTTAACTGGAACATGGTCCTTTTTGTGCAGCTGGCACAAACATTGTGACTAGCCCAAAGAGTGCACGTTCAGAGAGGAGCTTGAACCAAGTTTGATTCCACTCCAAAAGCGCTGCCATCATTACTGGGCAGAGTATCTGGGCAGGGCAATGTTCCCTTAGAAAATCCTCCTGTTAGGTGAAGAACAAGTAATTAATTCTGCTTCTTGCTCAGGTACATGGAAAAAAGGCAAAGGACAGGGTTGAACATGTGATTCACCTGGAGATGACACCGAATGGTCTGGTAGGTTTTCATCATACAGGTAATCAATATTTCCTCACTCATTCCCATGTGTCTGGGGAGGGCTGCTGGAGCAGCCATAGGAGAAGATATCTTCTTCCATGGGAGAAAACAAAGGCCCTGGTGCAGGTGATAGGGGCAACATAGTCTACAGCTAAAAAATGACTGGCCTGACCCTGCTGACTAGTCTGTGGGGCAGATGTCCTTCCTTTCTAATTCCTTGCTTTACCCCTCAAATAAAGGAAGAGTCCTTACCAGACCTATAACGTTCTTAGAATCATAGAATCATAGAATCATTAAGGTTGGAAAAGACCTCTAAGATCATCGAGTCCAACTGTCAACCCAACACCACCATGCCCACTAAACCATGTCCCTAAGCGCCTACATCTTTTAAATACCTCCAGGGATGGTGACTCAACCACTTCCCTGGGCAGCCTGGTCCAGTGCTTGACAACCCTTTCGGTGAAAAAAGTTTTCCTAATATCCAATCTAAACCTCCCCTGGTGCAACTTGAGGCCATTTCCTCTCGTCCTATCGCTTGTTACTTGGGAGAAGAGACCGACACCCACCTCGCTACAACCTCCTTTCAGGTAGTTGTAGAGAGCAATGAGGTCTCCCCTCAGCGTCCTTTTCTCCAGGCTAAACAGTCCCAGTTCCCTCAGCCCCTCCTCATAAGACTTGTTCCTAGACCCTTCACCAGCTTCGTTGCCCTTTTCTCTAACACCTCCA
>NW_008824368.1:311304-364654 GCF_000699105.1 Pygoscelis adeliae
CCTGGGCACACTGCCGGCTCATGTTCAGCCGGCTGTCAACCAGCACCCCCAGGTCCTTTGCCGACAGGCAGCTTTCCAGCCACTCTTCCCCAAGCCTGTAGCGCTGCATGGGGTTGTTGTGGCCGAAGTGCAGGACCCGACACTTGGCCTTGTTGAATCTCATACAGTTGGCCTTGGCCCATCGATCCAGCCTGTCCAGGTCCCTCTGCAGAGCCTTCCTACCCTCGAGGAGATCAACACTCCTGCCCGACTTGGTCTCGTCTGCAAACTTACTGAGGGTCCCCTCGATCCCCTCGTCCAGATCATTGATAAAGATACTGAACAAGACCGGCCCCCTTCCTGCTTGTCTCTGTGTTGCATTTTCCAGTTTTGGCTAGGCTACAGTTTTACACACTGGTTCACCAGCAGCGTTACCCCATGTTAAGCTGCACCAGAGAGTACAGGACAAACACAAGCCTGAGCTGTGCTTATGGTTTGCAGTGGTGACTGGCGTTCGATATAGATGCTGCAGTTACACCAGATGAAAAGGTAAATCAGGTAGCTGCTGGGTTTTGATTCTTTTAACCTTACTCTATCAATCATCTACAGGGACTAGCAAGAGAATGAACAATTATGAAACCTGAATAAATGCACAGGACTCTATTCTAATTAAAGAGGTATTGCTAATCTCATAATATATTTTAAAATTTAGTTTACATACACATCTGATTTTTCAAATGTTTTTTCTCTGTGGTTTTGATCTTTTCCAGTATCTGTAGCCTTTTTCTTTTATACAATTCAGAAATTTGTCATCAACAATTGCTGCCTCACTCACATGCAGCAGTTACACATTGTAGTTAGATTTTAAAGGCATGAATAGTTCTGTGACCATCAACAGCATGTAAAAGTTACACCTACCAAGCTGTACAAAATGCCCAATGATCTGAACTCAACCAGCAGTGCCTAAGACAACAGAATTTGTTTATCTTCTATAGGATTTACAATAAACTCCCTCATGTACTTTCAGTTTTTCTTAGTATCTAGGAAAAGATGAAAACTAACTAAAGGCTAAGGTGTAAAAAAGTTTCTTTTGTTCAAGGTGAGTCAGTCACCCCAGCCACCTTTACCCCTGTGAACTGCTTGTGAAGCAGTTTCTCTCCCCACTGTCAATCTGACATTAAACTAGTTTCATATTTTTGGTTTTTTGGGGGGTTTTGCCTTAAATATTAGGCTGTAAATGGAAATAGCCTAGCACCTACTTCATGAATAGCTGGCAGTCTGCACAGTGGGGCAAGCATGGCTGACTAGACAGAGCAACCCCATGAACTGTTTCACTATAAATCATTCCTGAACCTCGGCTAGAGCCTTCATGGTTTTAAGTTTCTAAATCTCCAGAAAAAGGCCCAGCTACCTAACTTTATATTTTTAAACACTTTAAACCTTGGCCTGAATCATGCCTCCCTTGCATCATTTCACACTTATCCTAGACTTGCTATTTTTCATTCCTGGGATGAGCAGGTCCCAGCACCTCTGGGATGCTCAGGGGCTCACTCCACAGCAAAGCCTCAAGGAACTAATGGCCTTGACAGAGGCAAGAGAAAAGTGCCTGGGATGTGGCAGGCCAAGGATCAGACTGTTCCTCTTCTGGAAAGGGTTTGAACCCACCTTTTAGGAGAAGACCCTCACCCTAACAAGTAGACACCAGACACCATTTTCTCCTTTTCCACCTGTAATTTGAAATAAAAAGCCTTTAATTCCAGCAGAAAACTCATGGATTTTGCACTCCAAGAAAGTGACTCCCTGCAGCTCACAGTCAGGGTGTCACATCCTTGAAAATGACAGTTTTTAAGCTCATCCATCACAGGGACACATGTTACTGGGTGGAGACCTTTATGCTGAACTGGGGTTTTGTGGTTCCCATTCTCAAAGCTTGCAACAGACACCAGCGAAGGAAGCCCCTAAGCTAGCTGAGACTAGCATCGCTAAAGTCAGCCAGCATAACAGAGCTCTACACTGTATTTATATACATGAGATGTTTGCACGTCCAGGACTGTACTGTTTTAACTGTATCAGTTTAAAAAATAACTACCTGAAAAAAATTGATATAAATTTTGCATGCCCATTAATTCTTAGAGACAAAAATCACTGTGAAAACCTTCATGAACACTCATTTCTGAAAGTTAATTGCTCACAAGAGCTGTCATAAGTGTTCAAAAATGCTCTTTTTAATTTTAGCACAGAAGAATTTGTAAACAATTACCAAGAACACAATACATTTTTGATTCATTGCTTGCTTATGGATAACACTTGTCACATAGGGCTTCTTATAGTTTGGTAAATTCATGGTGTAGTTAATTGCAAGAAAAATCCTTCTGTTTATTCTGTAATCATCTTACACAGTGATATCCAGAAGTTAGCAGTGCGGAGTGAGCTGATCAAATCCTGGTGATTTCCTTGTTGTTTCCAACTTCTTATTACAAAAAGGTGGAATTTATTTAATACACTGCATAGGTAATCTCTGTGGATAAAAATACATGAAAATATCTGTCTTGAGATATCTGGTCCAAACTATGAATAATTTTAAAGTTTCTTTCTGTGTCGCCATTTTATTCCCAGGGCAAGATGTCCCTGCCCACGGCAGGGGGGGCGGACTAGATGACCTTTAGAGGTCCCTTCCAACCCAAACTATTCTATGATTCTATGATTCTACTCCCTAGTAGACTTTCTTCTGGTCTTGTTGGAAACTAGCCACACCAAGAGCTAGTTCAAAGCTGATCACACTCCTTTCTTTTGCCATTAGCCTCTAATTCATTCAGCTCCCATGGAGAGCAGATGAACTGACAGAGGATACTGGGAGTTATTCTTCCACCTCCACACCAGGCACACATGCTCTGACCTCTCACCAGAGAAAAGAAGAAGATATTCTAGTTTCTCAGGTGGAAAAAACAACAAGTGGATACATATTCTTGATGGAATATTCTTCAATAAGATATGTCAACTTTAAGCTTAATCAATATTAGAAAATAAGGCTACAATAAATTCATAATTCTCAAGATGATAGTTTACCAAAATGACTATACTTGACAGCAAAGAAAAAAATATCTATGAATAACATACCTTTGTCGGGTAAAAGTAATAATTCCAGAGTATAAAATCTCTGTTTGTCGCGCATTTGTTTAATCACAGACTTCAGCTGCAGCAGAAGGAAGTACTGATGATATAATTTGATAACTTTCTCCTCTAACCTTATTTCTGTTGAAATAGAGATGACTTGATGTTTGGATTCTGACTGAAATGCTTCAATCACAGGGCATTTTATAGCTGTGCATTTTCATTAACTTTGATGGAGTTGTTCCTGATTTATGGTGGCATGAACTAAACACAAACTGGGATTTAAGGCTGTTCTAACTTGAAGAAATCATGGTAAAAAACTTTGAAGGCTGTAAATGTCATGATATTCCTTCAGAATACACAACTTTCTAGACCCTAAAAAACTCCTCCCTTTTCATTCTCTGCCATTGGAACAGAACTTGAAGTTTTCCATCCCTCCCTTTTTCTGCCTTTTAGTTTTTTCTTTCCATTTAGGGATATGTTGGAACAAGAGTAGCACGATAATAGCAACAGCAGGATCATTAATAATAATCACAACAACAAATTCCTGTAAATTAACAGGTGACAATGGTGTCATATTCATTCTCTTGGAATATATTGCCTTTTTTTTTTCATTAGTTATCATAACCTAAAAAGTGAACTACTTGGCAAAGACTAGAGAGTTTCTTACCTGTAAAACTAACCAGCAAACAGGAGGGACAGCAACTGGGAATTTCACCAAAGGAATTTGTGGAATGGATTTTAGGAAGAATTTAAAAAGACAATAGCATAAAGACCACTCTGCTAGAAATCTGTTCTGTCAGATTTGCCTTAGCCATCAACTATGAAGCCCATATCCATGTGGGAAAACAAAACTCCGATAAAATTTAAGGAGATTATGATTCAATTTATCTTCATGTGAAAATGATGGAGGGAAAAATATCCAGGGTCACAGATGCTTCCCAATGCTGTTTCTCATGAACCAGGAAAGCACACTGAGCAGTTCCTCAGTGTTACTGAGTTGTCATCTTCCACCAGCTCGCTCAATGCTGATGGCACCAAGAACTTGCCCCACAGGTTCCTAGCCTGATCAGCCATGCAATGATTTTGCATTTTCACATGCTGTTTTCCCTCTTGAATTCTTGAGCTACTAAGAACTTCATCTCAATGATAATATCCATCTGTAATTTTACCTTTCTTCTTCCAAGAGACTGTCACTGATTGTTCTGAGTCATTGGGGTCAAACTTTTGCAGTTGTGCTCTATCACAGCTGGACCTTGTTTCCTTGGTGCACAGGCAGTGAAACCCTGGGGAAGGGACACTTACAGCAACGGTCACGGACAGATAAATGTCCAAGGGATAGCTGCTACCTGTAACAGAGGAGGAAAAGCCATGTGCCCTAAAGATTATGAGATCAGAGCCACAGCCCTTAGCAGGAAACAAAGTGACTCCCTTCTGAAAGGAATGGAAAAACCTATCTGACAAACAGATCTGTCACCACGGGAGATGCTTCCTGTCCCAGAAGCCCACATCTAACAGGTTACCAAGGCCCATTTGCCAAATTATCAAACACTATTTATTTGTGTTGACACTAATGATACCGTCAGAAGTACTCCTGAGCAGATAGATGAAAAGTGGTTCTGCAAGCAGAGCTGAGCAACAGATATCAGGACAGACGACTTCAATAAACTGAGAACTGGTAGATAAACCTCATAGGAAACAAGTTTAAGGAACAAAGGACTTACGGAAGAACTGCCAGTTCCTCAGAGAAATGATACTGCGGACACAAATAGAAAGTCCATTCAGTGGAAAACTTAACCATGAACTCTTCATTGTCCTCAAACACAAAGAAAAATTGGGGAAATTGGCTAGATGACTGCTTGCTGTTCCTTCAGACTCAGCTTTCTTTGAAGCTACTTTTTCTCTTACTTTCTTTGCACTATTAGGATTCCACCACAATCTGAATCAGATATCTCAAAAAGGTCACATGAACTTGCATACTTCTGGATGATGACTATAAAGGAATCTCAGGGTGCCTAAATGTGACATGTCCATGTAGATCACTAAAATTATGTGGGATGAATCTCGTTCACTGTGCCACATTCATGCTTCATAAGTTTACTGGATCCCAGTGAATGCTGTCACTCTGGAATATGCAAGCAATAACTTTCTAACTCTATCAAGGTTTACTTATACAATAAGGTATAACTACAAGACAATGACACTTGCATTTACAAAAAAATGGCTTATGGTCTCTTGTTAAAAACATTATCTAGAATACAGAAAACAGACATCCCAGTCGCTGTTCACAGACTAACTGCTTCATTATTAAAGCATTATTTTTTTCTTTAGGTGGTGGTAGAAATCACAGAAATTTTCAGAAAGTGTTGGTAAAAATGAACGCAGTTCTTATGTAAGATAATAGTTCTCATACAAGATAATAACAAACTTTGCTTAGGATATAAGGAAAACTTGAATCAGGAATTCACATCAACATTTTCAAGCTCATGGACTCAAGTCAAACATCTCCATACATGCCTTAATTTTGAGAATTGGTGAATACCTCCAGCTTTTACAGGCAAGAGCTGTGAGTGCTCATCACATTCATCAGTCTACCCACTTTTTGCTGCCAAAGTTTGGGTTTCTGTGTATATCTTTAGGCAGGTTGGAAGAAGCTGGATATAGTCTGAGAATCTTTTTTCTAATTACCAGTTGGAACAATATAGTACTAATGAAGAGAATGTATCTCTCACAAGTCAAAATTAAAAGCATGTTCTGAATATTTTCACAAAACTTCACTGCAATTAAAATGGGATGTAAAACTATTGGCTATATTTTTATCATGTTTCAGTATATTAAAATTATTTTTCCCTTTACATGAAGTTCCAACCAAGGAAGAAATTCAGGATGCTGAATTGTTTTTTTCAGAACATAAATTTTGCTGACAACTGGTTATTGAATTTTCCCCCATTTTCTTACCTTTTCACAGCACGAATATTCCTAGTACTGTCTCCAACACATTCCTCTCACAAGTACTGTCAGTTTGATTTAAGAAAGGAAGGCTTTTTTCAACTCCATTGCCCAGAATAATACCAGGCTCTTTTACACCACAGAATACACTGTGTGGGAATGCAGCTGTTTCATCTTGTAGCAGAGAGAAAGTGTTTAGGCGCAAATCATCACCTTAATATCACAGACGAAGCTGAGTTTTCTCTCTGTCATAGACATATTTGCATGTGCACACTGTCTTTTGAATGACTTTACATGAAAGCTTGTTTAATAAGCAAGATCATACAAACAAATGACAGCTTCTAAAAATGTCTGTGTTGAAAAGCTCTTTCTGTGGTCTTACCCTTCCAAGCCCCCAAGGCAGGGCAGAAAGTTTATGGCAGACAAGGGGGGAAGGAACGTAGGGCACAACTTACAGATTACTGTGCTTTCATTTTTCCCCCCTATTAATTTTGGACTGCCACTGCACATACTGTTACAATACTGATCCTCTTACAAAGTTTTAATTCTTTAGTAGGTGTAAGAAGAGAAATAAGGGAAATGCAAATAAAGTCAGTTCAATAAAGGAAGACAAAGAGATGCTAAGGAGATAAAATGTCATGGACTGTTCTCATCAGGTCCCATCAGTGCTTTGGATAGCAGTATAGTGCTATTTAAAACCACAAATAATTTAGCTTGTCAACAAATAGATGTTTTTCCTGCTTTAGGCCTAGAAAGAACCAGAAAAGGTAAATCGAAGAGCAGACTGAAATCACCTTATTTTTGAGTAGTAGACACTCTATTACATGTTTCTTACTGCTCATGTAAAACAATTTCTAGCTCCTATTTAAGCCATTAGATCACCCTCTTAAATCATAGCCCCTTCCATTTCAGCCACCCATTCCTGTAGTGAGACCAGTAATTCTTGTTTGATTGAATCATGCCTTGTGTTTGCCTAATGGAAAACTTTCAGAGACATCTAGCTTTGATTTAAAAATAGCAAGAGATATGCCACTTCCCTTACAGCATCTTCCAAAGCTTAATCACTGTCATTGCTTGAAACTCAGAATTGGTCTGTCTTTTGCTTTCAGCTGTCAGCTGCTGAATTAGGGAGGCATTCAGGATGGTAGTCAGTGAGTCTAACTGTACCCCAGGGAGACAGTCTCCCTGGGCTCTGTCTCCAGGCAGAGATAGGACCCTCCTGGGAGCAATTCAGAGCACCAGAAGTTTGTCTTCTGCTCTGACTGTCCCCATGAGCATACTATCTTTCCATACAGATTGGAGAAAAAGCCTTTAGAAGCAAGGTCCTAGGCTGAGAACTAACCTGTGCAAATATCACACCCTAGAGCTCCATATATTTTTCCATGGAGGTACATGTATTCTGTAATCAGGTTGTCTTTAAGTCCCGATTTTAATGAGACCAACAGGTTGAACTACTTAAGCACAACTTCCCTCTCTCCAATCCAGGAACTATTTATTTGGTTTTCATTAGAATTTTTAATTTAGTTGGTATCAGAAATATACATCCACCTCATTGAATGATCTCATTAATTATTTCATTTATATGAAAACTCATCAAAGTTGTACAAAGAGACAACTTGATGCTTCTTATTAAACTCCTACTTACAATCTCCCTGTCTAAACATTCAGGAGACCCAAAAATCAATTTGCTTGTTTAGGGGTTTTTTTTACGTCAGCACAGGGAGGTCAAAATTACTTTCTTCCTCTGGTGGCCCTGAATTTCTTTCAGAAAGAGAAGGCACAGTCAGAGGAAACCTCATGAACTCATTTACTCTGAGGCCAGACAAAGGGATCATTTGAACCTATATCATTCTGCACAAATCTATGTCTTTTAAAATCTTCCTTACTCTTATATTGCTTGCTTGCCTGCGGTAATGTCTAACTCATCTCCCGGTCAAGATTTTCCACATATCTAATCTGCACATTCACTGGGGTAAATTACATCAGCTACTTCTTGTTTCACATTCAGTGAACATTGAGGATAACTCAGCACCTTCTCCTCTTTAAATTGTATTTTGAAGTTGTTATTGTCTCCATTAGCTTTCTCGTTTCCAAACTAAACAAGCTCAGATTTTTTCTAGTTTCCATTTTTTGCATGGCTGTCTAACCTGATTTCCCTTTTATTGTTGCCCATCTCCAACACATGAACCTGTCTGCCAAAGGAGGACACAGGACTCTTCATAAAGCCTCTGTGGTACTAGGTACATTTGAATGGAAATGACTCCTTCCACAGTTTATGTTGCTGTTAACATATCCTGGATTGACATATGATTTTTTTTGTGGCTTTTGTTTTTGCTTTTTACAGCAGCGTTATATTTCTGACTCATAATTCAATTTGTGGTAATTATTATTCCCAGATCCTTTTCTGCAGTAATGCTGCCGAGACAATAAGTCCCCATTTTGTATTTATGCATTCCACTTCTCCTTTCCTACGTGAAGCATTTCGCTTGTGTCTGCACTACTTCATTCTTGTTGATATCAAACCATCTCTCTAATTTAGCACAGACATTTTGAATTTTCATCCTGTCTTTCAGTACTTGTGAGGCAGGAAGGCATCCATAAATTTTACAAATAATTTCTAATGAGAGGTCAAAGTCATTAACAAGACTATTCAATAATACCACACCCAGACAGACCTCTCTGGTACTTACTGGAAATGTCCTTTTTGTCTGACAGTGAACAGCTCATAAACAGTCTTTGAGTATGGTGCAAAATGTCCTGTTTCTTATGTGCTTTTTAGGCAACCACCCATTTCACTTTACTAGAGATTTCAGCAAACAGATCTATGTAACAAACAGAAAGGAACAAGGTACAATAAATAGTATAGGGAGATAAGAATAGAATATTTGCAACATGTAGCAGCTCATTTCTGTTTTTAGTTTATTATAGAAATGCAGTTTCTGTAATAAAAGCAATGAAAACGTACAAAAGCAATTATATAAGGAATAGTTAAACATAAGCGTTTTCCAGTTACTACTATATGATGGAAAAAACAGCACTGCTCTAGAAATAATGAAAAAGTTATTAAAATGACCCATATTGTATCTGTACAGGAATTATCTACAAATTTCATTTTTTATCACATTGTGAATATGTTCAGCTATTAGTTCCAGCCACTTCTTGTTCTTGTCTGCTGTATGGGCTGTCAGAGTATCAAGAAATACAAAAACTAGTTTTTCCAAAGCACATACACATCTCTGGAGAGAATGGAAATGGCATTACAGCTGACATTGCTTCTTTATGACTAATGGTATTCTTCTGCCTCAGTGTGCAAAATCAGTAAAAAGTAAATACAAAATTGCAGAAGTAATGGACCATGTTTGCCTAAACACAAAATACACAGTTAGTTTAGATTTCTTCTGAAAAGATTCAGAGTTGTATTATAAACAAAAATCTAATAAATTACAGTAATGGTCTTTATAGTTGATCTTGGGAAATCATAATCATCATAATGAAGTCATAACCCAGGCCTTGGTTTGTTTAAATATGTCTTTGTGTATCTTTTGTTTGGAAATAAAGTATCATTCCAGTAGCATTTTTTTTTCAGTTTCTCTGGAAGAGCAGTGAGTGAAACACATATTATAAGTTCTGAAATATGATTTAACAAACTATCAGTTGCACAGCTTTCTATTGGTATCAGGTTGTCCTGCCAGTATGTGCAATCATGTTTTGGAAAAGAGATATCTGATTAAACCCCTGAGCAAACCTGCTTGAAACACTGTTCCAATTTGCCAAATTGGTACGTCTAAAACCTTATCTTCTTTAATTTTCTTTCTAATTACAAATAAATGCTTTTCATAAATTTATCTCTGTAATTTACATTTGATAAATACATGTCTTAGCATCGTCCAGTTTTATCCATGCCATCCCCAGTATATTCATACAAGCGTGTATGCACATGTGCATATGCATACATGATATTAAATTATTGTACACATATCATTATATACACCTGTATGATAGATATGGGTTTATATTTGTATATGTATACCGTATAATTATATAATTAGCAGTGTGTGTGTTTGTAAATAGTGACCTGGTTAGACTGAGGGCAAGGCAAGAACTACAAGGCTGGCCTGTTCAGTTAGTAAGAAGAATAAGGAGCAGTATTTAGAATTGCTGAGAGAGTAAAGAACTTGGAGACAGAAACTAAGCCTATGGCCAGCTTTGTGAATTCAAAGGAATCAAACAAAACTGCCTGCAACCAATGGAGGATAAGATCCTGGTGAATAGATAAAGTCCATTACACCTACCTGGGAAAGGCTTTGGGAAAAACAAGATCAATGAAACAAAGGATTTTTTGTCTGAATGGATACTTTGTTTTGTGTTTAGAATATGAAACAGCAAAAGAAAACATCTTAGCCCCATGCTATCAACACAGAGATACCGTTAACCTGCTGTCTGTAAAACTACCATAATTATGGTTACTGCTATATATTACTGCTATATACTAATATCTAGGCAGGTTCAAAAAATACACATAGTAGTCAACTATGGATTATTCTCTTTGATTGCTTTTCTAATTTGAATAACAGACAAACGACTCTGACACACTATAGTCTTAAGAACACTTCATGTGAAAGTGAACTGAGTATTTGCCACTGAAAAAGATGCTGTTTTAGAAGAATTTGAGATCCATGTAGTAATAACAATAATAATAGCCTGCTTAGCTTTAATAAAACATTTTCTTAATTCATTTCAGTTAGTTGCAAAGATCAGCTTCAATGTTAAAGCATAATTATAGTATATGCCAGGTGAATGCCATTCTCTTAAATTAATTACCATAGAGCTGGCCTCATTATAGTCTGTGATAAAGAGTTAATTCATTTTTGAAGAGCTATGTGTTTCCATTAAATGTGAATCAAGAAGGTTTTAGAGTAAATAATTAAAAGGTGAGGTGCCCTTTTACAGAGACCTTCAAGCAAAGTGGAAGAATAAAAGCCTAACTAAGGTGAAATGACAGAATTTATCTAAAAAGCAGATCCTAATTTTGGATTATGCTAAGCCTCCCCATGCAAAGAAATAAATTTTGTTGGCTACTGTAATTTCCCCACTAAGTGCTGATCAGTACAGGCTCTTTGCTTAGTGTCCTCTTTGGAAAAGGGTGATGATTAGCACCTGAACAATTGTCTGACAGGATTTCTCTAAAGTGCAGGTTAGATTTGGTGAAAAGACACAGGAGACAACTCCTGGTTAAAACACTTACTGCCTCTACTAACATAAATAACAGAAAAGGTCTCTACTGCTGAATAATAGTTTTTGTTATCTGGCATCTGAATTTAATGAGAGCTATGGGCTGGATGTACCCTGCCTCATGTAAGCATCCAGCGGGTGCCTAAATATCAGGTCCTTAGTAAAACAGTATTTGTGAAAGCAATTCCTGGAGAGTCTCCAGTGCAGCCAGTGAAGGAGTAGTGCTTTAGGAGGTCTTCAGAGGAAGAGCCTCTTTACCTACGTTTAAATGCACAGGGCCTCCTTCTGGAAGACCTCAAGTACAGTTCCCTCTCCACCTCCATTCTAAGTACAGTGAATGTGTGCACTTGCATAAAAAGAATTGTTTCATTAGGCACTTACAGTGTAGACACATGCCAGGGGTGTTAACCTGGGCAGGAAGCATTATCATAAAGAGACTTTGTGGCAAGTGGCTGCTACTGGAGTGTTGAGGGGGACATGAACAGGACAAGATGGGCAGAGTGGGCCACGAGCAGGAAATACTAGTTTTTGTTTCCGTAGGGGAAGTATATAGCAAAACCAAGACTTAATATAAACCTTCAAGTAATACTGCTCAGTATCTAGCATCACAGAAAAAGCTCAACTTGTAGCTTTAATGCCATGGAAAAAAGCAAACATGTCTAAAAACATTTCTCACAGCAGTCTAGTATAGTAATAACAACCGTCACTTATCACATTCAGACTATTCTGTTCTATTAGTTAGTACTCCAATGTCAGTGGAAAATAGGAAAACCAAATCACATGGGAGTTAACTTCTCAAGCAACATGTGACTTCCAGGCTTTGGAGTCTAAGTTCTGGGCTTTTTTAGGAGATTTAAGCACCTAAAGATGCAGATAGAAAGTTTTCAGAAGCATCTACCATTACAGATCTTTTTGAAAATTATTTAAGTACCTGAACGTGCGGCTTGTTTTTCAGTGCACATGAAATCTATTGGCTTAATAAGGTGAACTGTTGAGAGCAATTAGGTGCCTGTACACTGACTGTAGGATTACGGGATCTTGGGATAACTCAGGTTGAAAGGGAACTTGGGAGGTCTCTAATCCAACCTTCAGCTGAGATCAGACCAAGTTGCTCAGGGTTTTATCCAGCTGAGTCTTGGACATCTCTGAAGTTGAAGACTGCACAACCTTCTGGGCAACTTGTTCCACTGCCTAACCATCTTCATGAGTAAAAAAACTTCTCCTCAACTTAGTGTCTTTTGAACATCGGTTCTTCAGCTTGTGCCCACTGCCTCTTGTCCTCCCTTGCTCCACTGTAAGTGCCTGGCTTCGTCATCTCATTAAGGCACTAGAGGACCGCTAAGTTCCCCCAGATCATCTTTTCTTGAGGCTGAATGAACCCAGCTCCTTCATCCTCTCCTTGTAGGATGAATGCTCCATCCCCCAACCATCTTGGTGACCCCTTGTTGAACTCACTTGAGTTTGGGTCTTTCTTGTATTGGGGTCCCAAAAATGGATGGATTATTAAGTTGTATAATTTCAAATATTTATGTCTGAGAACAACTTTTTCTGCCTCATAATGATCCAGTATTTCCCAGTTCTTTGCTTACAACACTAGAGCTGGCCTATGTAGTGCAAATGGGTCTATGCCTAAAATGCCACAATACCTATTTCTAATCAAACCAACATTGTACAAGATAGTTTGTGTGGAAAGACACTGTCTTCCCCAGCCCTGGGTGAATTTCAGTTGCATTCAGAGCAATATCTATGAATTAAAAGCATTCAGTACAGAAATGTTTACAACAAAGCTGGGCAGTGAGAGAAATAATTAAACATCATTCAGAGAAAGAGTGGCAAGACAATCTCATTGAAAACTCTGTTTCTTCTCAACTAGAAATAGAGAGGCAAAGAAAAGAAGACTGAGCATCCGGGAAGTGCTGCCTGTGACTGTATTGCACTGTACACATCACTGGTGATTTGGATGAACATTCAGTTGGAAGTAACTCAGACGAACACCTGCTTTAAAGGTGTCTAAAAGCTCTACTGTATATTCAAATTATAAAGGATGAAATAAGTAGGCAAAATTACTTGCCTTTACAAGTGATACACTGTGTTCTATGCTCAGAATGAAAAGTTCTCAGCACTTGGATTCTGAGAAAGCTGTTAACTTATTTTCACCCTAATTAAGAGCACATCATACCTCCCTTTTTCTCAGCCCAGCACGGACTCGGAGGACTTCTGTAGCCAATTGCTACACCTATTGTACAGCATGAGCACATGTACACTCAGTTTTTATACTGCAAACAAAATAAAATTAAAAAAGGATGATATAAAAAAGAAACAAACATAAAGATAGGCTAAACTGAATTATTACTGCCTTAAACATAAATTGCTGCTGTGGAATAATCACACTCTCTGCCTGATTCTTTGGGCATCCCGACAACTCTGATGGTAAAAGGAAGAAGAAAAAAAAGTTTGGAACATCTTAGTTCCTCAACAATTTGAATAAGCTACCACTTTTTATTACCTTATGTCCTGGTTTTGGCAGGGATAGAGTTAATTTTCTTCCTAGTAGCTGGTACAGTGCTGTGTTTTGGATTTAGGGTGAGAACAATGTTGATAACACATCCATGTTTTAGTTGTTGCTAGGTAGTGTTTACACTAGTCAAGGACTTTTCAGCTTCCCGTGCTCTACCAACTGAGAAGGCTGGAGGTGCACAAGAAGCTGGGAGGGGGCACAGCCAGGACAGCTGACCCAAACTGGCCAAAGGGATATTCCACACCATATGACGTCATGCTCAGCATATAAAGCTGGGGGAAGAAGGAGGAAGGGGGGGGACGTTTGGAATGATGGCGTTTGTCTTCCCAAGTAACCGTTACGCGTGATGGAGCCCTGCTTTCCTGGAGATGGCTGAACACCTGCCTGCCGATGGGAAGTAGTGAATGAATTCCTTGTTTTGCTTTGCTTGCGTGCGCAGCTTTTGCTTTACCTATTAAACTGTCTTTATCTCAACCCACGAGTTTTCTCACTTTCACCCTTCTCTCCCCCATCCCACCGGGGGGAGTGAGCGAGCGGCTGTGTGGGGCTTAGTTGCCGGCTGGGGTTAAACCACAACATCATATATCTTAGTTTTTCTTAGATTTTTCAGAGAGGATATTTTATTCTTTCAGAAAAGCAGAGAGATTCGTAAAATTATTGGTAAAACAGGAACAACTTAAGGAAGGGTAAGAACATTGTTAAGTGTTTTATCAGCATTTTTCATGCATTTCTGTAAAGAACCATGTATGTTCAGTGGCTGCAATGAAACAAGCAGGAACCTATGTATGAATCAGAATTGCTACCGGCTCAGTAGGTGTTGGCCAACTGTTTTTCTTAGTGTAGAATTTAGGCATTTAAAAGTAACTTTAAAAAATGTCTTACAGGCTTGAGAAAAGCATGACAATACATATCCACTTTAGAGGTCCTAGGGACATACCTACTACCTCTGAATTTTAAGCAGTATAGTCAAAATCCCAAGCAAGTTTTAATGACTGATTTCTTTTACAGTATTTGAATTTTTTTTTCTAGTCAAGGTGTGGGAAGTCATTATTTTATTATTATGGACTAGAACTTCAGGAGGACATGGAGGAGGTGGGGGTGGAATATGATATATATATCTCCACTCACTTCCCTGTCAGAGGAACCCAAAATATTTTACATTCAGAGTAGCCTATGATGGGATTTTCAAGGGTACAGGAGTCTGTCTACACAGAGACTTAAATAGAATCAAGACAGGGAAAAGAAGTTGGGGAAAAGTTGTCCTCGTATTCTGCAAGGACAAGACTACTCTTCAACAGTGTAACTCAGCGGACTGATCCCGGCAGAGCATTTGCCTGCAGGTGTCCAGAACCCAATCAACCATACTTACACACTTTGTATTTAAGTGCATGTTCACCAGTGCTGCAATTTGTTAAGATTTCTAGAACTCACCAAAGATTGATCTCAATTACATTTAGGAATACATGCTAACTCCACGTTGATTGATTTCATATTTATATTCACATTATTAGGAAATAACAGGACAATGTCTGCATTCATGCAAGAAATCAGTGTTTAGTAAGACTTGTATGATGTTTAATGCTGACATTCAAATTGCTCATAGAAAAGGGAAAGGTAGATGATAGGCATGGGGAATGAAAAGACTGTTGCTTACGCAGCCTTACAGTGCAAACACACTTGTATACAAAGTCCAGGAAGAATAGTTAGGATGTTGAACGACAGAAATCCTAACACTATTAATATGAACAATTTTAAGATCCAGGCTTCCCACTATAAAGTTCTAACTGAGTGATGAAGTAAAATATGGTTTCATCTGATTTAGACTTCTGCAACTGAGTAATGACTGAGCTTCAGAGATGGCAAAAGTGACAGTAGTTATCATCTTCACTTCATTAAACTGATGAAGCTCCTAAAAGCAGGTTAGTTGGCAAATAGTTCAGATTCTTTGATAATAAGAGTTTAGCAACTAGAGGTATCAATTGTGCTAAGACTGCAGGAGGTCAGTCCTTGACACGGAACACCACAACTCAAAGCATTCAAGACAGATTGTACAAGATACTTTTAATACAGCAGTAAGGAATACAGAGAAATCCAGGTTTACAGACAGCATTTTAAGCATACAACAGAAAAATGTGGATTTCTCTAAGTTCTTTAAGTGATTTATAAGCACAGGTCTCATTGTTGCCAGTGAAACGTGATCCTCTGGATACTTTTTAAAATTCATCAGTTTATTTTCCTCATGAAGGATTGTTATCAAATCCAACTGATCTCTGTGAGGCACACCTATCAAGATTTTAATATGAAGATCAATGACAGAAATCACTAGGTCCATCATGAGAGCCATCAACTCTGTTCATTTTGAGCTTTTCCATATTACAGCAATTCCATGCTATAGCCACAAAAGTATACAGATTAGTATGCCTCACTTTTTGGTTTTTATATCAGACACCTACACAAAGAAACCTCTTGAGGATGAGAAGAAATCTACCATTGTTTTTGGCAAACTCTGCATGTTACTTTGGAATATGAGATTTTGAAAAATCCCAAGCAGTATAATTGAATGGTTAATACATGCTCTCTTTTTTGGATGATGAATGATAATTATGTTTTGATCCAGGCCAAGCAAATATTACTGTTATGTAGACATGGTCAACTGTTCTATTAGTTAAGTGTTGCATACCCACTGTTATTTACTGTGTAAAAAGAAAGATCTCATGATCCCTCTAATTCACTGAAACGCCTGGAAAAATATCTGCTGCAGCTCACCAAAGAGTCACAAGGTATTATTTCAGGAAACATGGAGGAACTTCTACTGAGATAAATAAAGCTAGGTAATCTTTTGTCTACCTACTAAGGCATTTGTAACTTTTATTCAGAGACAAAAGAAGTAATCAAAAGTTCATTCATATGTAGGACATTTAAAAATAATAGTCTAAAGTATAATTAGTCTGAATCCGTTGATTTTCATTAAAAAGATTGTAAATTCTGTTTCTTTAATCAGTCATCTTTGTGGTATCAGACCATTCAATCACAAAATCAGTTCCTGATGACCTTCTTCAATCCCCAATGATCTGAAAGAACAAATAATGTCTTTCCTTACTGACTCTCAGTCAGTAAAGGAAAAAATTCTTCCCTTCTAACATTTTCTATAAGGAGATGGCTCCTTTTTCAGTTTCTAGCTCTTCTGTATTATTATATCAAACTATACAGTGAACCCATCTTTTTCTTTTTTTTTTCTTTACCTATTTCTTCTCATTTTGAAGACTGAAAGCAACATTTCCTTGATGTTCATTTGAAAAACTATGATAAACAGCCTTTTTTGGCTGTGAATAGATCCAAAACTGGAGCAGTTTTAAGAGGAAAGAGAGTGCACAAAGTTAATAAACCAACTGTATAAATCAGTTTGCTGGTAATGCCATAATACCACTAGACAGAAATGTTCTCAAATAGCTGTTAAGTACCCATAGGAGAAATAAAGCTCCTGTATTTGAAGCAAACTGTTACTGAACCTCTAGGAAAATGTGCACTAGAAAAGGCAACAGGAACTCTTTGGTGATGAAAAAAGAGTAACATGGAAAGGTGAAAAAATATATGGGATTGGAACTTCTGCCTTTCTTGAGCCCTTGAACACAAATCTATACATGCATAATGTGTATATATGTGACTGTGTGCAAGAATGTGTACACAGGCATAGGTGACACACTCAACTTCGGTGTTGTAAAGGCTGCCAAAGGTACTAGATGAAGTGAGGGGGGAAAAAGATGTGATTTGTGATTTAATTGATTTAAAGCACACTAACCGCAACATTCTGAAACTACCATTTGTACCAGAGGCAGTGACTTGTGCATTCATTTTAACTTGCTTTACAAAATGAGTTTACTTACAATTATATCTGTCTTTGCCAATATTAGAGGACCATTCTCCAACTCACCTTTCTTACAGAATTAACCTTTCATACAGGATACTTGAATAAATAGCTGTTTATTTCATTCACTTACCTTGTAAACATGTTGCATGCAGGCACATATATGGTAGGCACTTCTGTAATACTGTTAATATGTGAAAAATGTGCATTTCTGAACACTGGTTTTTGGAAAATCATGTAAGCGTACCCTGCATTCTGCCATGAAAAGACAAGAATTATGCTCTAGCAGGCATCCAGCCCATGAAAGCTAAGAACTTCCTGGTGACACCACAAAAAAACTTTTTCTCCCTTTCATTTCACTGGGGTTTGAACTCCCCATTTGACCACAGGAAAGGCTTTCTCTTGCAAATTTACACTGCAAGGGTCTTCTGGCATCACAGCTGTAGAACTGACTATGGGTAGAGAGCTCATTGAAAGAGCATGACTGAAGTGAAACACGGTCCTTTTTAATTTAAAATTTGAAAAGTGTTGGCTTGCGACCTGGTGATACTTGGAAGGAACAAAGCTGTTCTTCTATTGTTTTGTTAAAACTCCCTTTTGCCAAGTTGCTACAAAATGCTCATCAGTGTGCTCTGAGCACTCCAGCGTACCATTTATTGTAACCCAGCTTTAACAGTGCAGCTTATTGGTTTTGTTTACTGCACAAACTGTATCCTTTCGTCATTGCTTATGTGAAACATCAGGGCCAAGGATTGATCTTTTTTAAATTTGAGTAAACAATGATGCCAAGATCATGAGTAGAATACAGCATGCAGTCCATCTAACTTTTTGTAGAAAGGGCCCCTACCCACCTACCCCCAGGATCAAATAGTCATAGGTTGTAGTGACTGTGACCTCTGCTAAAACATCTGATGCACAGAGTCTGTGCTTAACCAAGGTGAGCTGTGCTCTATGTCTCCACTTAACTGATGGATATTGACAGCGGCAGTACTTTCCCTCCCCCATCAGTACGAGAAACATCTGACTAAAAAGTGGACAGGAAAGAGAGAAACTGAGTTAAGCCTCAGGTGGATGAGAAAAAGATTTCTGGGTCTACTCCTGGGATTGTTTAGTTCAAGAGAAAAATGTGGGATGGTGCAGATGTCACAGTGCTTTTTTACATCACCACACAATATCTGAAACATCTAGAGAACATAATAAAATCAAATGTGTTTGGCCCAGAACATGCAGAACTTTGTTTAATACTTGCTTGTTTTCAGTTCCTAGAAATCATAGAAAATAAGGCTGGAATGGGATCATGGATGTATTGCCTAGACTAGCTCTTCATCACAACACAGAGTTAACTGCAATTAAAATATTTTGGACATCTGTTCAAAGGTGGTTAGATCATGGTGATAAAGTCTTTGTTTTGTCGTATTGTCACTAACTTAAACCTGATCCTTGTGAGAAAAAATGTTTGTTTTGTCAGCCTGAGAGCATTTTGTTTCATTTTGTTTTTTGTTCAGCGTTTATGCCTATGTTATGTTTATGATTCCAAGACAAACCACAATCTAAAACACAACAGCAAAGACCCCACAAAGCCCTGTTAGATTTTTGCCTTTTTTTCATTTTGTTTTGAAACCTTTTTAGTGCAATTACCAAAAGCCATTAGACAGGGCCGGTTTAGAGAATGCACTGCAGAAGGAAAAATCAGTTCTGTGGGGAAAGGGTGTTCCATCACTGGAAAAGGGCTTCCTGTCAACAACTTCCAACCCATCACGGAAAGAGCGATCATGTTCATGCAACTAACACTGCAAATGAATCAGCAAGTAATCAGTCAGTGATATCTCCCCGAAATATATAATGTTCACTGAGGACACCTCTACACAGAATAATCAGAGCTGTACAGTTCAGTCATTTGTGTCATGAAATGCATTAATTTATGCAAGTATAAGTAGTCTTTGTTTCTACATGCATGGGGTTTTAGCGGTAATAATATCACACCCTGTTCTCTCAGACATTGTATGTTGTGCCAGATGGTACATGCACATTCCAATATGATTAATGTTTATATAAAATGATGAAACCAGTATATTTTCCACACAACATATTAATAGGTATCACTAATATTCCCCTGTGGAATTGTTCTTACCAGCTTCTTCAGTTCAGAATGAAAGATTAAGAGTAACAAAGCAAATAAATCATTTCAGTTAGCTACAAAGATACCCTTTTTGAGCCTTTAAACCAAAAGAGAAAGCTGCTGTGAAACCAACAGCTATTGGTGGTAATGGAAAGTCTCCACCAAAAAAAGAATTTCTGAGCATTGTTCTCTGCAGAAATTTACATATATAATATATGTAATATATATCTTTTTATATATATAAAAATATATATTATTTTTATATCTATCCATATTTCAGTGGTTGGAAGAATAAAAAGAAAAATTCAAGTCAGGCTCAAACGAGTCTGGAAACAAAGCAAACAAATAAATACAACACTTCAGATCAAATAAACCATTGTGCATGGTCTGTGCTTTTATCTTTTTAGGCATTTTTAATAAAGACAAAAAATTGCACTCACAGAGAGCTGACATCACAAAATACTTTAAAACTTCCCGCATAGAGCACACACAAAAAGTTAGAAACAGGTCTCCTGTCTCAGCAAAGAGGATAATCTACTCTGTTACCAGTGAAAGGCAGTGACAGCAGGGGCACTGTCCCTTGAATTTTTGAGAAGTGTATCGTAATTCTTCAACATTTGTATTTTGCTGTTTTCATTCAGAATTAATATGTGTTTGTGATCAGCCAAAAAAAAAAAAAAAAAGGCACATGTTAAATAAAAGAAAAATTGCTGTCTCCTGTTTGGGGCTTAATCTTCTAATTCCATAAGACAAAAAATACTTTAGAAAATGTTTTTTAAGGCACAGTTTCTATTGAGATAGCTTTATCAATTATTTTAAAGAATATTATAAGAAAAAAAATCAAACACATCCCATTTCAGCTGGCACTGCCTTGAATTTCTGCAACACATCCTCTTACATTTTGATTTAGCCTGGTTCTCACCCTGCTTAAAACAAGTAAAGGATGAAGAATGCATTTTATCTATTGATTTTGTGTTTTTCATCCTTACAGTTTTTGAGGCCCTTGAGAAGTTTTTAGTATTTCATTTCAGAAGTTCTATCTGAAAAAAGTATTTCTGGTGTTGTTGGGAATCAGGGCTAAGTTATTATTTGCTTAGATACATATATTCCCATTTATTACTTTATTTTTATTAAAAGGGAGATAGTACCTCTGGCCAAAGTGGGATTTGCTAACGCTGTCTGCTCTGAGCCACCCTCTTCACACCCGGCACATAACCTGGAACCACCTACACTTTTTTTCACAGATGCACCACCCCCATAAGCGACCATAACACCAACTTTCTCCTGTGGGGGAGGTGGGACTCCCCAAAATATTGCTGAACAAGGGCTTTTTCTCTCTCTCTCCTCTCCTGTGATAATGGTCCACCATCACAAAAGAGCTATCTGTTTAGAGAAGGCACTACTTACTGAATAACAAACTGCTTCAGCAAAAAAGCACATTCAAAAATCATCAAGTAAGTCCACATGAGTAGCTTTATTTGGTGGGGAGGCTCACCTTTGTCAGCTTCCCTTCCCTTGCATAGGTGCCATTCACTGGCTGGCTCCTCTTCTAGGAAGAGCCTTTCAGCTGGGGAGTATCTTTTTTATCTCCTTGTTCCCAGCCAGCAAAACAGCTGAGTCCTGTGGCTTGGAAATATGCCATTTCCCTGCAATTGCGTCCCTGAAGTTTGTTGTGTGGTTGCTTACCTATATTGCTTCCAGGCTTGTTTTTCCCATTGCACCCTATTAAGCTAGACCACATTCACATCAGAAAGTTTGTAAATCAATATGCTATTCACCTCACTGAAAAGGTCAAAAGCAGGGTTTCTAAGACTATTAAACTTCAGTATTCTTAGATGATGGCATAATATTTGGGTCTGTCATATGTAGACAAACAATTCCTGTGGCAATTTTAATATTTAATGGGTGTTTAAAATAATTATTTATTTAGAACATTTTAACTGATTTATACAACTTTTTTGTATAAACATAAAAAATAAATGTTAGGCATTGCGACATTTTTTTGTTTAGGAAGACATGATGCACAGTAATGCAACAATCTCTTGAACCAGCAAAATGTTGCCAAGTTAGCAGAAGAGCCTGTTTTCACCACTAAAACTTAGAAATAAACAATAAAATAATACTTGTTAAATAAGTTGGTACTTCTGTAGATTAATGTATTTTGAGTGGTGGACTGAATAAAAAGTGAAGTTCGTCATAAATCTCTTGATAATGATCAAATTTCACCAACATGCCATTGGAAACGTTATGAAACCCTGCTGTAGGAAATAAAACCAGATGTCTTCACCTCTCACACATTTAACAACTTTGCAATCAATACTGTTGATATACTAAGTTTTGTTTGTTTGTTGGTTTGCTTTTACATCTTTATTTTCAGGAAGTGCCTTAATTCTAATATCATTTCACCCAATTTTAGGGTCCAGTGGACATGTCATACTTGCACAGCACTGTGCAGCAATGCCTTTCTTTCTCTTCCTAAATGATGTGACTCACTTCCCCAGATCATGGTGAAAACTCTCATGACAAGACATTTCTCTTATTTTTTTTTGTTTTTATTTTGGAGGGCTTCTGCATCCTTTGTAATCTTTCTGCTTTCTTAGAGAAGTATCAATGGCACAGTAACCTGAGGCATACAGATTTGCTGCTCCTCAAGGTACACCTCCTCTCCAAATCAAAAAAAGGCGGGGGAAGACTCAAACACCAGGTCCCTGATCATCCACACTCTTTAATTCTTAGCTTGCTCCTCTGGATTTATTTTGGACCACAGTGGCTAGTTTCGCTTTGGTACGGTTCAGAGGATGGTTCGCTTGCTCCCAAGTTTAGAAGTTCGAACGAGCAGTTTCCCTGAGGCTGTGCTTGTTTTCACTCCCTCCATCTTACACAGCCTCCCAACCTACCTTCAAAGGCTTTGGAGGTGACTAGCCGTCAGCTTTACTGAGGGACGCTAATCCATCCTGTTTGGCTTCAGTGGCAGGGAACAATCCCTGTTCCTCTTTTGCTTATCATTGTGTAAAAGCAGTCTCAGAGTTAAGGCTTTAGCCATCTTAGTTTGTTCATTTAATGCTTCAGTAGATGCCAGCTACTGGAGGGGCTGTTTATACAATCCTGACTTACAAATATTTACTTATAGACGTTATAAACCCAAGGACCTGCACTACAGTCAATAAGACTATTTGCACAAATGAGTACCGTTCAGCAATAGCTGCAGAATTGCAGCGCAGATCTGGAAGCAGCAATACCTCGCACACGTTGCTGAACACAAGGTAAAGGCCTTCAAAATCATCATGACAAGAGCAATTTTAGTGACGGTATAAGGAAGAAATCAAAATATTGCAAATTCTAGTGAAAACTATCCTGTGAGTACATTCACAAGGAATAAAAATTGAATATATTCCTTAGCTGAAACTTGTATGTAAAAATGAGCAAAGACTTCCAGTTTTTTAAAGCAAATCTCTCCAAGTTATATTTTTAATTTACCCAGTCATAGGTGGCGCAAAACCCACTCTACAATACTGTGATTGCAGGTTTTTTTCTGCTAAAACATTGTTTTTTGCCACAGGAATAAGTCAAAATATGTGATTAATGACTTTCCTATGAGTTTAATCTTTTCTGTGTTCTTTGTTCAAAAGGAAACAAATTCAAGGGCTTATATCTGTGGTTTTGGCAGACTCATAGCAGATCAGATGCCAACAAATGACATTTCCTCTTCTTTAATCACCTTCAGTCCTGTCACTGAAACAAGACTGTCTGATGGAGTTCTGAATAATTGCTATAAATGAATGTCAGATTGTCCTCTCCATGCATAAACTAAGCTTATCAATTTTCCAAAACATTTTCCATATAATATTTCGAATATATAGAGAAAATCATATTAAGCCTATCGTACTTTATCAATTTAATATTTGCTTTGGTCAATTGTCTTAACTTTGGATAATCTTCACGTTTTAGAGTTTATTCCGAATACTGAATACGTAGGCTAGATCTTTTAACACCAGTACAGCTCTTACATTTCAAGATTGCAAATAGATACATTCCCTTTGGCTGGTAGGTAGGCACTGCATGGGACACCAAAGTCTTCAATTTTCACTACTCTACGGAAAATGCAGAAAATACAGACTACGGGTGCTGCATTGGCACATTTGTGAAGAATAGGGCATAATTATGGAATGATGAATAATATCATTATATAGAGAAAGAAAAGTCTTTCAAAAGGTAGATTCTTCACTTAGCATTCTGACTCGGGAATGGATTTTATGTGAAGCAGTGACAAAAATAAAAACAGCTCCCAACAACTATGAGACAAAAGTAAAAAACAGTGCAAATTTAAGCAATGAACAACAAAACTTGTCAGGGTAACAGCTTGGTAGCTTTGTTTAACTTCACTACATTATAGCTTACACACTTTATTATACACTATGCATTTCTATTTGTACTCAGCCCAGTCCCTGCCCAGGAGAAAGGGCTTAATTACAGAAGAGGAGGCAGATCTACTAATGAGGAAAGAGAAATGCCTCCATGTAGCTCAGGTGTCCGAGATCTACTGTTGAATTTCTGTACTAAGAAAAATTTTTGCATTTCCAGGTGTTCCTGCTAGCATGAAATAAAGTGCCATAATCAGTTTGCAGGTTGTAACACTGATGTACCATGATTTGCCATGATATTTTAGCCTTTTTTTTTTTTTTTAAGATATACAATCACTTATGCAAAGATTATGGAGCTGAGGGTTTCTCAATACTAAGGAGAGGGAGCTTTACAAGTGGCTGAGATGTTTGCCTCTGCAGTTAGGCTTCTTTCCTGAAAGCCTTTATTCATGCAGAAGTTACTAAGTGGTTTTTTTGTCTGTTTGTTTTTTTCTTTAAAATGCAGAAGGGAGCCAGACTGATTAGATAATCATAACAGTTTAATAGGCATTAAAAACAGCCTGTCTAACATTATCTCTTCTTATTCCACGAGTTATGAGTGTTAGAAGAAAAATGACTCACTGAGCTTTCCTTTATTTAAAGTTAACATTTTTAGAAGGTTTCATCTACTACAACCAGTTACTGCGCAGGAAAGATGTAATGCTGAGTTATGAACACCACAAAAAAAAAGAGCGACTTTTCAGCTTGCTAAGTGCAACCGTCACACTGCTGAACTGACGGTAAAGCAAACCAGCCACCGCACCCACCAGCACACATGTCCTCTCAAAGTTCTTGATTTTGTGTTTGAGAGGCTGTGGCTGTGCTGTGTTTGTGCAGCAGCTGAGGGTGTTCGGAGACCTCGCCCAACCTTTTCAAGCAGGAAAGGCTTGAATACTACCTGGTCTGCAGACCTTACCGTGTACAGCAGTAGTATTTAGTTTTGAGGAATTTCATAAATTGTAAGTGTTTTGCCAGCCTTAAAGTCCAAATTTTGTATGTATGTGCTTTAGTCTCTTTTTGATCCCACAGAGTTGTCCAAATGTTTGAGGTTTCTGGCACTCTAGTGACTAAAAAGATAATGCAGTTCAGTAAAGAAAAAAAAATTAAATATCTGCATCTCTTTAAGATCTAGGCTTTTACTCGCTGACTTCTATTCATACAAAGTTTATCCGCTTTTTCATTTCAAAGTAGAGGTTGCACATTAGATTTAAAAGAGCAATCCATGGATACACTTCTTATTTGAAGAAGGAGAGTTTAGTAAAAGAATCATAGAATCATAGAATCATGAAGGTTGGAAAAGACCTCTAAGATCATCGAGTCCAACCGTCAACCCAACACCACCATGCCCACTAAACCATGTCCCTAAGCGCCTCATCTACACATCTTTTAAATACCTCCAGGGATGGTGATTCAACCACTTCCCTGGGCAGTCCTCTCGTCCTTTCGCCAGTTACTTGGGAGAAGAGACCGACACCCACCTCGCTACAACCTCCTTTCAGGTAGTTGTAGAGAGCAATGAGGTCTCCCCTCAGCCTCCTTTTCTCCAGGCTAAACAACCCCAGCTCCCTCAGCCGCTCCTCATAAGGCTTGTTCTCCAGACCCCTCACCAGCCTCGTTTCCCTTCTCTGGACACGCTCCAGCACCTCAATGTCCTTCTTGTAGTGAGGGGCCCAAAACTGAACACAGTATTCAAGGTGTGGCCTCACCAGTGCCGAGTACAGGGGGATGATCACTTCCCTGCTCCTGCTGGCCACACTATTTCTGATACAGGCCAGGATGCCATTGGCCTTCTTGGCCACCTGGGCACACTGCCGGCTCATGTTCAGCCGGCTGTCGACCAACACCCCCAGGTCCTTTTCCGCCAGGCAGCTTTCCAGCCACTCTTCCCCAAGCCTGTAGCGCTGCATGGGGTTGTTGTGGCCAAAGTGCAGGACCCGGCACTTGGCCTTGTTGAATCTCATACAGTTGGCCTGGGCCCATCGATCCAGCCTGTCCAGGTCCCTCTGCAGAGCCTTCCTACCCTCGAGCAGATCAACACTGCCGCCCAACTTGGTGTCGTCTGCAAACTTACTGAGGGTGCACTCGATCCCCTCATCCAGATCATTGATAAAGATATTAAACAGAACTGGCCCCAATACTGAGCCCTGGGGAACACCGCTCGTGACCGGCCGCCAACTGGATTGAACTCCATTTACCACAACTCTCTGGGCCCGGCCGTCCAGCCAGTTTTTGACCCAGCGCAGAGTCCACCTGTCTAAGCTGTGAGCCGCCAGCTTCTCCAGGAGAATGCTGTGGGAGACGGTGTCAAAGGCCTTACTGAAGTCCAGGTAGACCACATCCACAGCCTTTCCCTTGTCCACTAGGCGGGTCACCTGGTCATAGAAGGAGATCAGGTTGGTCAAGCAGGACCTGCCTTCCATAAACCCGTGCTGGCTGGGCCTGATGCCCTGGTTGTCCCGCACCTGCCTTGTGAGCGCCCTCAAGATGATCCGCTCCATGATCTTCCCCGGCACTGAGGTCAGGCTAACAGGCCTGTAGTTCCCCGGATCCTCCTTCCGGCCCTTCTTGTAGATGGGCGTCACATTGGCCAGCCTCCAGTCGTCCGGGACCTCCCCCGTTAACCAGGACTGCTGATAGATGATGGAGAGCAGCTTGGCTAGCTCCTCCGCCAGCTCTCTCAGCACTCTCGGGTGGATCCCATCCGGCCCCATAGACTTGTGAGTATCCAGATGACGTAGCAGGTCGTTGACCGCTTCCTCTTGGATTATGGGGGGTTCATCCTGCTCGCCATCCCTGTTTTCCAGCTCAGGGCGCCGAGTACCCTGAGGGTAACTAGTCTGATTGCTAAAGACTGAGGCAAAGAAGGCATTAAGTACCTCAGCCTTTTCCTCATCCTCGGTGACAATGTTCCCCCCCGCATCCAATAAAGGATGGAGATTCTCCCTGGCTCTCTTCTTGTCATTAATATATTTGTAAAAACTTTTTTTGTTGTCTTTAACGACAGCGGCCAGGTTGCGTTCTAGCTGGGCTTTTGCCTTTCTCATTTCCTCTCTGCACGACCTAACGAGATCCCTGTACTCTTCTTGAGTCGCCTGCCCCTTCTTCCACAAGTGATAAACTCTCCTTTTTTTCCTGAGTCCCAGCAAAAGCTCCCCGTTCAGCCAGGCCGGTCGTCTTCTCCGCCCGTTCTTCTTGCGGCGTACAGGGACAGCCTGCTCCTGCGCCTTTAAGACTTCCTTCTTGAAGATCGTCCAGCCTTCCTGGACCCCTTTGCCCTTCAGGATGGTCTCCCAAGGGACTCTCTCAACCAGCGTCCTGAACAGGCCAAAGTCCGCCCTCCGGAAGTCCATGGTAGCAATTTTGCTGCCTCCCCTCCTTACTTCACCGAGAATTGAGAATTCTACCATTTCATGGTCGCTAAGCCCCAGACGGCCTCCGACCACCACATCTCCCACCAGTCCTTCTCTGTTTGTGAACAGCAGGTCGAGCGAGGCACCTCCCCTGGTAGGCTCACTTACCAGCTGTGTCAGGAAGTTGTCTTCCACACACTCCAGGAACCTCCTAGACTGCTTCCTCTCTGCCGTGTTGTATTTCCAGCAGATGTCCGGGAAGTTGAAGTCCCCCACGAGAACAAGGGCCAGCGATCGAGACACCTCTGCCAGCCGCTTGCAGAACGCTTCATCGGCCTCTTCATCCTGGTTGGGTGGTCTATAACAGACTCCCAGCAGGATATCTGCCTCATTGGCCTTCCCCCTCATCCTTACCCATAAACACTCGACCGTATCATCATCACAATTGTTGAGCTCTATACAATTGAAACACTCTCTAACATACAGAGCCACCCCACCGCCTCTCCTTCCTTGCCTGTCCCTTCTGAAGAGTCTATAGCCATCCATTGCAGCACTCCAATCGTGAGAGTCACCCCACCACGTTTCTGTGATGGCGACTAAGTCATACCTCTCCCGCTGCACGATGGCTTCCAGCTCCTCCTGCTTGCCGCCCATGCTGCGTGCATTGGTGTAGATGCACTTGAGCTGGGCTATCGATTTCACCCCCGGCATCGGCATGCCACCCCTCGGCTCATCTCTAGCGAGCCCGGTTTTGTCCCCTTCCCCCTTCGAACCTAGTTTAAAGCCCTCTCAATGAGCCCTGCCAATTCATGAGCAATGACCCTTTTCCCCCTGCGAGACAGCTGGACTCCATCTGTCGCCAGCAGGCCCGGTGCCATGTAAACCTCCCCATGATCAAAAAAGCCAAAATTCCTCTGATGGCACCAGCCCCTGAGCCACGTGTTGATCAGGTGTGTTTTCCTGTTCCTTCCAGTGTTCTTCCCTGCCACTGTAGGCATTGAGGAAAACACTAGAAAAAGGTACTTGACAAAGCTGAAGGCACCATCAATTAAAAAATATTGAATGCATAATCCTCATTTCAGCATCTCACTGAAGTGAATATTTTTCTATGATGTACCTTGTTGAGAGTTACTCCAGCTTCCCTGGTCTGTGATAACGCTCTCCCTATCTGTGTTTAGCATCCCTCTAGGTGTAGGACTCAGCTCTGCAGTATTTCTCCCCTTCTCTGGTTTCTTTGTGAAGGAAGACCAGATATGACCCTCAGGAGGGAACCAGAAGTCACTTTGAAGAGGAGACAGTTTGGACAGTCAGGAGACGGGGCCCTCAGACCTGCACAGCCTTCACCAAAAACGAGTCTCACCGCAGTCTTAAATTCTGAGCTGAAGAGGGTTACACAGTGGTAAAGATGGATTCATAGCTATTTAATCTGAACAAGGCACAGAGGAAAAAAAGTATTGATCCTGAAAATTAACACTTTTTAAAAATGGGATGTTTTCAGGTTTTGAGAGACTGGTGGCAGTCAACAGTTTCAGTCTGTGTGATGTACAGTACTGGGTCACTAGGATTACTACAGTAAACACAATTTATAAAAAAGAGTTTGCCCACATTAATTAAACCAAGTATTTCTGTTGACTTCAATAGGTTGGCAACTAGCTCCCAAATGCATAACCTGAACCTAGTAACATGTCAAACTTTGTCCTAAACCTGGGTAATTTCATCCTCTAATTGTGAGTTGCTCACCATTTCTGCATACATTCAAGTAAGCTTATTACGGAGGTAGACTACTTTTTCTATATGCCACTTAGTAAGTATTGGGAATTGGCCATCTTTTAGCTTATTTATAACATATACAGAGGCAATCTTTATCCTTATTTGTGGAGGTCAATGTCTGTTGTGGTCTCCCTAAAAATCACACTCCTTTAAAGGAACTATTCCTTTAAAATTTATTTTATAATTTAATAATTTAAATGTTATAACATAAAATAATTTATACTTAATATATATTATTTACATAAGTTTAAAATCATTCCTCTAAAATTATTCCTTTAAAAAGGAAAAATTTATATACCTTGAAAAAAGGAAAAATAAATCCTTTTCTTTTTTCCTAAGGAATTGTTTCATGTTAAGTAGTATTTATATATCAGCTCACTGGGTGATACTTGAAAAAACAAACCAAAGTGTAATCAGTCATTTCAAAAGTTAAACAGAAATCAAGTGAATTTGATTATTATTGTGTAATTCATAAGACACGTCTATGTACTGCTTTTCTCTCTTATCCCATACCTCTTCTAGTTAAAGATGGCTTCACTGGAATGAAGTAATAAGAAGTTAATATATTCTATGTGAACTTAGTTTCCAGTCTTCTTCCATCCAGATTTTAGACTTGTTCATCAGTGCTTCACTGTTAAATGAAGAAGAACCTAGACCCCTGTAACACGGTGGGAGACCTCTCAGTGCGAGACATGTAATGAATGATGATGTGCATTACGTACATGCCCTTCATAAAAACTCAGGGAATTTCTGTGTTTTCTTCTGGTCTTTGGCAACGTGATAGTCTACAGTGATTTCTCAGGGGTCCCATGTTATCAGGCATTAGTGACCCTATTCATGTTTCTGGCCACGCTATGACTCAGTCCTGTAGTTGCTACGGTTTTACTAGTTAAGCAGACTACAAGCTGTACCCAGAAAGTGAAAGAAATATCTGCAGTAAATGAGATGAGTAAGGAATTTGTGGCTGCTCTGCCATAGGTCTTTGAGGTGCTTTTACGCCATCACACAGCAGAGTTAATTTAGTAGAATTCACAAATCATGATATTTGCTTATGACTGCTGCCATTCAAGGTGAGAAGGCACAAGAGGGAATTTTTCAATAGTCACATATGGCAAGGTTTGTTAGAGCTGTGAAATCCTGGCCAAGGTTCTCAAGGGCTTTTGAAAAAGATACAATAACAAAACTTCTATATTTTATATTTCATGTTGTCTAGAGGATTTTCAATATTAAATAGGATTGGAAAAGCATGGGAAAGTGAATAAAAATAGCCATAATACAAGAAGAAACCTGGGAATTCTTTTATAAATCTAGCATGCATTTTTAAAGATCAGCATCAAGGGAAGAAAACATGTAACCAAGATTCACAGCAACAAGAGTAAATTCAGTTGCTGACCTAACAAAAAGACATAGCTAAGTCTTTAAAACTGATGACATTTGAATGCAAACATATTAGAAAATGTCTCAAAAATTATTTAGAATGCAGCCAGTGTGTACAAGAAAAACATTCTTACTGCTCTTCAAGTCAGGAAAGTGAGAGCAGCTGACATATGGATTTTCTATTAAGGGATTTGCAGACCTTCTATAAGAATGTCTATAAAACAAACTTTTCTCATCAGGAGGTAGGAAATATAGAAAGATGTTAGTGAGCCTAGTACAGCCAAATGTCCTGAATAGTTAACTTTTATGAAGTGGAAGATGAGGCAATACAGACAAAATTTTTAATGCCATCAGACATTTTTCAGCAGAAGCATCCAGTTGCATTTCCTATTTTCCATTAGAATCACAGGCCGTAATGGCTTTGTCTATATTAATATATTAAATGGTGCCCAGGAATGTTCCCAGATACTGGTACCTCTTCAGCTACGCTGCCAAGTGGCTGAAATGTTCCCTGCTGTGGTTTTGGCACGTGCCAACTAGCACTCGCCCTCACAATTCCCAGACATGATACTGAAGCAGAGGGTGCTGCAGGGGCCTTTCCCAGAGGGTCTTTTGCATGTCATCACTCTGATTTGGAGACTAGGAAAACCTACCAAAGGAGCTCTGCCAACTCGCTGCGGTGCCTGGGAGGCACATATAAATTGCTGGTATGAACAGAGTAATGTGTGCCAGCCACTGAAAGACTATGGGACTGGTTTGCCTTGCAGTATCATTGATGCAAAACAGAAATAACCTGACTGAAAAGAAATTAATTTTTAAACTGGTAAAAGTGAGAAGAAAGTGAAGTCCCAAATTCAAATAAAGGTACCCAACAGTGTTCCAAATGAACTCTGTTTTCCAGAATTTTTGCACAGCATTGCTGTTATTTGTCAGCATCATGAGAAAGAATAGTCAGTGTCATTCACATTGTTATTGTGATTGTTATTGTATATACCGCATATACACGCACATATAATAGTCTGTCTCAGAAGAAACATGTCACCTTCATCACCTTTGAGGAATTCCTGACAGGAAGCTGAAATCATTTAGAGACAAAATATCCCTACAAGTTAATCTAAATGCAGCTTGGAAAGAGAAAACAAACAAAACATTAAAGAAAATATCTAGAAAAATGCTGACAGTTCAGAAAAGAAGCCTGAGTAGAAAGCAGATAACGTTGACATGGGTCCTAATGTTGTCTTACCCATCAAGTAAAACCAATATGGCCTCTGAAAACATTACTCTACGTCCGCATGATTCAGTGCAGGAAGCACAATTTAGCCCTGCAAGAGACTTGCTGCATGCTTCCTATGGATTGTGTATATGAACTATCTATAACCATGACCCACAAAGTTTGCTTGGCAATGAATTGGCCCCAGCTTTCTTTCAAGCATATGGGAGTTTATTTTGAAAGGCTGCTTGTATCCAAAGTATTTCTGCTAAGCTTGAGATCCACCTTCTTACTTAATTGGTCTTCTGGAAGGCTAGGCTGCACACACATACTAAATAAATGTCTCTCTTGAATTAGAGCCCATTCTCTATCCTCAAGAAAAGTGGCATGGCATGGCTCGTGTCCATATGGCTAAACTCTCTTATCCCCTCAAAATATGATGACCACACCTATATTGCCTATCAAGAAGAGTCTGTGGTCCATGCTGTGTCCAGAACTGGGGGGGATACATGGAACTGAAGTCTGGAATTTGCCTGGAAGAGGGTTCATTCACTATATAACTGCAGCAAGGTGTATGCTAGTAACTAAACCCTGTGAATGACTGCAGGATGGTGTTTGAGCCCCTGAACTTTGATCCAACGCAGTTTTCCAGCACAGGTGCACGCCTACTATCCTGATGACTTTTGAAACTTTTAGGTCTTTCTGGCTTGCTCCTGCATGCCTTTTTGAACATTAAGAAATGCTGTAATAGCAGACAGGATATCAATTATCATAAAGGAATTTATTTTTGTTTTGTCTAGAAAAGTAAGCATGTAAAGACAGAACAATCATGGCCTTGACAGAAGTTAGAAAATATGTTGGAATTAACAGTGTTCTTAATGGAAAGAGATCTCAAAAGTACCAGCCTCAAAGAAATCAACTGAATAAGGAAAAATAATTTAGTCTTTCACATTAATTGCTTTTATTTAAGCCTTTTACCTTGATGATGTCAAAGAGAGTATCAAACAATTTATCAGTTCTTGGTCTTGGTCCAGAAAACTAAAGGAAAGATGAATCTAGTAGACTAACTAAAGAGCTGCTTTTGGAGAAACAAAATCATTTGAAAATGCCTAGAAATGTCAGATAACTTCCAAATGACCATATGAATTTTTGCATGCTCAGGGCCAAGTCAGTGTTCTTGATGGCTGCACAAAATCAGATCTCTGTTAGAGCTCAAAGGATACCAAAACATTGTATGAACAGCAGTGAAATTATGATCCCAAAGAAACTATGTTTGGAGACAATTACTGTTTCTTTTTCTTTTGTCTCTCTTCACTATTGATTCTATGAAAAATAATGCTTGGATGATTTAACCTGCTTCTGCTTTTTTTCTATAAACATTTGCATATATATCAAACTGCGGGTATTTATATACACATGTAAGCATATGAAAGCTGCCTGGCAGAAAAGAACCTGGGGATGTTGGTCAACACCTGGCTGAACATGAGCCGGCAGTGTGCCCAGGCGGCCAAGAAGGCCAATGGCATCCTGGCCTGTATCAGAAATAGTGTGGCCAGCAGGAGCAGGGAAGTGATCGTGCCCCTGTACTCGGCACTGGTGAGGCCGCACCTCGAATACTGTGTTCAGTTTTGGGCCCCTCACTACAAGAAGGACATTGAGGTGCTTGAGTGTGTCCAGAGGAAGGCAACAAAGCTGGTGAAGGGTCTGGGAACAAGTCTTATGAGGAGTGGCTGAGGGAACTGGGACTGTTTAGCCTGGAGAAAAGGGGGGTGAGGGGAGACCTCATCGCTCTCTACAACTACCTGAAAGGAGGTTGTAGCGAGGTGGGTGTTGGTCTCTTCTCCCGAATAACAAGCGATAGGACAAGAGGAAATGGCCTCAAGTTGCGCCAGGGGAGGTTTAGATTGGACATGAGGAAAAATTTCTTCACCGAAAGGGTTGTCAAGCATTGGAAGAGGCTGCCCAGGAAAGTGGTTGAGTCACCATCCCTGGAAGTACTTAAAAGACATGTAGATGTGGTGCTTAGGGACATGGTTTAGTGGTGGATCTGGCAGTGCTAGGTTAACAGTTGGACTCAATGATCTTAAAGGTCTTTTCCAAGCTAAATGATTCTATGGTTCTATGAAATTTAGCAGCTACTTATACAAACATAAATCTCTATGTAGTTTCGTGCTCTTAATGGCACCGTAGAAACCTGAGTAACTTCAGTAAACTGCTTCTGCTACATTGATGCCATAATTAGGAGATAATAGAAGAATAGAAAAACTTTGACATTTCAGCATGAGATATTTCTGACGGTAGGTATATCTCTATCATTTACTTTGACTTCCTCAGAAGTCTGATTTTTTACAATAAAATTTTCAACACTATGCTGTACTTGTGATTAACTGCCTTAATTCAAACACTGAAGTTGACCACATAGGCAATATTCTTTATAAAGTTTACTTAAAATACTCCAAAAATTATCTGCTGTAACACAAGGAACATCAGTTCCATAGGACAGCCATGATGACAAATTTGAGGCAGAAAGCCACGCTATAAAGCTTCCTCGAAATTTGAAGAACCCATTTCCTTCCCTATTTTGTTGCAAATCTGTGTTTTGCAACTATCATTGCAGAAAAAATAAAAGGTGTTTCTAATTAAAAAAGATTTTGAATATTCTTTCAACTATTAGAGCCAGTTAAATGGACGTATTTTTGCCTTCAATCATCAGACAACAAAGGCAACAGAGCTGAAATTATGATGTCAAGGAGACACTTGCAGTATATGTATCCCTAGTGGGCACAATATTTTTGGCAGTTTGTCTGAGGTTTTGTAAAAGCTATAATTTGTGCTATCTGAGTAACTTCCTTAATGAGGCAGCACAAATTATGTCCCATAATTGCCCATTTTTGAAGGTTCAATTAATCTCTTCCTTTCAGACCCTTCCATACAAGGGTGAACATTCCCAGAAATTATGTGGCTTAATAACGTTCATACTCCTAATCGTGAAATAAATATTAGCTCCCCAGCAAATGACTCAATACAGTTATTATATGGATCACAGACTAGTGCTCTCAGTTTATATGTTTAACTGTGGAAATGAAACATTTTCAGATACTAAAGCAAATACTAGTGAAGACATATACTGTCATAAACAGAGAGTGAAGACATATAATAAATGTGTGCACACAAACACACGTACTTAGGCACTAGCCAGGTGTGAGGAAAGTAACTGAAATGTTCCTCCAGATTGCCTGTACCTGCAAATTACTTTAAACATTTAGATTAGCTATTTGTTAGGTATAAGACTTTCTCATGGAGCTCTTCTTGGCACCTAGTCTAAAATTCAGAATCATAATTACCTTGCTTTGCTACAGTTTTCCAAAACTTACATAATATATCAGATGTTGGAACGTGTCCAGAGAAGGGCAACGAGGCTGGTGAAGGGTCTGGAGAACAAGTCTTATGAGGAGCGGCTGAGGGAGCTGGGGTTGTTTAGCCTGGAGAAAAGGAGGCTGAGGGGAGACCTCATTGCTCTCTACAACTACCTAAAAGGAGGTTGTAGATATGTTAAGAGTTGCTTTGTGTCCTGATTTAGTCTAATTAACAAAGTAAAAACTGACCCCAAACATATTTTCCCTTATTACCCTAATTTACATACTTCATTGTGAGATTTTAAAACATTGCAGGTTGACTTTTAAATTATTTATTTCAGTAGACTATAAAGCATCTAAAAGAAAACCAAAATATGGAGGGCAACCTTTGGTTTCATCTGAGGAACAAGTGTTTTAACTGTTATAGAGCTGAGTGTTATTTCCTGTAGCTGAGGATTGGAAGAACTAAAGTGAATTGCCCCCAAATTTTATACTATTTAAATCTGAATACTTAGGTCAGTTGGCAGAAAGTCCATATCACTTTTCACAGATATTTTGTGGATTCTATTTTAATTTCATATTTATTTAACATAAAAGACCATTGGCTAATAGTATAATATATTTTGATGTAAGATAACATACTTTGTCCCTTTCTTCTATCGGAGAATTATCTCTCCACCTGTGAGATGATGACTCCTGCTTATGGCTTACATGAGTCTAAGAAGAGTAATGTGAGAAATTAATGTCTATATATATTGTTGCTCAATTATTTGACTTGACTCAGTTGGCATAGCTGAGCTATCTCCCTATTTTAGCTGACAGGGATGGCTAAAAGACCTTTGTATGCTTTATATGCAAAGTGAAGTATAAAGCGAACAGATAAGCAAACCCAGCTGTACCAGTAACACTACTTTGGGAATAAGGTTTTTGAGTAAAAGTATTGGGATCCATACAACTATCCCTTCCACCACCAAAAATCAGTCACTATTTCCTTTTATTTTTTCATGGACAGAAAACTGAAGAAAATAAAGAACTTACCCTTGGAGGAGGGAAGGAGAAAAACTTTTTGAACTCACAGTGAGAACACAAATATTCATTGCAGTGACAATACCAGCCACAAAAAAAGCTGAAGAAGTAGAGAACAGTGTCTTCAGCAAACTGTGGTAATTCATTCCTTTCTTTGAAGTTGTCTAAAAAAAGTGACTATGGCTTCTTTTCCCCTAAAAACCAAAGGTAGATGAGTATGTATACAGGGTGCTCAC
Organism: Pygoscelis adeliae; assembly: GCF_000699105.1. Classification (NCBI taxonomy): domain Eukaryota; kingdom Metazoa; phylum Chordata; class Aves; order Sphenisciformes; family Spheniscidae; genus Pygoscelis; species Pygoscelis adeliae. The sequence goes on from NW_008824368.1 coordinate 347,803, forward strand.
ACAAGCCAACTTTCTTTGACATACTGTCTACTGTGCATTAATATCTTTTATGTAGTTATTTCCTTATTTTGATTTTCTTGACAAAACTGAAAAATGAAGAGACTGTGCATGGCAAGAATAACATCCATAACATGAAAACACTGCCCACTCACCTGGTGCTGCTTCTGGCACCTGTCAGGACAGAGCTCAGGCCTTCTCAACAATAATCGGAAACACGTTTGAAGAAGTGTCGCCAGTGTTGCCGTCCTTGAATTTGTGTTAAAAGAAGAACTAGAATTTACTGTAGCCTTTTTGTTTATATTTCTATTGTGAATCATAATTGGCAATTAGTTTTACCAGATTGTTTCAATTTATGTTTAATTTAATGATCATTTTAATTTTTATATTTTGTTACATCTAATTTAAATTATTTAATTTTTATTTTAATTTTTTCAGGGTGAATAAGGCAGATGCACAACTTCAGCAGTGGGGATGGCGAGTTGCCCCTAATTAGTGAGGCATGTGCTTCATGGCTGGATTTGTCTCCGGACTATGGAGTAGGGGAAATCAAACCCTCTCAGACTGAGCAGGACCCAGAACTAAGGTCTCCTGCTTCCTTCCCTCTGCCTCGGTGGAAACCTTGGGGTAAGCCTCTGTGGGATATGGGTACATCAGCATGACAGACACCCTATAAACTGTGATGAGTTTGAATTAAAATCCTAGACCCAAACTCACTCCAAACATTGAGGGACTTAAAAACAAGGGGGAAAAAAATTCTATGCAATTATAAAAGTGTTGAAGCTTATTGATTGAATGGTGCACCATGACAACCAAATAAATGAAATGTCAAAGTTAGAAGAAAAATCTTATCAAATTAAGATTCATTTAAAATGAAAATCCCAGGTCTATCTCAATAATCCTTGGCAGCTGAATTCACCCAAGAGTACAAGTTCTTGTCTTTCAGATACTAAAATTATTTTGTAGTGTAATTATATCAATTGCTTATTCTGTCGCAATTCTGTATGACGCTTTCCCCTCCCTGTATCTCATCATTTTCTCACTCAATAGTTGATCTCCTGCTCATTCAAGCCTCTAATACTTTCTAATACTAATAAGAAAACCAATATAATAACACTTTTCATAGCCAAATGGTTGCCACTGCTGCTGAACGCAGTGGCACTTCAGACATCATTTTCTATCAGTCTTGGTGCAGATGCAAATTCCCAACAAACCAGAACAATTTGTCAGAAGTGCTAACAAAACCACCATGGATGAAAGGAATTCTACTTTCAAAAATCACATATTTTGTCATTTGTGCCCAAGAACTCCTGAAGGTGTCAAGGTAAAGACAGACTTTTCTCCCCAGAAGAAATTACTGGGTTTATGCTGTTATTTACCTTTCTTAAAAAAGGAAGTGATAAGCAGACCACCAAGCAGAACAAGAGCAAGGATGTAACAATGACAGAGCTCTGAAAGTCCAAATACTTCTCCAAATGACTACATGGACTTTTCTTTGGTCATATTCTCTAAATATAGCACAGATGTATCTCTTGTGAGCCATTAGGAAAACAATTTTTTTTTTTTATTGCGGCCTAACATTAGGCCTCTTTTTTTTTTTCCTATTTTGAGGCTGAAATTTGATGTACTCTGATTTTCCAAAATAGCCTGGCAAGCATAGGAGTTATTCCTTTTGGAGAATCTGTGATGAGCTAATTGCTCCCACTTTGCCTCTTGCATTTATCTTTCCTGGTGAAAAAGCATTTTCCTGAATTTCACCGAGCTGTAGCACTCTGTAACCATATGGGTCTGTGCTAGCTTAAAGACAGCTTTAGATCAGGGACGTGCCAGTTGAACTGGATGTGACTCCACCTGTATCCTCTTGCACCTGCTGCACACCCAGGTAAACATTTCACCTTCCCATTTGTGCATGGGTGTTTTTTCACTTTATTTCCACACTTTCCAGAAAAATCTTCCAAAAGACAGAAGCCAGAAACCCAAAATGGGATTTTTCTACCAAGATTTGAGCATAATCCTTCCCTTTCTCCTCTCTTCAGTTTCCTTCAGCCCAACAAGTCTTGCTGTGAGGTAGCAAGAAAACTTCTTCAGGCCACATGTTGCCTTCTTGCAACGAGGAAGAAGCAAAGCCTTGCTCACCTTGCTGTTAATTTCTGAGTAAGCAAGTCTGCTCTTCCTAACATCTGTGCTAAAGGAACAGCAGAGTCTATGGGCATTGATTGTGTCTCCTGGTTTGGGGGCTCACAGAACTCATCATACACCTTCAGTATAATTTACGGTAAATCTAATGCAGTTCTATATGCGGTGTAAGGGTCTTTTATTAAATGACTTCACCTAAAATTTCTCTTAACATTTCAGGCTTAATACAATGCACATCAAAAGAATCAAATGAAATTTCTCCTCAAACAGAAAGATAGGATTCACAGTGATAATTGCAAAACTGATGGCACATTTGTCTTTATCAGGAATAATCCTGCATTTAGACCCAGGTTTAGGGGAAAAGGTAATTGTTTGTTGCTTGTTTGCAGATAAACATAACTTTAAAAATGGATAAATAAGTGCATGAGTATTAACCAAACTTGTTATTGTACCAGAAATTAAACTGATCAAAAAGCAATTCACATTGGATGAAATGGACAAAACCAGTCATAAGCTTCTTTGTGATCCTCTGTGGGTCAGGATCCCCGCCAGTGCAACCCAGTATAGGTCCTCAAAATCAATTTGCACTAGGCATGGATGGGGCTTTGGGGATTATGCATTGTTCTGTATACTGTAATGCAAAGAAAAATGTTAAATGGTTTATGTCAAACAGTTCCACAACCTTGTCTTAAGTATCCCTTCTCATGGCACATGCTGAGACACATATCTTAACATATGGAGAAAAATGTCTGGACATTTTGAGTAAAATTTTTGTACCAGTGAGTTTGGCGATATCTCTTGAATAGAATATCTGGCTGAGGTCTGCTTGGAACAGAAGCTGAGGCAGGAGAACAAAGAAAATGTAATCCAGCTTTGTCAACTCTAAACTGGGGAGGAGACCTTAGTCCCTGTCCAAAGACCTATTTTGCCAAAACACATTCTTTAGCAAAACCCTATTCAATTCTTGCCATTACTTTGTTAGAGAGTCTCATTTACCCAGCTGCTGTAATTTCCTAAAAGCCCTGCCAAAAGGTTATATATTTAGAAAGTTATTTTCTGGGGAAAGAAAAAACAAAAACAAAAGCAAAAAATAAAGCTTTTAGCTTTTTCATCTGCATTTCTATTATTTATATGAATAATAGGAGCTCCTATTGCTTAAGAGTTATATAGAAGTTACTATGTAATATCTATGACTTACCTATGTAATTTAGTATTGTGATGAATCGTGACCCTAGTAAGCTGGGTGAACAGTCAGAGGCAGGCATAAACAGAAAAAATATGATGTGTAAAGAAGTGTTTCAAAATTGGCTTATATTTTACAAGAAATGCATTACTTCATTCACTGACTCTACAAAAAAAGAAGTATATGTAAGCATTTTATGATACAGTGCACTTAATTTTGTAGCCTTAGGCAATGATCTTACTTATCATATTATATTACTGTTAAAAAGCAGGCATATAGAAAAGCAGCATTAGAAATAAATCTAAAATGTTTTACCAAGCTAGGAATGTCACTTCGCTGTGAATCTAACCTGAAACACCAATATGAAATTGTTAGAAATAACAGAGATTTTATAATACAAAAATACACAGAATATGCAACAGAAACTCGAATACGTAATATGCTAAAATTAATGGCTTGTCTGCCTCCTGTGATAGGATTAATTACTTGATTTAGAATTTTTATTGTTAGTCTTTGCAGTCTCTAATAATAATTTTCAATCTAATAAAAGTGACTTTTACTAAGCTTTAACTGAACCAAGACTTACCACACAATTTACTTGAATAATTGAAAGAATTGTAACTATGAAAAGATATTCCTTTTTCTCCTATTTCTCTACAATTTCTGTCCTTTGGGTCACCATAGGTAAAATACAAACTTCCAGAATATGTTTTGACTCCAAAGTAGACAAACCAATGATAATTTTACTTCCTCATAATTCATTTTAGAATATAATTAGACTTTTCTCTCTCTTGAAATCCAGTCCTTCTGCAAGGCAAATTATTAGTAGTGTTCTGACTTGAACTGGCAATTTTTTTGTTAAAGGGTATTATGAAGAAGTTCTCAGACTCATATATTTCTTCCTATAATAGTTTTAGCTGTTTTAGGTATTATACCTTCATGTGATACATTTCTGGTAAGGTTTGTTCTACAAGACTTCCTGAAACATTTGGAGGTAAACACAACTGGCCAAAAATATATTTGCAATGAACCAATGTTGAAGTTGGTGCCCTTGTCACTGTTTTGATCTAGAATAATCAAGCCATTCTGCGGCCAAGCCCTGAACAATCCCCAGTCCCCATGCACGGGTCTGGTGTAAGAAGCAGTTTGTGCACAAGTGAACGACAGTCGTTTCATAAGAAACTAAGCAGGAACTCTCCATCACATGCCCTCCAGCCCCAAAGGGACATATGGATCTGACCGCTCCTTTAGATATCTTCAAACTGCATGCAGCCGGGGGATGTTTGGTTCAGGGAATCAGACTACATCTGGTCAGAAGTAAACACCTTGAGCCACCTGCAATGTAGATGTAGGCACCTTCTTTGATCTACCAACCCACTCCCATGGTGCTAAATTATTTGCTAAGGTAGATATAGCTGATCTACAGCCACTGAGGGATGGGGCCTATATTCTAAAGTAAAACTGGTTATGAACTACAAGGAAATAGTCATTTAAAATAATAAATCCACTATCCACATGAGCCCTTGAATAGCAGCTGAATATCTGATGAATGGTATCCTCAGGCTGTTGGGTTTGGTGGTGCTTTTTAAGGACTTTAAGTATTACAAAAATCCCAAGTCCTTTCTCTGCAGCAAGAATGTCTGGGTGATTTTGGAGAAAAAGGCAGACTAAATACCTCTAGACAGCTCTAGGTAAGAGTGTAGGTCACAGAGCTTACTAAAAACATAAAGAAGGGACGCGTTCAAGTGTACTTTGAAAGTATTCCTTTGGTGAGTAATTTTTAAACCCTCATAGAGAGTGGGTTTCAAAATGTAACACGTAGTCCTCTGCTAATTACAGCTTGAAGATATTTGGCTGCACTCCCTCCAGATTAGGTTTTTGGCTATCATTTCCAGCTCAGGAAATGATTTAATGCCACTTGCTAGTTCTGCTGTAATATTTAAAGCCTCAGTTGAACAATACTGTTTCTATTAAGTGAAGGTTGATGCTTTTCAGAAAACAGAGAAAACCACATGCTAAACTGTGTCCTGGTCCTCCCAGGACAGATGAGGGAGCAGATGCCTGGGGGCAGCTCTCATTGTGGACCATACTACCTGCTTTGACATGCATGTAATGGATGCTGCATGGCCAAGCCACTGTGGGTACCGTCCCATCTCCAGCTGCGTCTCGGGTCCCACAGCCACGAGTGGAAGTGAACGCAAAGCACAGACAACCTGTGCCAAACCTCCAGGCAGTGCTGCTACATCCCAGGAGATGTCGAGTCGTAGTGCTCTATGACTAGCAGCCCTCTCACCTCTGCCGCTCCAGGCTGCACCCCTGGGACAAAACACACTCTTTACCATCAAGATGGAACATAAATATGATATTCATTTTGAACTATATTCACTGTATAATATATATATTTCATCTGAATATCACATCTCCTTTTAAGTACAGTTGGACTTAGAGACCACTAAGTTAGGTAACCACTAGTTCCCTAAACAAAACAGCACTATGCTAGTGTGAGCACTGCAGCATTTATTCACTAGCAGGTCAGTCCTGATGCGTTCTTCACTCTTTTCCTTCTGCTCAGAGAGTTTCTATCAGTAGCATCAAGTACTTTTAGTTCTCACATCAGTTCCAGAAAACTTTACAATGGCTTGTTACAGTTCCAACACTTGTATCCAGCGCACAGTTATTATCAAAGCTTGAAAGGAAATTAAGAAAAAGTTTTGCTTGACTGGAACCAGTGGAACGAGGGAAATATTGGGGGGGGCACGGACAAAGAGTTAGTATGATGTTTTGTGTTGTTTCTGTGATAACAGTTGTAAGATAAAGTGGTCGTACTAACCCTTAGTCTGTTATGTTGAAATACATTTTGGAAAAAGGAAAAAAACCTGCAACCTTTTGTAAGTTGCTTTTATGCAATGTTTTGTTAATAATAAGTTAAGGTCTGAAAATATGGATAACAACAACAAAAAAATACAGGAACAAAGTCAGCTGAAGCGATGAGTGACCAACCTGTACAAGAGACTCTGTGCAAGTCCTGTGCAAAGGCCAAGATAAATTTGTGCATGCCTGGACTGCATGCAGCAGTATGACATGTACGTAAGGTCACACAGATAAGTAAGACAATGCATAGAAAGGTTTTCTGTAAATTAATTGAAATTGTTCCTGTCTCATTTTCCATCCTTTCCTTTGTCTAGATGGCATTATGTGATTCAGCCCAAGAAATCACTGGTTAGGAAAGGCAAATCCAGCAAAACCAGTGGCAAACAATTTTTGTTTCCTTATTTTTGTCTGTTTGGTCATTAATATAAGGTAAAACTAATCATGTCTCTGCTTTTCTCCACAATCTTTAGGACCTAATCTACTGAGATTCATTCTCTATTATTAGGAGCTCTGCCTGAAAATAATACTGCTAAAAGCACAGAAGTTTTAATTCCATCCATCATTTTGGTGATTACATATCCAGGATTACTTCAAAAGGGCAAACTGCTTTAAGACAGGCTAAACTATTCTGGATCATAAAAGGTAAAGATCATAAAATCTAATTTGCCATTTTTGCTGCTTGTATTATTCCTCTACAGGTTGTGAGTTTTACCAATTTGTTTGATACCGAAAATTCATTCGGATATGAATGACCTAGTGAGAATGAAGTTCTGGTTTATCAATACCTTGCAAGCAACCTGCCTAAAATTTTGTACTGAGGATGTAAGAGTCATTATTCAATATACAAGCTGTGCAGATGGTCAGCTAAATCTCATGGCACTGCTTGCAATCTCCTGTCAAAAATGTGATCATAAAAACTGCTTTCAGCCAAACTGGATTTTTGGTACTAAAAAGAGAGATTTCATTTTCATGATTAAATGAAGTTCATATGGGCCAAATATTCACTTGCCATTACCAAGCATATGAACAAAGTCTCCATCCATTCTAAAGTGGTGGCTGAATTTTGGAAAAGGTAGTATCAAAACCAGACATAGTCCAAAGCAAAGGTCTTCAGGTCTGGATGTATTTCTTATCCTCTTTCAGAGAAATTCTTTCCAGATTTATTAGGGCTGGATCTTTTCTTTCCTTTCATCACTTCTATGTACTTTATTCAGACGGGGTTTTTTGCATGATTTTCCAAAGTGTTAATATGTTTTAATGTGAGTCAACAGAGAGATAATAACATTTATATGATTTCCAGCTTTTACAGGGTCAAGCATTCAGAAAATAGCTAGCCAGACCATCAAATTCAGGTAATCAGATCACTGTCAGGCCACAACAACAAGCGTTGTCTACTGGGTTTTTTTGCTTGTTTGTTGTAGATTGTTAGCATTTGTATATTTAAATTACCATGCATTTTTGTGAAACATGTAAAAGAATATTTAGCTATTTGAACAGGCACAAAATCTCAAGGTTCTGGAATTAGAAATACAAATACTTTTGGGACACCTTGTATATCACCATTTTTTGTAGTACTTCTACAGTACCACGTTTTCTGTGGTTTTGTCCAGTTTAGTTTCACAATTTGCAAGTGTCAAAAATTCTGCCTCCTCTACAGAGAAATAAAGCAAATCCAAGTCCAAGGAGAGCTGGCCATTACCTTTTTCTTTTCCTTCAGGTTTTAAATCCATCATCCGATGAGTTGTTCTGCTTGTTTTTCCCCTCATCCCTCTGAAGCAAATAGGAAACTCAGAAAAAAAAACTCCTACAAAAATTAAAATAACTTCCTATTCTCCATATGAGACAGGACTCCTAGCCCAGTGAAGGCAGTGAAGGACTTCTCAAAGCTGGAAACAAAAGCACAGGGACAAGCACAACTGAGATTTCTCTCCTGCTGTCTTTAATGGTAATCCTGTTTTCCCTTCCCTCCAGCCCCTCAAAAAGGTTCTCCTCACTCCACTTAACTAGCACACATGTCCATCATATCATCCCTGTGACCTGAAAAATTGTCTTCACCTCCTTCTGCTTGGGCACTCAGACATCTGAAAGAGATGAGTGGGTCAGATCAAGAGTGACTATTGTGTGTTTTTAGAGAAACTGCTCAAAGATCTAAGGTTAAAAAATAATTCAACTTGTAACTGAAAGAGGGGGAGGAAGGTGAACACAGAGCCAATTAAAAAAGATAAGAACAACAAAAAGCATCTTTCTCCTCGAACTAGCATTTGATGCGATGACGCTCATTTTCAAAGCAGTACACAAACATTAATTATTTCTCACAATACATCAGCAAGATAAACAAGAATCAGTTCATGCTAGCAAATGAAGTAATAAGGAAGAGAAAGCCTTTTTTTTCACAAGTGTATTAGGACAAAAGGTCATAGTGAGGGAATGTGCTGGAATTAAGGCTGTTTATGAACAAATAAAGGCAGCAGTGAAGCCAGTGATGATTATAACAGCACCAAGATGCTGAATTCTAGCCACTAGAAACTAGATGTCTAATCTGAGCCAGTCAGCCCAGCCTCCCTTAAAAGTCCTTGGAAAAAATAGTGACTTCTAAGTGTGGTTCACCCCACTTGGACTTCTGTCTTTGAGCAGTTCTGGAGGTGTCCATAAATCTTTATGGCTATGAGAAGGACCTAGCTGAGACTAGGGATTTGGTCCTGCCTTCTGCATTATTAAATGAAGAGACACAACTCCATTCCTTCGCATCCATCTGCTGCCTTTCTCTTCTTACACTGGAAGCTCTCTGGAAAGGGCTGTGTTTTATTATGTGTTTATTCAGTATATGTAGCACAGTGTGGCTTTTACCTATGCCTAGGGCTGCCAAGAGGTAGTGCAATACAAATACATTTCTGAAAAAAGAATTTTCTTCAGAGAATGGTAAAAACAAATCAGCTTTTCTGAATACGTGTGAAATGACAAATACCTTGGGGGAAAGAAAGGTGAATGTGGCAATAACACAGCTATGTGGTAGCATAATGGAGTGTAAGTGGTAATCTGTATAGTTTGGGGATTACATGTGGTCCTTTTGCTGCATCTACCAAATAGTTTTGCCCTTTAAAGGGAATAAAAAGTCCTTTTTATAATAACTGAAGACACTACTATTACTACAAAAGCAAAAACAAAAAACCAAAACCTAATGAAATCCCACAAACTGCCCAAATTGTGGTATTAATCAAGATTAATTATTGTTATTGTGATTTCTAATAATTCACATATTGCTGTAAAACGACTTTGCTGAAGGAGAGCATCTTGTATCAAGCAGAGTATTAAAGTCATGGGGTTACTACACTGTATGTCTGGAAATTTCTTTATCTCCAAAGAAAATTCAGACTCAGCCTCACACTTTTTTCCCTAGTATATTTGAGTTCATTTAGACTATGGAATACCTTCGTGCGGTAGTCAAAATACACTGTTTAATTCTTTTGGATTAAGCTAGTTAAAATGTGGCGTAATAATAGTCTAATGTATGACTATCCAACAGCAATATTTTTCACACCTGTAGACGCTGTACAGAATTGCTGGATATAATTGCAGTAAAGCTCAAGTGCACAATACAAAAAACTAGTTAATTCATCGCATTTATGCCTTTCAGAAAAGAGCAAGCCAAAGCCCAGTTAGACTCTGAATATGTAATAAACCAAAATGAACATTTAAACCTAGAGTTTTCACCTTGCATTTTCAGATAGGCTTTTTTTCTGTTTTGTTACTTATTTATTGAAAACCTTTCCTGAACTCCCATCATTGATGTGTCTGAATCATCAGCTTATAAATTGAGTCATTCCATTAATTTGGGCTTGATAATGTTCAGCTAAATCTACGGACAGTAAAACATATTTGTAGGTAAATTATCAGGAATGAAATAAACAGGAAACTAGTAGACAAACCCTATTCCTAATAACTATAATTAGGCACCCTGTGGTTATATGAATTTTGTGCATTTTGATCCCAGTACAGTTTTTATTAGTGAAAGAATAAGTGTTACACCACTAGGAGACTGATCGTTTTCTAACTGACTTCTTTGCTTCGAAACGATTCTTGTTAAATCCTACCTTTTTCAGAAGTTTTCCCACAATGTATTGAGATGATGGAAATGCAATGGAGGGTGGGAAAACCTGCCTCTCAAAGAGACATGACGCTGCAATTCAGCTGATCTGGACCGTGCGAGAAGCTGCAGCTCTTGGCTTCAAGTTCAGAGCTTAGCAAGCTTTAATCAGAAGTGACTTTGAACCTTTGTATGAGCTGGAACCTGTTAAGGTACTGTCTTTGCATAGTCTCTCCCTATGCCAGCTCATCATGTACTGGTCAAACTCTGGCTGGATGTGATTTTAAGTGTGCATGCTGGAGGTTACTGAGCTGCATCCTAACAGCATCGCTCTGTGTGAAATGGCATGCCTACATGCAACAACACAGCTCAATACAGAAACACCTGAGAGAGCCCCAAACACTCAGGCAAGTCTGCGTGGTCCTGTGCGGTGTTAATCGCAGGTTGTATGTCAGGTCTCAGAACAGCGAAGCCATATCAACCTGATGCTGAGCTCGAGCTAATCTGTCTCTCTTCCATGCAGGGCTCAGCATGCAGTCCCATGACAGCTAATGCAAATCTAAACCTGTCCTGCCAGCCTTCCCAAATCTTCCTCTGGCACGTTCTTGACCCTCCCCTTCATTAGGCACTAGTGCACCTCTCTGCAATAAACTGCTCCAGGGAGCAGCTCTGGCTGAAAACAAGTTACTTTTTTCATTTGTTTATGTTTTCCACAGGGTTTATTTTTTGGTCTGGATCAGTTCTCTGGGATGACTTACTGCACGGCCAATTTAGGCAAGAAGGCAAGAACATGAGACCACAGGTGTAGTTGAGATGTAGTTAGGGATTACAGCCACAGGGACGCTGCTCAGGCTGTCATGGAAGTCTGTTGCAACTAGAGGAGCTGGCTCGTAATTCCTGAGCTGGGGTACTCACAGGTGTCACAAAGCTGAATCACAAAGTAGACACTGGAAGAATTGACCTTCTTGTGGGCTTGCTATATAGACAAGTGACACAAGACAATGAAAATGAAGGCTGCACCTTCATGTACTTGAGGAGGAGGCAAGGGGAGTGCAATGATCATAACTATTCACTAGACTCTGAGAATTTTCCAGCATAATTTTTCCAGTCTTCTGTCCTACAAAGCTGCAATGGATATACCTTCAAAAGCATGCCATCCACTCAATTTAGTAAATGAAGGGTTCTACATACATATATGTTGCAAAGGAATGAAGAACTTTTTATGGGGTAGAAATGAGGGGATGCACTTTTGGCATTCAGTTGAGGATGTCCACAATCTGCACAATTTCAGGGTTTATCTCAAAAAGAGATGGACCAAGTGCATTAAAACATAGGATATTATCTTCTCTTTATATGTGAACATTCTCACCTGGCAAACTGGTCCACACCATTACCCTGAGTATTTATGTAATTTACACCTATGACTTGGAGAGGGCAATGCTTACCGAAATCTCTGTCTTCAAATAGAGGGTCTTTGGGCAAACAAGACCTTCACAACCATTCTTCTGAACCCAACTGATATATACACATTGCTATTGAAATCATTACTATAATGTAGAAATCTTCACATCAGAAAGAGATTTGAGATAATTTAGCCATGACTCAGAACTGGTAACTGCTCAAATCGTTCATCATTTACTACTGAAATACATGCATGTTTCCTACTCCATAGTGGAGATTAGGAGTAGCACTGGTTTGGGGTTTTCCTCTCCTTATCTTTTGCTCTGATATAACATCATGTTTATATATATGCTTAGGCACCTGTGCATTCAAGTGTTTTTGTACATATGCCATAGCTAGTGTCTCCCATGAACTTTTGTCAAACTCTCAAGTACAATGCCTTTTAAAAGAATGGTGCAACCTAAAATAATTGGGTTTAACCATGACTTGTGCCTTGTGCCACCACCTCATTAACATGTATTTATCCTTTGTTGTTAATGAAATCACTAATGACAGTCTGTTGTAAGACCACACATTAAGAACTCTACTATTAAACTTCCTCAGGCCTGAAATTTCTTTCAAACAACCTTTTGTCACATGCCCTTTAGTCAGCTTCTTACTCTAAAAATTTCTTGTATAAAATCCACTCTTCTCCAATTACCTTTGCCATTGCCCACACAGCACTGTATGAAGTGCTTCACTGGAGATCTGTTAGCACGTGTCCTATCATCAATAGACTTCTAGTTGGAACTACAAAAAGACATAAAACAAGGAAGCAAACTATCCACTCTATCCATTTTAGACAATGGGAAGAAAAAGAAACAGAGGGAGGCCATCTCATGAAGAAGAGGTTTTAATCACCTACACCTTTTCCCACATCCCTATCTTCTGCACAGTTTACTAGTGATACTAACTGGACTAAAGCACTCGCTTTGACTCCCACAAAAGCACAGTGGTGTCACTAAGCAGTTACAAGTAAGATTTTAGTTGCTTCTATTCCTGACCTTGCGTCTAGAAGGAGTTAAGTTGGTCTGCATATTTGTAAGCAGATACAACTTTACATCATTCTCACCAAATTCATTCTGTTCTTGGTGACAGGTAACATTGCCAAATTGAACTTCAGAAGTGAACACAGTACAAACTGTTTACAAAGATGCATAAAATGTCACATTTCTTTATCCTCATCTGCAATGAGGAGTTACAGTCTCCTCTGGCTGAGCATTTGCTGGTGTGTATGTTGTTTGAGATATCAGTTTATGAATGCTGGATCTATGATCAAATTAGGATTATATAATGTTAGCATGGATAATACTAGGATGCTAATAATACCACTACTTAGTACAATGAAATGTGACCTAGAAATTTCCATAAACCACAGCAAGTTCAGTGTGAGCAGATTCCTTGGAGCGTAAGACTGCTAAGGCCCCTCTCCTGTACAGCTTGCCTTTCAATGACTTTTTATCCTTCACAGGCAAAAAGTCAAAAAGTAAGTGTTTAAAGAGCTATAAAATGGAAACACTTTCTGGGCTGTTGTGAGATTACTGATAAATCCTATCTGTCGTCCCATGTTCATCAGGCATACCAGGGAAATGATCAAGAATCATTGTTACCACAATCCTTTTTAATTTCACTGTGCTTCATTTTTAAGATTATTCTCAAACACCTTCAGATACATTTATCAGGAAGCTGAAAGTGGCAGAGAACAGACAAGAACATTTTCTCATAACTGGAGTTTCATAACTATAAGTGAATGATCTGAACTACATTTCTTAAACTTTATCACACTAGGGTACTTTTAGAAAGGTAAAATATGTCAGAAAGAGAACTATTATAAACTGAATACTTCCCATTATAGAGAAGAAGGGATGAAAAAAAGAAATATCAATATGCTAAAACTTGCGATGATGTATTTTGGAAAACTTTTACCCTATGTGCTAATAAACATACAAATCAGAAAAAATCATCATGGAAGTTACAATGCTTTTTGCTTTTTTTTTTTTTAGTAATTAGATTTTTGATGTGGTATCTTTAATATCTTTACTTCAAAAACTTGAATTACTAAGTAGAATTCTCCATCACTTTTGAAGGATTAAGCGTGTAAAAGTAAACAAAATTTCTCTCATAACTGCAGAGTGTTTCTCCATCCATGTGGTTGTCAAGCTCCCTCCCAAAATGAAACATTTATTTTGATCCCCACATTTTAGACAATTAAACTAAAAGTCACTTCTGGTCATGTCTGCTGCCTCACAGCTTCCTTAGGACCTATTCTCCAAGTTCCAGTGCAGGTAATTTTTTCTAATTAACCCTTTGAGAATTAATGTTTTAATGAAACACTCTGTCAAAATCACTTCTCCCAAACTACTTCAAAACTAATTCTAAATCTAATACCATTTCATTTTGGTGCACCTTAAAACATAACATTTTCCTAATACAAACTGGACCCCAGGATCCATAAAGTAGCTGGCTATTGTCTCAAACTAGTCTTATTATCTTATTTGGCCTGATAAAGAAGTTACACTGTAGAGAAGCATGCAAAGCATGCATAAGCAACCAAGAACAATCCCATTACTGAAAGAAAAAGAATAAAAGAAAAAGCTGTTACTTCTCATCAACACACAGAATACTAGTTTAGACAAAATGAGACACGTCAATTAGCTTAGGAATGAGTTTTCTTCCTACCATTTGGCACCCACAGCATAATTACTAAAACATATTCTCAGAGCAAACCCAGGACATTTAAAAGGTAACTAAGATATTATTTTACATGCTAATTAGTCTTTTTGTACATCATTAAAATGGCTCTGAATCCAATCTGCTTGAACAACTGTGTGCCTCAATAATGAAAAAGAAAATGAAAGTAATTATTATAATGACTTCTTCTTTAGATCTCAAAAGGCAGCAGGTATTTCGGGCCAGCGTCTGGTAGCATATTCCTCAGGCATGTCTAGTCATGGATATCTGCAGTGCTGGCACACTCTGGGACGGAATAATGTCTTTTTCCTGTCCTCTCATGACACCCAGACATAATCTCATCCCACATATTTAAACAGCCTCTGCTGATTGTGAGTCAAACCCACTTATAGATTACTTTATCCAAATTCCTCTAAGCCATACTTATTTATAACATAAACAAATCCAGCACCTGGTATTATCACTAATAGAGTCCAGGCGATTTAATCAAGAGTGGATTTTCCTGGAAGCCAAATGAAGTAAGTATTCTTCATGCCCCACGGCCACGGAGAGCCCATGCTGCGCTGTGTACCCTTTGCAGCTGCAGCTGCATTCAGAGGTGACCGAAGAGTGGTGCCCACCTACCAGAGGGAATAGCCCACCCTCACTTAGCTTTAGTGTATCCGGTTGTCCCCAGAAGTGGGGTGACCCACTACTGTACAACCCGATCTTCCCACCCTGCTCTGGTCCCCACTCAAACGCCCATCTGAAGTGGCCGTGGTGAAGCCTGGAACAGCTCAGCCCTGCTGACACCGATGGGGGGACATCAGCCACGAAGAGCAGCTCTGAGGCAACACCACAGACCAAGGTCACTCCTGCCCCTGCTCCCATACAGGTCTCTGCTTTCCCAGTTCAGATAGGCTCCCTGGAGCCCTTCTTCTGCCCTGCTGCTCGCTGCTCACTGCTTTCAGCCTGGGTGATGTGAAGGAAGAGTATTTCCCCAGCAGGAGCCCTTGGTTAGCAGCAGGGTAGGGGCAGGATCTTGCAACCAAAACCACACTCACCTAAGATACCCTGGCACGCACCCCTCCCCCGCCCCTTCCAGTGAGTCAGTCTCATACATACATATGTAACCACATACATATGACTCCTGATGGACTACCCACCCTTCTTTACACATACCACATTTCTAAGCCATCTCAAACTGCGCTGACATACAGACAACAAAGACTTGCAGCAGATGATCCTCCCTAAAACCAAGAGGCCAGAGTGAGTTAACATTTCTAAACCCACTTAATGGAAGAATGTCAGGCTTGGCACTCCACAGCCCCTTGGGCATTTCTGTCCTGCTGCTCCAGGCTTTGGTGAGTACCATACTGACACACTGCAGTTATGGGTCAGGAGGTCCCTGGATCTAAATTCTCCACTTTCAGTTGTTATACATTTTTTATAGAATAACATTTTGTGGTTGAAGTATCTGTTACTGGGCTTTAGAGATGACATAATTTACTTTGAAGTTAAGGAACGAGGAAAGAATGGACTGCAAGGAAAATGTATTCCACTGAGTGAAGCAAATACATTAAAGCTGTCTGCCTGAGCACTTTCAAGAATATTGCTTAAACTCTTCATGCATTTATCTCACTTGCATATACAGGTTCCTTGTGTTAAAACTTCATAGGGAGATGCATTTTGTGCTTAACAAGGAATGTGGCCTCTGCCACGCGAGAGGAAATTAATTTTGAAATACCTTTAATTATTACCGTGGTCAGCCTGTGATGTTGCTAATTCAGCAGAGGAAAGAACAGTAGTGCAGACTACGTGTCTGTTCTGGCAGTAATGTGATTTATATATACTTGCATGCCAGACCTGAAACAGAGCTGGTCCCAAACAGCATGAATTTCTCAGGAGAAGGAGCCATGCAGGTAGTGACCCTACTCTCACTTCACACAATGGCAGTATCTTGCCTGGAAACTTCTGCTTATCTAACCAGGAGAGAGTCATGACAGGTGACATGCTAAGCACTTAAACTTGCCATCAGTAAACACCAAAAAGAAGTACAGTTGAAATCCAAGCTTTCTTGTGACCAAAGGGGATTTCTGCAGCCTCAGGTATGTAAGACTGGGTTTCACAGCCACAGGCAGTTACCTGAATTTAATATCTAAGTCATCCTTTAAGGATAGAAAATTCATCCACTAGTGATGCTTGTGCCTGTGCCTTATGTAGGAGCCAAGAGACGGTGATGGGCCACGTGGCAACATGAGATGACATAGGAACATGTGTTGCATAGGCCAGGTGTTACAGCAGATAAGGAAGTTTTTAAGCAGTCTTGTTGGCCCCATTTTTCCCTTTCTCCCTCAATGTAACTGTCTTCTGGCAGAGAACAATTTCCCGTAAACTGGAGAAAATGAGGCCATGCTGTGCACAAGCTGTGAGTTGCCAAAGACCCATTACCCCACAAAACAAGTGACCCT
>NW_008824368.1:364762-377240 GCF_000699105.1 Pygoscelis adeliae
ATGCAAGTTGAAGATGTTCCCTCTGCTGAGAGTCGTGGCACAGTCAAGCAAAGGGACATGTGTAAAAGTCTGCACAAATGAGCATGAACGGAGCCCGTAGAAGGGGAGTCCTGCTCTCCGGACACTTCATGGCTCCCACATTAAACATCCCAGGCCCTCTCATGTCCCAGGCAGGTACCGCACTGTCTGGCCAGCAGAGCTGTGCTCGCGCCTGCTCTCCCTCTGATACCAGAAATCTCTCGGTCCCATCCCCACTGCCTCAGCTGATGCAAAAGCAGGAGCAGCATTTGTATTACCCCTTGACTTTTGCCAATGGCTAATGCATTGCAGAGCATATATCCAGCAGTGCTTGTAGAGTGAAAGCAGCCATCAGGTGCCTAGCTGTTGTGCTAAGGGAGGGATTAAGGTATAGGGGATTAAGGGGATTAAGGCATAGGAATGCTTATCTGGCATGGTCCAAGTGGATTTAGGGTTGCGGGAGGGATGCAGGCACTCAGATGGAGAAAAATTATTCAGGCTGCAAGCTGCACTCTTGGTACCAATGTACTATGGTACTGAGCAGCGTGCCTATACTGCTACCGTCATCCATGCCAGGGAGCGATCCTGGAGAGCAGCTCAGGTGGTGTGGAGTGGCTCTTGCCCACACTGCAGCAAGCGAGCCCCTCTAAAATGGCTTGGTCATTCTCTAGGCAGTTGCTTTGGTGTCATCCAAACGTTTCTTCACTATTCATGATTAATTATCTGAGAAAATTGGAGAAGGGTCAGAAAAAAAATACATGTAAATGCAGCCTTAATGATGGAAAGAAAAACATACATGACTGAATGGCAAGTTTATGAAGAGCTAAAATACTTCTCAGGATAGGTACTCTTTATCCTGATAGCACTGATGTTTCAAATCAGCTTTCATAGTACAAATGCATATATTTGTATGGAACTAAGCACACTACCTAATCATAATATATTTTTTATTTTATTTTGAAAAAGAAAAACTTCATCAAGTCTGTCCCTGATAATGATATCTCTGATAAACTCTGATAATGACTTAGCAAAAGTAAATTTGTAAAGTCCATCTTGATCCAAAAATAACCACATACCCATAATATCTGAGCCTCCTCAACCAGCATCCCTATGCTCCCAAGTCAGGGGAGTCATCATTCTGGAGAGGGACCCAACACTGTTTAAGTATTTTAAATAATGAAACATTACTGACAGATGGTCCAGATGAGGCCAAGGCACTTAGCTGACATTTGATGAAGATTTAGACTGGAGTAACATGTGTTAAAATGGAAGGAATACATTTGCTCTAGATGGGACCCCGGCTCCTGTGCCAGTGGGGCTGCTTACTGCTCTCAGTCATGAGAGTGCACCTGTTTGTGGGACTGTCCTGAATATGTTCTCTTTTTAATGGGAGGGTTTCTAAACCTGAATCACTTTGTTGATTTGAAAAAACATCAGTGGAACAACACTTTCAACCTCACACTCACACACATTCAAAGAGAACGAAATGTTACACCTGAGCCTGAACATGTAATGACAAATCTAACCCAAAGAGCTGGGAGATGGTAACCACTGATCCCAGCATCTCACAGTTGTGGCACTGAGTCATGTCAGGCAATGAATGAATGGTTCATTTATTTGCTGTTTTATAAACCAAGTTTCATAAATTTGCAGGAGCTGTATTTTGATTTTGCCTCCAAGCTTGACAAGTTAAAGACAAGCAATAAAGCTGTGCTGGAGAAAGGAAGATACTTCACCTCTACTGTGGCACGACAAAAAGAGCACCATAAGCCAAGGGCATTCCAAAGTGCCTTTTATCTAAATGTTTCATATACAAAATTGAATAAACTGACCATATCAGTTCTATCTTTACAAGCATTCCCCTCTACACCCTTTTAAATGAGGCTTCTTTTCAATTGATCTTTTTATTTTTAATCCATACTAGAGATAATTTACTCTCTTTTAAAAGCAGTGCTGGGTCATTTTTCTACTTACTCACCGTCTGAATTAACCACTGCCTTTAATCAATTTCTTTGAGCATTTCTTCCCATTGGTTTTCCCTTGAAAAGTACCTGAGGATTTAATAGCCCTAAGGGAGCCTTGTGATTTCTGACAAAGCAAATCTGAACTGAATTCACCTGTCTGATCCTGTCAATGTCAAAACAGGAACAGAATTTTCCAGCAATAATCTGGTTTTAATTACTGAAGATATTTGCAACTTTGGAAGTCTTAGGTTTACACATATCAGAACATTTTTGACTTCTCCTAGGTGTGGCCTTTCAAAGTAATTCATTGCCATTAAAACAGTCCTCTTTAGAACTAATTTTCTTAACTGTTTATATTGAAGAAAATCTATTAAGGTTCTTTTCATATTGCTTTACCCTGAGGGCAGGTTATTTTTTTATGCTGCTGAAAATAAACTGGGAAACAAGAATGGATTTTAAATTGACATTCTGCTATTATATTACTGAATCATTGTATTCTATAGTAGACACACTCCAGAATTGCAACAGCAATTTATCATATTAAATGCCAGCAATGGATACATATATTACTATACAGAGAGATACAGTTTCTTGAAAATAAATATACTGTGAGAAAACTCATCGCTGGCAAAAGAAAGATATTGGAAAGAAAACAATGGCTGAAGAGTTGCAGAAAAACTTGCACACATTTAAGCGCCTATGCTATTCTACCACAATTTTAATACTGTGTAAAATGCATGTTTAAAAACCACACAGATGACAGATCACTATGTGGTCAACAACTAGTAGTTATCTAACTCTTCAAAGTTAGCTAACTTTTCAAAGACTCGCTTTTTTCCTCTGACAGTACTTATTTGTCTGACATACAATGTGAGAAGTAGGAGAAGTAGAAGAAGAAATGAAAACCTGATCCACTGAAATCACTACCATTTGCACTGACTTCCATAAGGCCAGGTTTCTATTTATTTTGAAAGCTAGAGTATCTAATAATCGCAAGTTACCTTTCCTGCCAGAGGTTATTTCTGCCTCGACAGAACACGGCTCTGCCTCCGCCTGTCAGCAGCAGTCTAATAGAGCATTTTGCTAGCAGTTACGATGTTGATTTTCTAGGTAAGCAATGTTTTTGTTTAACTGACATCTGGTGATATATTGGCATGGGAATATTCTGATTCTAAACCAGGAAAAAGGATGGGTAGGGGAGAAAGAGTCATCCTTACCAGTGAAGGCAAATTTTAACAGTTCTCAAATTTTTCTAGAATTGCCCCTTCCTTGGACATTTTCAAGCTGACTGGCAGAAATCTTTGGTTTTAGGAAGCATCAGAGATACCAAAAATATAAAAAAAAAACCCCAACCCCAAAAGGCAGGAATTTAGCTTCCACTAAGGCTTACTACTCATCATCTTCAACTTTTGGTCAGCCCTGAAGTGGTCAGGCTAGTGGTCAGGACTAGATGATTGCTGTAGATTCCTTCCAACTGAACTATTCTATTCTATTCTATTCTATTCTATTCTATTCTATTCTATTCTATTCTATTCTACTCTGTTCTACCTGTCTGTATCTAGTTTCTCAGTCCTGGATGACAACTTCACCCTGGACTCAGTTGCAATGTGGTTGAATAAATGGCAAAGGGAGGAACATGTAAAGTGCCATAAATGCTCCCCATGACATGAACTAAAGCATGAAAGTAGAAGGGGCAGTTCCTTTGGGCCAGGCTGGCACCTAACTTCCTTCCCACCGTCCTTCCCCCACTTTCCATGGTGAATCTGACAAGGTAGGATGATATATTGTGTATAAACGCAGAACAAATTCTAGAGGTATTTTCTGGAGTCTCTGCATTGTTTTTGGTTCTGTTTTGCTTTTGCTTTTGTTGTTGTTGTTGTTGCTGTTTTAATAGACAATTCAGTATGCTCTTAAAGGATTAAAACAAGATACTTTATCATTCTTTACTGTCTTGTATTTGTCAGTTCTTTTAAAAGAAGTTGCTTAACTCTACTTCTCTTCTCCAATTTTTAATCCTTGACTATCTTCCTGAATTGGTTAATATGTAGAATAAGTCCTTCATTGCTTCATCAATTTTTATAACACATTACCTATTTGCAAGTGTTCCGAAATGTCAGCAAACTGCTTTATTTTTCATGTTGGAAATCTGATCGGGAAGTAAATGCCTGACATTTTTCTTTTTAAAGACAGCTAACAGGCTGAATACACACCAGGGCAGAAAGTACCACTTTGATATTACCCAGTCTGACTTGCGGCAAAGGACAAATCACTCAGCCATTCTTGCATGGAAATTTACAGAATCCACCAGTGACACCAATCTTCAGTGCATGGCTCAAGGGTTACCGTGCTGCCTACAAAGCCCTCCAACAAACATGAGACGTGTCTGCTGGCTGCTGACATGAAGCAACAAGAGTGATCCTGCCCATAGCACATTGCTTGCACAGTACAGTGCCCGTGGGCAAGCAATGATGCTGCCCATAGCACACTGCTTGTGCAGTACAGTACCCAGATGCAAGCAAGGACATCTTGGTCTAGACAACATATAGACATGATTTGATGGTTTACATAAAGCACATACTGTACCTTTTTGACTCAGCCAAGGAGGGCATGAAACGTAACACTTTGTTTTGAACTGTTTGAACTGAACAAGTGAGCTACGGAATTCATGCATAGCTTAAATAAGACTTAAGTCTAAATTAGGCAGGTTCCTAAGCTGCTGTAGGATCTCCTTAGATGTCTGACATCTGCTGTCTCCCCACACTCCCCTGCCCAGTATGTTCGTACTGACACTTCTCAGAAGGAAGGAATGTCCTGGAAGGTTTCTCAATGGGATGGACATGGGTGACCCTTTTTGTTTCTCGTTTACTCTTCTGGGTAGTACATAGAAATGGTAATTTCACCTCCATGAGATAAATGCTCAGTCCCAGCCCTGTTATTCCAACAGTCAGCCATGCCTTTCTAACACATTTTCCTTTTAGATTTTCTAGTATGTTTCCAGACATTGGATATCAAAGACTTTATATAAGGTTGTATAGAGATTGCCTGGCTGTGTAGAGCTTCTTGACCACAATCAAATCAATGTTTAACCCAATTCCCAAAAAGCTAAATAGACCATGAAAAGTGTTTAGGCTTCACATTATACCTAATTATTAGGAGCCCTGAAAGCCAAATTAATTTCTCTAATTTTCTATAAAATGCCTGGTGAGTTTTCTCCCTACATTTCTGATGAAAATATAAAAAAAAAAAAATTGGTTCAAACAGAAATGCTTGCAAACCCTTAGAAAATTTCACTTTCTCCATTAAACAGGTATATTCTCAGATATGTTTTATAAAATTTCTAACTGTTTTTCAGAAATTAGTCTTACATAAGATCAGATCTTATAAAGAGATTTTGGCCACTTTATCTGAGAGAGTGGCAAGATTTCACACAGACTTTTTTTCTTCAGCATTTGCAGTTGGCTGGTTTGCACTGCACTAAAGTGCTTAATTTTCTATGTTCAAGTGACATGTTTCTGGAACCAGGAACCAAATACTTCCTGTTAAACTAGGACCCAAAGACTGTCTAACCCTATGTATCTAGTACACGTACCTTCTGTAACAATATTCATGGCTGCAGTACTTGATTAGGGACAAAAAGGTCTTTTTTTTTTAATTTAATTTACATGCTTGAATGAATCTCAGAGGTGCTTCTCAAAATCCAGCGTTTCTCAGAGGCGGCTGTACAATTGGTGGAGTAGTTCCTGAAGGTTCACTGCACATATGTTGTCTCAGGTGAATAAAGAGAAAATGTAACATAAAATTTGCATACTAATAAAATTATATAGCTCATAAATTCAGAGAAATACCCTCAAAGAAGTAAGTGAAAGTTAAACTCTCTTTGAAAAATGTTAGCAGACTGTTGTTTCTTCTGAGTAGAGGAACTGTTCTATCTGGTGAGTAATGATGGTCAATATTTAAAAGTTATGCTATATTTATCATATTAAAACAAATGGATAGGAAATGTAATGTAGAAACTCATTTATCTCTTTTCTTCTGTTAACTTCTCCCTAGAAAATTATCTGGAGATCTATAGGTGAGAACAGATTAATCAATTCAGACCCAACAAATGGGTAATTGTTTTCAGTGATAAGGGAATCAAAATCAACAGAAAGCTGTTGATAAATGTAGAATAAGGCAACCCTTGACAAGGATCTAGCTATAGAATTTAATTCCGCAATAAAGAAATTAGGGCCCAATATAGTGAGGGAACTTAAGCACAGGTGAAACTACAGACAAATATACTGATTATGCTTAAGAGTTTTCCTGGATCTGGTCCCTACTTCAGTTTCCTAAAAAATCCACTTTAAACAAAGAGGAGATAACTGCACAGAAAGCAGGAGGAGTCACTTAAAATAGGTAATTGCTAGATTCTGAATAAAATCATTCATTAGAGTAATTTTTTTTAAAACTTGATGATTCAGTCAAGGAAAAGCAGTCTCAGCAGCTCTGAAAACTACAGAATCAGGTCCAATACTGTCTAAAGTATAAATTGAGGAAATTGTAATGAAACGCTGTATGTTCAACTTACATGAAAGGAAACTCTATTTTTGCCACGCTTACTTTTGACAGACACCTCTTCCATTACTCCACTTTGCTAAGTATAACATCCTAATTGCATTTATATAAATAATGGAAAAACATATTAAAGCCAATATTTTTGGAGGAGAGCATGTTGTATCTCTGTTAAGCGCCCAGAGTACCAGGCTGTCAGCTGTTCCAAGGTGGAGCCCAGGTCTCAATTCTTTCTGTTGAATCAAGAGACATTGGGGGAGGCAAAAGGAGGAAAGAGCTAGGAGCATGCATGTGCAGTACAGTGGTAAGTGCCTTCAGCACCCATGTGCTCCCGTTCACTTTCTCTGTTATTAGCCTGACATTTAAGGCACTCTTACGGCTGATATGATTCTGAAACCTCTCAAGCAGAGAAGAGAACTCGGGTTTCTAGTATGCTCAGTGATTTCTCTAACAAATGAGCTTGCCCTCTTGCTGTCCACTCTGATTCTTACCAAAATAGGGGGAAAAAAAAGCTTCAGATGCTACCTCAAGGGATGAATATGAGCAGAAGGAAGCGCCTAGTAGTATCATAAGTCACAGCAAACAATAAGATCAAAGCCACAAATGTATCCTCTTCTTTTTCTGTTAACTCAGATAACTGGGTTCTTTTGATCCTATTTTGGTTCTGTTTAGAAAATCCACAGAATTACAGGAGTTGGGGGGAAGAGAGCCTTCCAGAAAAGTTCCTCCTAAGTGATGTAATGTTGGACCAAAATATGAATCAAAAAAATAAATACACATTAGTGAATAAGCCCAGACTTGTGAAAAGAAAACTGTATAATTTATATTACTTTACAACAGAGAGGGTTGATATAAATTAATATGACAACAACAACAACAAAACAGCTGGAGACAGAGGTTGTTTTAGCTGTGCTATTGTAGGAACAATGGAATTCCCTAAGAATTCATTCTTTTCTCTTAAAGCCTGGAGAGATACTTGTAATTCATTTGGTATCAGGCTACCAAAATATGGACAAATTTGGGTATTTTTTTATTTTTTCTTGTTTTTCATCCATCTGGTTAGAACAACAGAAAACCAACCATACAAATCTTCCGTGAGGAGTATTTGTGAAGAGGAAATAAGTACTAAAACACCAAATTACATGCCTTATTTCATTTCCTAATGAATTATCAAAGAGGAAATAAGCAGTAAATCACCAAATAGCACCTCTTATTTAATTTCCTAATTTTTCATTTTTAAGTTTCATTCTTATTCACTTGGTCCAAATATTTCCTGATATCATACAAAGAAAATTGCAATTGCCTGTTGAAGCTCTTACAGAATCTTTACTGACAAACACCAAATAGCAGGTTTTATGTTGCTAATACTACTAATGTGAGAGAAGAAAAACTCTTCACCTTTCATTCAAATTCCCTTAAAGTATCCTCTTTAGATATCTGCACCCATATTTGAATCCCCTTAGAACATAACTGTGAACATTTCTACAAAACTCTTACCTTTTGACCATTTCAAACCTGTCATGCTTTAAGATGAGCTGCTACTGAACTAGGACTTATGACATCAAGTAAGTTCATGGCAATGATGTGGCATCAGGACCCTGACAGAAATTCAGCTCTCTGTAGTGAGAATCATAATCAAAAGAGTTTAGGAGTCTCTTTTCTACACTGTATACACAATAAACTGTTTTCAAGTAAATCAGTTTTTTTGGTTTTTGTTTGTTTTTTTTTTAAATCCTAAACTAAGTTCTCTCATTGTCTTTGTGGAAATGTTCAAATGCAAATAAACTGTTTGCACTGTTTTGTTTCACTTTATTTTTTAGTCCTCTTGTTTAAAACTTGAAAGATATTTCTTACTAATGCCTGTGAGGAGTTTTTCTTTCATTAAAAGCATAGTTTTCCTGTGCTGCATAGAACTATTTCAGATAATGTTAGTTCTTTGCTTAGTACAGCATATTTAAAGCAAAGCTCTGTTTAATAGCAAACACACGTTATCTGGTCTGTTAAGTTATTCCAGGGTTTCATTTTAAAACATGAATGCCTTTTTTTTTAAGGAAAAATACATTGACTCAGTGTAAAAATTTTCAGGAAAGAATGAGGTTTGTCCTTTTAGTATCCTGAGGATAGCAAGCTTTAAAGGGTATTATCTATTCACTTGATCAACAAAGATGTTTTCCCAGCTTTTTTCAAAACCTGATTCTCCTTTACTTCAAAGTGCATTTCTTAACTACTCATTTCTCCATATACTTAATAAGGGCTGGTCTCATTTTAAAACGTCTGATTTATTCTAGTATCTCTAGATAAATAGTAGAGCAAGAATATTTAATTTTCACTGGTCTCAATCTAATATTATGCAGGGAGAAAAAAATGGAATGGAAACTGTAAACAATAGGATTCCACAAAATCATAATAAGAAACTTGAAAATAATGCTGGAAACCTGCAGAATCCAATAGGGAATGAAATACCAAATAGAAATTAAAAATATATATTGAATTAAAATATTATTTTACTAAAATTCTATAATGTGATTCAGAACCAAGACAGAATTCAATAGTTTTCTCTGACTATTATTTGGACTGTTAGTATGTTTCATCTAGCGGAGGCAACCAAGCATTGAGCTACTTCAAGATTAGGGCAATTCTGGAGAGGTGGAAGAAACACCTGTAAGCAACTGGCAAATGAAAAGGTAAACATCAATCAATCAACAAATATATAAGGCCTTTGAGACATCTAGGCACTTCCAAACTTAGCTGAAATTGCCAGAACTAACATTATGGATGCAGGTAACCAACTTCCACCTAAATCCATTCTCATTATAGACATCCTTCACTGAATCTCAATTGCAATCTCCAGATTGACTGTACAATAGATTCCATTTTAAAGTTCCTAACACAAGATGGAAAAAGAAACATTAAAGTCACATGACACAAAGTCTTCAGAGAGTGGACTATCATATCACCTACTTTGATCTCGTGTATATCACATTATGTAATTTAATTCATTTGGTTCCATAATGAGCCCAGTAACTCATATCTGACAAAATTATGTCTGCCAGGAAAGCACAGCATCTTATTTGGAAGGTATTAAAAGATGAAGAATTCACTACTTCCGTATATAATTTGTTTTAATGCTTAATCATTGATATGGATATATTGCTCTACTTATAATTCAAATTCATTTACATTCAACTTCTATCTAGGTCTTAGCTGTAGTATTATCCTCTCTTCACTAGAGTAACATAGTTAACAGCCAGTATTTTTCTCTGTGAAGTTACTTATACCTGTAATTAGATTAATTTTAATTGTTTTCTTTAGTAACTTTATCAGATTAAGCTCTAATAGGAGCTTATTTGCTTTCATTGATTCATTTTCTTGGGTATTCTCTGTTCTATGAATAGTCTTGTAAACATGTGCACGCCAGAACTAAATACAGTATTCCAGTATTGCACTTACAAATACAGTGTACACTTCCTCTCTCCTACTCATTAATCCTTTGTAAGTACATACTAGTCTTTCTTTTTTCCACATTAGTGTGTTAATTCAGATCAGGAGTGTACCTTTGAAGTGAATCTCCCATTTTTCCCTCGTCTACTACACTTTGATTTGCATCATAGTGTGGTCACGGAGTGCCTGACTGGGATTCCTTTCAGATGAAACCAGACCGGAAGATGATAGCATTTGGAAGCAACTGGAAGCAATTCTAGGAGTGCACCTAATGCATCTCAGGCACAAATGGACACAGTCCTTGGGACAAGGTTAGAGCTAGTTTGAAAGTGGGGAAAAAACCCAAACCAAACCAGAAAAACCTAAATATATATAGTGTGGATGTCAGATCCTCATCATCAGCTCTATCATTTTATAGATCCAGTTCTATTAGTCCACTTTACTTGCTAGACACAGCTATAAGCCTTGGGTCTTTCTCAGAGTCCTTACAGTTTAGTACACATCTCTTCCAACAGTATGAGCTATAGTCCACCTTTCTAATGTCCAAATGCATTTAGGTAAAACACATTTTGTCTAAAATATCCTAAAGTAGCAAGCAATTCCAACTTTGTGTGATGTGGTTTCCTGGTTTCTTCAATACTTCCCACACAGAGATGACATCACTGTTACTAATGTTGAAATCTACCTTAGCTAACTTAGAAAGAGAGGAACCAAGTATTTTTAGAGACTATATCCATTTAGAGCTCATGTAAAAAGTATTTCAAGTAGCATCCATCTATTCTTATCAGCTATTTATCTTTGATGCTTACTGACAGGAATAGACCTTATTAAAAAAATTAAGGATAAGACACAAAGCAGTGATCAGCCAGTACGGGGAAGATGGTCCATGAATAAGGGTAGAAATCAAAGGCATAACTGCGATCTTTGAATGTACTATCAAGCTGACACTTCTGCAATGCAGTAGAGAAACGGGGCAATGAGGACGGGAAATTTGCCATCATATTATTTAAGTAAACAGAAGAAAAAAAAAATTCTCATCAGACACAGTTGCCATAGCAGATATCTAAAGAACAGTAATTAGCAAGGATTAAACAGAGCAGGTCAACCTTACTATCATTAAATTATTTGCTGTGACAGATTCATTGTTTGTAACACCAAAGACTTAATCGTAAAGAAATTAACTCCAGGGTTGCTTACTGAGCTGTATGAAAATATGTTTAATTGCAATTCAAATTGTCAAAAACATATTCAGATATCTTTATCTACTTCTGCACATTCAACTAATTTGACCTATAGCAATAGTCTGGGACATTGGTGATGCTGCTTCACTGTTCCTGCAACATATAATAGCTTTTGGTTACATAAGAGTTTACAATTTTTATAGAAGCTAGGAATCATGCTGTGATATGGTATTTGTGTGGGTTTTGGAAAGCACATACTAGATAAACCTGGACTAAACATCCATACTATGGTTATTTATAGTTGTAGGTTTGTATAATCTGCCTTTTCCCATCTAGTCCTATTTTCTCATATAATATCCATGGGATTCTGCCAAAGATCTACGTGTGGAACTTCTGCATCATTTTTAGAGTATATAAGAACATAAGAATGACTAAACTGGGTCACACAAAGGTCCATTTTTCTCACTATTCTTTATCCATGAGCAGCCAAAGAAAAGTAGCAGCATAAAGAAAAGTATAAAAACAGAGCAAATATGTATAGTGTCCAAGATAACCAGTGCTTTGACACTGAAGTTCTCAGATTAGTTTGAACATTATGGAAAAACTACGCCCAAAATGGTGTATTATCATTGCTAGTTTTCTAGTCTTATTCTCTGGTCTCCATAGATAGACATGACCTAAAGGTTTGCTCCCCCTCATTCCTAGCAAAAGAAACAATGGGTGAGGAAAAAATATTACAAGACTTTCCAAATTTTTACAAATATATATGATTTTTCTCTTCATTAATAATAAAAATATATACAAAAAAGGAATATTAACAGGTGGTCACCCCTATGATAGGATTTCTCTTACTTTTTCATCTTGAATTAATCATGATTTGATCATCCAAGATACTGTTAATGTTCATTTCATGCTGTGAGGAGAGGAAAATTTGTGGGTCTGTTGCCTTCTTAACATGTAAGAGATTTTAAAAAACATATTTTGCAATTACAAAGCAGAACAAGAACGGAGGCTGTAACTACCAAGTGTACTGGTGCTTCAGCAGCAAATTCTGAAAAAAACCCAAACTGTAACTGTTAAATTAGCTTCTTTCCCTTTCCCTTTCCCTTTCCCTTTCCCTTTCCCTTTCCCTTTCCCTTTCCCTTTCCCTTTCCCTTTCCCCTTCCCTTTCCCTTTCCCTTTCCCTTTCCCTTTCCCTTTCCCTTTCCCTTTCCCTTTCCCTTTCCCTTTCCCTTTCCCTTTCCCTTTCCCTTTCCCTTTCCCTTTCCCTTTCCCTTTCCCTTTCCCTTTCCCTTTCCCTTTCCCTTTCCCTTTCCCTTTCCC
>NW_008824368.1:378271-397388 GCF_000699105.1 Pygoscelis adeliae
CACCCCCAGGTCCTTTTCCGCCAGGCAGCTTTCCAGCCACTCTTCCCCAAGCCTGTAGCGCTGCATGGGGTTGTTGTGGCCAAAGTGCAGGACCCGGCACTTGGCCTTGTTGAATCTCATACAGTTGGCCTCGGCCCATCGATCCAGCCTGTCCAGGTCCCTCTGTAGAGCCTTTCTACCCTCAAGCAGAACAACGCTCCCGCCCAACTTGGTGTTGTCTGCAAACTTCCTGAGGGTGCACATGGACCTAGAGGGTGATCTCATACAGAAATTTGTATGTTCCCATATTATTTGAGTATTTAATTCACAGCTGAAAATCAAATAGAAATAAAAGTCTGCCACATGTAAGATGTACAAAAGAGAAGCTGGGAGGAGCTAGGAAGTTGGTTAAAGAGATTCAGTTCTCCCAAAAGAGGACAGAAAGATACTAATGACTTCAAGCAGCATTGTTTAGCTTCAGAAAGCAACACCAGATGTTTTCATTTCTTTAGCTTTGTTACATAAATGTCTTTTGTTAGATCTTATTATTTTTCCAGTTTAGTCCAGACCTCTCTTTCTGTAATATCAAGTACATATTCAGTCTTTTTGATAGGAATTACTCATCTACTTTCTCTAAACCAGACCTGGCTTCTTTTAAACAGAAAATAAGTTTGTTACCATATCACTTTTTGAGGTACATTAAATTCCACTGAATCAGTAAATAGCTGTTTAAAATATTGAATGGAATTTCATCAAATTTTCAAGGCATCTGTTATTGTCGCTCCCCTGACTGCACATGGTACATGCAGCAGGCTGAAATCATGCAGGTACAGGAGCAGGAAAGTTTCTGGGTCTGTCTACTGGTTTATAGAACACAATTAAAGCATTTTTTAAAAAAGGTTTGTTTTAGAACATGTAATTGTCATAATCTTGGTATATTTGTTAGCTTTCGTATCTGCAGTGAAAATGAGAGCAGACAAGGATGTTCTAAGATTTAAGAAAATGTTCCCTTTATTTCCCTCTAAAGTTTCTCTAGATAAAAATATGCATAAAGGAGTGAAAATAGTCAACCAAGAGAAAAAAAAAAGAAAAGAAAAGCCTGAGGCTGACAGGATGTTTAGGAAACCATTGTTAGCATTGCTACAGAAGTAGGAACTTCTTTCTTGGGCAACAGAGTGGCGTGTAACATGGGGAGAGATTCATGTACAATCAACCAGTGAATGTGACTCACTGATGAAAAGAACTTCTTCTTGCCTTTAACAGCAACTCAAACCTACTGCCAATGGCCTGAAATCTCATATTTCTAAGTGTAAAACAAAAAAAAAGAATCTTTTTTAAATCTAGCAGGTGTCTTTAAATCACTACACTATGTCTGAGCGACGGAAGAGTTCTATTTGGTGATCTGGCCAGAGGAGAGCAGCACACGCTGTTTTGCTGACTACTCAGCCAGCTGATCAATGCACATGGGCACTCCAACAGACCAGGCAAGAAAAGGGAAGACGGTACAGCAAAAGTGGAAAAATAGGGGACATGCAGTGGAAGAGCAGGGTAAGAGAGACAGTGTGTAGGGTAACAGAGACAGTGGAAGATAAAACATTAGCAAACCAGGGAGCCACTGGGATGGACAGTGGGGCTAAGACGCCAAGGAGGCAACTGGAACTTTCCAATGGGCCAACACTCGCTGGGCTCTGCACTGCATCTTCAGGGACCACCAGACAGAAGACACTGAAGTTACCCTTCTTATTATCATCACTGAGGTTTGTAACAAATACACAGAAACCAATCTTCCCTCACACTTGCAGGCAGAACTCCTAAGTTTTGCAGGATGCAAACATGAGGATTCTGTTAAAGGGCAAGGCTAGGCTCCTGGAAATTATTTTTCAGTAATAACAATTAAAAAAAAAATCAAACAGATCCCCATGGCAGTTTTATTAACTCTACCTACCAAATTCTATACTAAGTATTAAGTGAAAGAAATGAGTTTCATTTCAAGCATGTTCAAAGTCTTTGCTAAGAAGTTGTTCAAAAGCATTTATGTACACCTAACTTAGCTGTACCTTTTATTCTTATACGACTCCATTTCATTCTTGAAACACTTATTCCTATGCAAATATAAATCCTATTAGTTATCCTAGACTGCAAAATTATCTTCATAATTCAAGCTTCAAACTTGCATCTGAGTTTCAAGCATCAGGTGAACCAACCTTTCTAATTAATATTCCCATGTTTGTATATAATCAATGGATGGTGTCTCTGAGGACTTGTAAGAGAGAGACTCCTCTCACTAAATTTAACTGCCTAATTAATCCAACACCATGTTGCCCTGCTTCAAAGAGTTTTCATCGAATTTAATCTTTATATGGTATTGTGGCAATAGTATATAAAAGGAAAGGGGAAGTAAGGGACACACAAATGGAAATGGGAGGTATTAGGGGAAACAAGGTACAGCAAAGACTACAGCAATGAACAGGGGAGAGACTGTGGTGCAATAGGACAAAAAACTGTCACAGATCATGTTCATAGGAGCATTCCCCCATCTGAATAAAGTAAAAATGATGAGGAAATTACTGCTTGTCCCCATTCACCTGCATATATTTGGGCAGGGATGAAAAAGGATATTTTCTGCTCCTTCGCCACTTTTGCAGGTATACGTCTCAAAGCACAACTAAGCCTTTAAAAGACAGCACAAGAACAACCTTTCAATATTGATGCTGAAGAATATTTATAGCTAACCTGGAAAAAGAAAGCTTTGGGGAGAAAAAAAGCACTGCCTTCTGCAGCATCTTCCACCTTGAGGAGATGACAAGTACAATTTGCTAAGCAATAGCTAAGCTTCATTTTTTGGGTTTGAAACTTTGGTTTGATGCTGTTTCAAGACGAGTTCAAGTTATCTCTGTCAAATCTTAAAGGAACAGGTTTCTATGACACAAAAGGTACTTTCTGAAATTCATTGGGAGGAGAGAAACTACTATATGATGGCAAGTATCACTGGAAAAAATGGACTGAGATGCATTTTAGGAGCAGAGGAACTACAATAATAACAGATGAAAGTGAAACTTTTATAGGAGGATACAGATTCAGCCACAGAAAAGTCTGTCCATTGGTAACCTTATATCAAGAAATCTTACATGGGGAACACGTTTTGATAAATTTCAGCCAGGACTGGGATCTGGTGCTCTAGTTAAGAAATTCCTTAAGCAAGAAAGATTTTAAGCTGTCTTCTTGGATGTGAATTTCCACTCTACCTAAAAGGCCTTCTAAATAGTTTCGCTCGGTGGGCTGCCTTCTGAACAAGCCCAGCTTCTCCAGCTCTGTCTGGCATAAAGCTCCTCCTTTGCAATCAAGGTATTCTGAGAGACAGTCAGGATTCAAGGAAGCCAGGATCCAGAGGACATTAAATGGTCAAGGGACTTTGAAATCCTGTCACAGAACTTCCAGCAATGCCACGGTATTAGATGAAATGCAACCCCAAAACCAGACATTGTGATTTTGGATGAGTATTTTGAAAATTAATTTTGTCATTGAGTAGTACCTAACAGGACTATCTGCCTCCAATTGGTTTCTTATGCAGAGGACAATTGTGACGGTGCAGTGTGCTCCCCAACCCAACCTGACCTTTATCTCCTGTAACCCTGCTCAAGCGGTAACTACCAGGGGCGGTTGTAATGGATGCTGGTCCTGATAGCTGCGTCCAGCTCAAAGTGGATTCGAGAGCCAGATAACAACACAATAACCAAGGGCTATTGTGAGAAATGCACCCACCTAACCACAGTGATTGGCATGCAAATATGACTATGAGTCAATCATCTTACCCCTATAAATCGTGAGCAGCCCAAGAGCCCTTTGAGCTCTCCTGCACGGCAGCGGGCTGCACAACAGGATCGCCCCTTGAGTAGGGACGCCTCTCAAGGTCACTCCTCGAGGTTGAGAGATTCCTTGCCACAACAGATCCTCGGTAAGTGACTAAACTTTGAAATCTTAGCTAAGTGATATGAAGGATTAATTGTACATATATAATCCTTTAGACATGAACTGTTGACCAAGTCTGGGACTAGGTTTGGATCCAGCTGCACCTAGACTCCTCTCTGAGAAGGAGTTTAGAAAGCAAGGGGGTCCTTTCTGAATCTCATGGCTCAACAGGAGGGTCTCCCTGACAGTTTTGTCTGACCCTGTCCTCTATGCAGTAAATAATCAAGTGTACCTTGCCATCGAATCTTGTTAAATCACTGTTGCATGTACCATTGAACTTTGTTAACTCACTATTTTATATCAATAAAGTGTATTGTTGCTTCTCTCTTACGAGTGAAGTGCAGTCTCACTCCATCCGTGATAATGATATACTTCAAAAACAGAGAAAGAAAAATCTTTGAAATCTGTTCTTAATGATGCCACTGAGACAGCAATAGAACTGGAAATACCACTTGAATTGCACAAGAAAACAAAAAAGGGGAAAAAGATATTATGGGAATAATAGGCAACAGCATGATTTAAAGCTTAAATTTGAAAAGGATTTTTTCCCAACATTTGCTAAATACATTAGCCAGAAGAACTCTCCAAATTTCAGTTTACATGGAGATTGCTCGTTGATGTCAAATTATGAAGTAATTTTATGTTATTTTCTTTTATTTTATGGATGAATGGACTCATATGAAGTCTAAGAATTACTCCTAAGCAAAAGTACTCATTGTGACTTCCACTTGCTCTTACTTTCCCTAAGAAAGTTATTAGAACTGTTAGAAAATACTTTTTTTTTTTTTTTTTTAAATTGCATTCAGCAAAGTGGTCAAGACTTAAAATTGAACACATAATGTTCTGGGGCAAGTGACCAAGACCAGTTGTTCTCTCAGAAAATCTTGAATTATCAGAGCACAACAGAACAATAGACAGCTGTGTTTGAAAAATTTTAGAAGATATACCTCTGAAATATTAAGTTCTGTGCAATTTAAAATGATCATTCCAGCCAAAGAAGCTTATCTGTTCAGGAAATAAGAATGCCTTCTATTATTTCCCTTGGTAAGTGTATGGGGTTTTTGTGTTTTTCTTAAAAACATTGCAGTCTAGACTCTTCTTATTTATTTCTGTATTCCAGAATCACTTGAATTTTCTCTCAATTCCCCCATTTTTGCTCTAGATTCCCTACCCAGCCACATCTAATTGCTGATATGGGTCTTGTTCTGGAGGTATGTCACACTTTTGACTAACATTGGAGCCAAGTGTGAATCTACTCCTACTCTGATAATTTAAATTAGAAATTCAGTGGGTTGATTATATATCAAAACTCTTCCTTATTTTTCTTTATGTGATTACACCCTTGTCACCTAGCAGATAGTCAGAGTGTTGAGTGTTGTGGTTTGTTTGTGTTTGTAGGAATACCTGGTGATAGGTTAGGTATGTCTTTGATGTAGTTCTGTTTGCTCATAAATATTGCACGAAGTTGTGTTTTCCAGATATTTTGGTGAGAATAAAACAACAGTAGATAGTTCCTTCACTCACAGATCCAAGTTTCTTTCAGGACTTCACCAAAATACAGGGGGTTTTCTGGTTTTTTTTTTTCATTTCACCCTACAAGTGTTTCCCTAGTAATAATCATCATCATCAATCATCATAATATCATCGTATTTTAGAAGGGACAGTTTGTTTCCTTAGTGCCAAAGATCTGTTGTTGCAGACCAGGGCTTTTGTTCAACTTCTAAATTTGATGTGGAATCCCAGTGGCCACCATTGGGCATGAGGTCTCTGAGGCTTTTGTTTAACCTATGAACTGCCACTGACATTCACCTATGGAAAATCCAGTGTTACTGAAATCTAAATGATTTAACATCTAAGCACAGGCACATCTTTCAGAATGTGGAAGGTTGCAGAAGCTTTTCACATACTTTCCATTAACCTATTCTCCATTTTCTCCCTTTCTGCATTAAGTCCTTCAGAGAAAATTGCTTGAGGAAATACTGCTTTAAAAAGTGACTAATATGACCTTTTGCATTTTGAGTTAAAAGTTGAACATCTTTAACAAATACTTCCATAAGGTTTAGTATTTAACTTAGACTTCCCTATTTTTTTTTCCTTTATGCTTAGAAACTTGTGTTCCGTTTGAGACCAGACCACCCAGATATTCTCCCTATTTATGTCTATTTGTCTCTATTTATCTCTATCTCTCTATTTATTTCCAAGTCTTGCACAGGGAAATTCCAGGGAGAGAGGCTCCCCACAATGTTACTGGAGAAAGAGATAACTGCCTCTCAAAATGTATTTTATGAACATGAAGTCCATACTTAATGCAACACACTACTGGAAAATGATATGCATATTTTATAAAAGAAAACAAAATCCTTGGGGTATATGGATTGCAAAGTTTTTGTCTGTTTGTTAGAACTTAAATGTTTATCTGTGTTGTAACTGTAAGCTGTACAATATCATTTCTGAATGACCAATTCTGTTCCCAGCCATGACTGAAACAGTCCAGGTTTATGTAAAGCCCAGTCTAAAACAATCCAGACAGGATGCTTTCAGAATCATTGGCAGTATGTGAGAAGACTAAATGGCTGCCAACCTGGATTTTTCTTGAAGGGCGGGCTGTAGTAATGTCTGATTGTGATAGCTAATGGTATTTTGTGATTTGAAGCAAACTGGGTGTAATTCATTTGTCTCCTTTGAAAAACAACTCTACAAAAAGTGTCATATGCTAAAGAGCTACAGTTTTATGCATCATCTATACAGCTGGACTGGTAACTGCTGGTGTGCACTTTCCTCCTCCACCGAATTTTGGAATATGATGGGTATGCCTTAATGTTTAATCACGATTTAAATCACCTCAGTGGCAGTTTAATCTAACCTGTGTTTCTTTACTGAGAAAAGATCTCAAAAAAGCTGAAGAGTTGTAAAAAACGATGCTCTAAAATAATGGCCCATGCCATTATAACTGTTGCATATTTGTAAGTTTCTGCCTGAAATACAAGGCTTGTGCATTGGAAACAATGTGTGGTGGGCTGCAGAATTGAGGAGATAAAGGTCCTCACAATATATAAGTTATAGGGAAGCTCCCCCAAGACATGCATTTCTAGCTAGAGAACTATAGATCCCATAATTTCTAAAAGTGAAAGGTCCAGAAAAATGCTTCCATGAAGAATCACATATGAAAAGAAATACTTCTCTTGAAGCTTGAATACTGTTCCTGACCGTCTTTTTGGATACCAGTTCCTCACTGAACGAGGATCCTTGGTCTTCCAGGGAGTCTCCACTTGAACTCAAAGTGACCTTGGGTCCTAATTCTTCAGAAGTGGCACAGTCCTCCCAGTAATGATGCGGATTAGCAGGGATGCGTTCTCAATTTGTTTGTTCATTGCAGGCCTTGATGACCGCTTTATCCCAAATGCTGCTTTGAGATATTGTCATTAAATCAAATGGGTCAGTATAACTGGAAACACATTGAGTAGAAAGATGTAGTAACATACAGAATTTGTTTGTTTGTTTTTTCTCAATGTTATGCACTTTTTAATAGGAAATTACTTTGCTTTCTAGTCAGACAAAACCAAATATGATCTAGAAAATAGTTGTATGTATCAGTATGTCAATAATAAAGCACATCCTGAAATTTAAAGTAATTTGAATTAATCAAGTTATAAAAAAAATAATTAGATTGAATATATATATGACATGTTTTCATAATGGCACATTCATATAAGTTTCGCATGGCAATTTCTAGTCATTAGACAGATCTTAGAAATAACTAAATTCTTAACATAAATATTTTATATAATGTCTTCTCTGCAAATACATTTTTTCAAATTTAATATTAAAAATCACCTTAGTGATATGAAATTTAAAAATACCAAAAAAAATTAAGAATAATTTTCCTTGCTAAGATAATGCTTGCCAAAGCTGGTTTGTCATTTTATAAAGAAAGTTTAACTGGTGCATTTATTGGGATGGGAGGAGGAAGACTTCAGTAGTTTTACTCAGAAACAAAGCAGAAGCTCCTTGTTCTGTGCACCATCATCTGTTTGCAGGACTGTGCAGCAGGTATCAGAGTTGGCTTACAGCCACAACACCCTACACAGCAAAGATGTTCAAAGGTATAGCACAAGAAAACATGAAAATCATTTTGCCTGAGGGAAATTAAATTCACCCTGGTATATGAGGAACAGGCCTACCATAACACACCTTCGTGAGCTGTCATGCCGTGCGTATCGTTACTTGAACATTGTCATGAGACTTACATATATACAGCTGTCTCATCTGTCCCGCTTCTTCCCAATGCAAGGCCCACATGTCACACATCTTCAGAACAGGGCGACTGCCCTTCTCCCATTCTGTTGACCTATTTCCCACGTATAGCTGCTCAGTATTTATTTTCCAAGATGGCATGTCAAAACACTGGTAAAGATCATTTATTGTTAAACCTTTCTTTCCCCATTATTGCAGTCTTCTAATTGCTAAAGAAAGAACACTTCGTCAGAAGAAGGCTGCCACCCATTCCCAAAATGAAAAATGATTGGTAGTGGGGATCTAATGTTACTGCTGGACTATGGTTCCACCCTCACGCAGACCAGGGCAGACTACAAATCCCCAGAGGTGATGCCCTCAACACAGAAAGGAAGTCTGACTAAACAAGCACCTTCCCTGAATTAAGGATAACCCCATCTCATCTTTCACAATTTTTGGTTTTGCAATTTAACCAGCCTTTCAATCCTTTCAAGTGGCATGGCTTAATCACGCTGCCTTTGGGTTGCCTGTTATAACTTTCTTCTCCCTTTCCATCTTCTTGTTTCTTCCACATTGTGTCTTGTTCCAAAGATCTTCTTAAGTACTTCAGGGCAGAAACTGATGCTGCTGTGAGACACAGGGTCTACTTAGCTGACCTACTTAGTACAATCATTGTTAGGCAAGTGAGTGTTGTTCCCCTGAAAGATGCAGTGTTGAACAATGCTGAAAACTATCAAAGCAGATTTATTTCCTTCCTTACAATAGATCCACATGTTCCTAACATGCCTGGTATCTTACAGATGGTATGTCCGTCATGTTTAATGTATTTTAAAAGGCTTTTTTTTTCTGTGCAACCCTTAGGGTGCAATTAAATAAAGCAAATACACACAAGACTAGCATATGAAGGCAATGCATAAGCACTTTGTACCCCAGGGCTGTACTACATACGGATCCTTCTTTTCAAAATTCTTAGATTTTGTCATAAATATAAGTGGTTTTGACAGGAAGTAAATGCTTAAGCGTGCCCTTTTTTTGACCTGAGTGTCTCTTGTAGGTCTCAATATTCTTGCTGTATATAAATAAAGACAACTAATGATGCACAGGAGAAAAGATGAGTTCTAGAAAGTGTTCTGTATACAACTCGGGAAAAAAAATCTCTTGCAAATTTAAGGTTGAATTACCTGTCTCAAAGTTATGAGCACTTCTCCTTGAACATAATCACTGTTTGATCTTTTCTTCTGCTTTTCTTCCATTTGAGATTGGGAGATTCTGCATGTCATCAACTCAATACGTATCTTATAATTGTCAGTCATTTTATTTATCCTGAGATCTTTTAAAGATCATTTGGTCCTACAAGAGAGGAAAAAAATCTGTCAATGTTCTTTTTGCTGTCCCACTGATGTCACTGACAAGGTATCAAATGTATATTTCCTAAAAATTGCAGAGAGACAGAATATTTTTTGATATTGAGGTAATAATGAGGATGGCTGGTAAAAACAGATAGGGTTTGGACACACAAACATTTTGTTTGGAGCTTTTCTTAACTATTATCTAATCCGATGGTATCATCACCCAGAAAGTTACATCTTCCTTATATCCTTTGACTACTGGGATTATGCCACCAGAGTAAGAAATCTTACGATGGTGGCGTTTAAGTTAAAATCCAAGATTTGGACTGGTGTTGAACAACTCAAGCTGTAGTGGTACCTAGAAGTAACACTGTCCCTGGGTAACATCCCTCTGGCCCTATTCTCTGTCAGTAAACATTGGCATCTGCTCTGCAGTGCCTGATGTAGACCCCTGGATGTATTACTGTGACCTTCCTGCCTCCCGGCTTACCTGCATACTCTAGGTAGCACAGGAATAGGCAAGAACTGAGATGGCCAAGGTTTTCTTCCTGATAGCTATAGCAAGCACATGAAACC
This sequence comes from Pygoscelis adeliae, assembly GCF_000699105.1. Classification (NCBI taxonomy): domain Eukaryota; kingdom Metazoa; phylum Chordata; class Aves; order Sphenisciformes; family Spheniscidae; genus Pygoscelis; species Pygoscelis adeliae. The sequence goes on from NW_008824368.1 coordinate 388,378, forward strand.
TTACTTATCCCTTCAGAGGGCAGGGTGAGAAAGACACTAGAAGACTACAGGAACTGAGTGATGCTTCCCAGTGTCCCCTCCCAGGAGGAGGCCTGATTTGAAGGGCGTTTGCCTTAGCAACTAGCCTTAAAGATCTCCAGAATCTGTGTCAGCCTTTTTTCCTGGGTGAAAGACAGAGGAAGAACAGTATCAGGCAAAGCCTGAGTGAAAATTAGAGTTAAGTGTACAATGCCGATATAATCTAAGTGCTAAATTGAAAGACTTCAGTGAGGCACAAAATGGTCCCAGCTCAACAGGCTGCTTCACATTTAAAACTGAAAGTCCACAAGTAGTCCAATTAAGCCCCAAATAAATACTTCTCCAGTTGACCTGATTCACTTTAATGGAGGAAAGAAAGGCTGCCAGGTCTGAAATTAGTCCTGCCCTGCTTTGTATGCCTTTGGTACAGAAAATAGTCAGCCCTGGCTGAGCAAATTGCATGAGCTAACTTTTGACATTTCATTAGAACACGAAAGCAAGGATTGACCTGAGTTTTTCTGAGGTTTTCTAAAAAGTCAGTTTTGGTTTTGAAAACATGGAACACACTATATATAACCAGTAGTCTTCACCCAAAATCTTATGGAAGAAAAGGAATGCTCTATAATGTATTCAGCAAAGGAGCAAGAAGTTATGGCTTTGACCATGTTTTGTGTTATTCTGAGGCCATGTCTGGTAGCTACCAGAAGATCGGACGAGTTATTAAGACCATATGGAAAAAAACAGAGTGGAAGATGACTATGGTATTGCTAAGCAAATGTGTAACTTAGCATTATAAGCTTCGCTGCAGCAAAGCCGGTCCCGGCCCCCTTCCTCTGAGTTCATCTGCTCTCCATTTGTTGTATAGTTCTGTGTTTCACATCATGTTCATTGGCTTTGAATTTTCTGGTTGAGAAATAAATCTGCTGTATCTATTTACCACATATACCTATTTTTCTTTATGGGAAATTCTTCTGTTTGCAGAGTAAAAATGAGGGTGATTTTTTTTTCTTGCTTGCTTCTTTTCTGTTCAATAGTTCATTAATTTTCAGACAAGATCAAAAGCTTCCTCAGCCTTCTGAAATAAACTGATGGGCACTGTCGAAACACCCATGAAATTTTTCACCTATTTTTTCACATTAGTATAAAAAGAGCTCATCATGTTTAAATATTAAGAAATCCAGATCCAGCCACTTACTCTAAGGTAATGCATCTTGCAATTGTCTGTTTTTAAAAGCTGAAGAACACAAAATGCTGCTCTATAGATGTAATATTATGAACAAAACTGGCAGCAGACTGTTCAAGACTTCTGACACAAAACAAATCTGTTCAGGTCAGATATGACTTCAGGAATTATTGAAGAACTGCATGAGTAGACTTGTAAAGGAATGAGAAATGAAGGTTACTACATGCATCTTGTGTTTTTGTTATAAGTAGGTGAACTTCTTTGACTCTCCTCTTGATTGCCATAACTGTCTAACACACATCACCTGAACTGGCCCTTGCTTTTAGGGACACTTTGTCCCTTTTTAGGTTGCCATGAGGGAAAGTGAAGAGGTGACACAACCACAATTTAGCTGGGTGTGATTCACCTCACTTAATTTTAGATATTGCTAACATATATGTTTACATCTCTGCTAGTAACAGGCGGCTCGATTTCTAATCAACAGAAAGAGAAGAGAGCTCTTAAGGTGCTGTTCATTCATGTGGCCAGTCTGTGCCCTTCAGCTATCTGCCGTGCCAGCAGACAGCTCTCTGAGTTCAGGGGACTGGCCACCACACACAAGCAGTAAGGGTAGGGTAAGGGCAACTAGCAAACCTTCTAGCTAGTCTTTGAGAGTAGTCAGTTAAATACTGATAGGGAACCATGTGATTGCTAATATTCAGCTACCTGCTAACACTTCAAATAAAACTCTCCAGAGTTGCTCTTAAGTAGTGTATGAGTTGTAGGGAAAAAAGGGAAAAATAGTGTCTTTTATGACACTGAGTAATATCGGCAGATAGACTAGCTTTCAGGCAAGCAAGGGCTATCTTCAGGCTTCATGCACAAGAAACGAATTCCAAGCAAAGCATAAGTGAAAAACAATTTCTGTAAGTTTAACTTAATTATGTCAAATTTGTATTCATATTTTAGCACTTGAGTAAGCATTTGACAGCTTGTGAGATGGTAGGTGAGTGCAGAGGAGGCTGAGAAACCGGAATTACCTTTAAACATGTTAGCAGGAAAGGTGAGAAAATTCACAGTCAAAACAGCCTTAAGGGTCCCAAAACATGGGTGTATGATGTAAAGTAGCCTTTGGCTACCACACTGGCGTCCACCTTACATGTCAAACACAGGTAGACTCAGCTGACAAGCTCAGCTCACGATAGGGATTACAAGTTTTAAGATCTGACTGAAGAGGTATTTGAACCTGGGCTCGGGTTTTGAACAGCATCTATAGCAAGTGCGTTAGGCTTCAGCCTAGACTTCTGATCATCACCAACTCACCAAACACTAGACCTGCCTCTCAGCAAAGGCTGAGTGTATATACATACCCAGACAGTAAAAAAGATAGGATTTACACCTTTAAACACAGCAGTGTATTTAAAGAAATTAGATCAATCAGAAGTGTGATGCAGGACAGTTTGACATTTCAATTAGACATAAGTAATTTACTTCCCCAAATAATTAAGTACTTTCATGTATCTACCTCTAGAGTATTTGAAGCATACAGTTCTATCAGTGAAATGTAGTAGTTATTTATTCTGAACTGACATAACATAAACAGATAATGACTAGTGACCTACTTAAATATATGGGTGAAAACTAATAAATAATATTCAGCTCCAAAAAGACAAAGTACATGCGAAATCATGCTCCCGCTCTGATAAATCACTGCTAATTTAAAGTATAATGTACTAATAGTCTTTCCTGACAAGCTTATCTGGAGGTATTATGGATAAGGAGGGTTGGCTGCCTCACATCTCCATTGACCTTTTGATCCTGTTGGAAGAGGCCTCCATAGGTTTTCTATTCATGTCTTAATTCTCAATATATTCTTATAGTTTGTCCTCCTTACGTCCCTCTCACACTCTGGAAGGATTGCTGCTAAAAATCAGGAACGGTGTCCTGTTGCCACAGTTCATACCTCTACAAATCTTTGGTTGTTGCTTAACTGAGTGATCACATCACAGGTGTTTACCCCGCCTCGATGACAGTTGACCTGCTGGGTAGGGGCAACTGTTCTAGAGGCCTTTATCTCCTGCAACATTATAACAGCCCTGTAAAAATGCATAATTGATCTACAAACCAACACCGTTATCAAAGTGCATGGGGCTCTCTGCTTTTGAAAATTAGAGGTGTTATACTGTTATAGCAAGGCTGTACACCCAAGGCTCTGCTCCTTATGCTGGTAGTGTTTGGTCCACACATTACAGGTTATTATTTTGAACTACTCCTAGAGGTTACCACTATAAATCAGCTAAGAACAGAGAGATCTGGGACTATATGGGTCACAGAGGCAACATATGTCCTCGCAAAAGGACAAGACTGAGTAAGTAGTACCTTTGAAAGAATATGTACAAAAACCTTTGTACATATTCTGTGCAACATACCAGTAAATCTGGGCCTGCTTTGGCGTTCTCCATCATGACTGCAGATCTGATGACTTTTGGTGGTAATCAGACATTGTTCCAAAGCTGTATCATCTAAGGGTAAAGTTTTCCACAGAGCTTCACCATAAGGATTCAGCGTTTATGACCCATACAGGTGCTTGCATACATATTAGTGTTTCATACATATTAGTGTTTCAATGGTCCAATTTCTATGGCAGGCAATTCAGCTTTCTCTGTTGACAATAGTAGCTGACTCTGGAAATGCATATATTTGCATAGTAGTCCTTTGTTTATTTACAAAAATGGATTTTACAAAGTTTACAAATTAGAAATTTAACCTTTGAAAATTAAAAATGCCAGGGAGATGAGAGGTACAATGGATTACAGTCTCCACACTTCAACAAGTATATTACTACGCTTGTTTTCAAGTATTCAAGGGAGTCCAGATAATTCTTAGAATTTAATCACTCAGGAATGTAATCATAAATACACAACTCTGCAGCAGAAAGCATTAAAAAGACAAACCACCATCTGGGTAAGTGTTATGAGATAGTGGAAGAAAGCCACAATATTCCTAATTGATACTGGAATGGAAAAGCTTTTAAGAAATGTAATTACCCCAGTACTGATCACATCTTTCTTGTCATGATGGAATTTCTAAAACATGCTCTTCAAGGCTATTTGTCTTTATAGAAAGACAGTCAGCATCATTCGAAATGGATTGCACAGAAAAATAATAGCTTAGTTTTAAAACATTAAATCAAAGAAAAATACTACTACATTGGTATGTTCAGCACTAATGAATATTTGCCATAACTGAAGTTATTGGTAAGCTCAAAAATAAATGTCTTGCATATCTAAAGTAATTGTCACTGAGAAATAAATCATACACTTTTATGATTATTTTCAAAGCTTTCAGCTGAAGAACAGGAATGGTGAGGAACAGTATGTGAGCTTAGAAATGATCAAGAGTATCTGGCCTAGAAATTCTGTGATGCACTACCTAGAGACTCAGTGTGAATACATATTATCAGGTGGCTGCTTCTCCTTTAAAGAAACAATGCAAAAGATTCAACTTACTTGTGAAAGATGTGTCCCCCGCATGTACCACATTGAGATTTGGGAACTATTAAATCCAAATATATTGCCAGTTCCAAATTTGTCAGATCTCTGTTTAGAACTGGTAGTAAGTTTCATTCCTTCAACAATATGGATCTTATAACTGAATGTCCATGATATATTTTAAAGGATTATGCACTAAAGTAAAACACTTGTAACAATTGAGAGGTTTTTTTATACTACTTCATTTTCAGTGAAGAGTCACCTTTCATTTTCCTTTCTTACCAGCAATCAAGGCAATGAATCTGCCTCGGGCTGTCCAGCGAGGGGATTGTAGAGTCATTTCAAAAGCTTACAATATCATAGACAGCATCTCATTAACAGAGTAAGTACACTGTTATGGCTTGTCTGAATTCAAGGTTAAGGCTTGCAGACAATGTCCAAGGATGGCTGTGCAGTCAGTAGCCTCCCCATGCCCAGTAAGTGGAGGATTCATAAAGAAAAGACATTACCACATATTACTGCTTCTTTCAAATGATTGCATCTTTGAGGTCACGTTTCAACTGAGTTAACCTTTAACTGTCATAGGGAAGAGAACACTGCAAAAGTCTCTACAGAGGGATTGCGGTTCCTATCTGATCCATGACACAGGAGCTGGGTATCCTGGAGGAAGCAAGCAATGTCAGGGTGTCAAGACTCATAGGGTATATATAAGGCAAAGTGAAGATGTAGTAAAAGAATGAGGCAAAGACTCAGGAAAATAGAATTTCAGTGAAACTAAGGTCAAGATGTTATCTGCCTCACTGTACTGCGTAGATTGCAGAAGAAGGATTCATCTCACCTGCCTATAGACATCTGGAATGTAGGACTTCCCTCACCGCTGAACTACTTAGTGAGATACCTTTTATATGTGGAGAGACACAGGCATCTCTGGGGAATTTGTTTCATTCTAAGGTAGACACTTAACTAGAGCTGATGAAACATGTCCTGAAAATGCCTATTTTTTCTCCCCTGTCAATAAGGATACCTGGTTCAGACATAGCATCTACATTTAGGCAAGACAAAACCCACTGAATCTGTTCAGCCTCAGAGCACTGATACGCATGAGAGGTCTGTCCAGGAGACAGTCTAGGCCAGCAAGCTTCGGCACCTCTGATGAAGCATCTGCTATTGGGCTTTTGCAGCACAGTGTTGAGAGATTTCACTTTGGCCCAGAAATAAATGACGAACTCATCAAGTATAACTGCCAGGTAAGTCAATGGTCTACAGTGCCCAAAGACTTTGTTGAATTCTCTTCCTTCAAACACTAAAGGTGTAGCTGTAGGCTATTAACACAAAGGATGAGACCATCTGTAGACCTCCACATGTGAGGTATCATCAGGGATCCCTCTTATAGTCAAGGGAGAGAAATAAGCTTTTTAATGGCATAGCTTATTTCTTTCTAATATGACCTTCTGAAACAGGCCAGGTTTGTCTTAGAAAATTGTTGTTATTCTCCTTTGGCAATAACTGGAGTTTGAGGCAGTAGCTTAGATGTTGGCCATGTCTGTAGACATGATTGGATGAGATAGAAACCATAACAAGTTTGAGTGAAAAAACTCACTGAAGTCAAAGGTTTTAACAAGCAGCAGAGGAGAGAGCTCAGTATTTGAGGATTTATAAGGACCCAGATAAAGAGATGATAAAGAGACAATTTGAAAAAGAACACCCTGCAGTCTGAACCCTTTATTCTGAGAATCTCTTTTTTCTAATATACACATTTTCCTCTAGATAAAATGTAAAGAATGACATGACGTTACTTCCACTGACCATCATGTGAATGTGTACAAAGCTAAGAAAAACAAAATTGAGTTTACCAACATCAGGCAGAAATGTGCAGTTACTGAAGTGGAGAATTTCTGTTTTGTTGATTTGGAGTACTGGTTGGAAAAAAAGATAGCTGTACCTCTAGTAATCCCCATAGCCAGTCCACCAAAATAAGGTTTGGATCAATATATGAGTTTTACAGACTTTGCCATTAGGAACACACTGAACTTTATTAAAAACTCAATAAGCGTACTCAGTAAATGCATGACTGGGAACTACTAGAAATAATTTAATCAATATCAAAGACAGAGTATCTTAAAATCAGCCCAGTTTAAAGCTTTAACATTGTGTAGATTAAGTTGTAGCAGGAGAGACCAACCAGCTTTAGATTCCTGATATCAAGGCAGACAGCATTTTAATATCATTTCCTGGTCAGAATGGCCAGGGCCATGAATTCATAAGTCCAAGAATGTGCTTTAACCCAGTACAATTGTACTAAAATCCTTATTTTAATTTTAGATTTAGTTTTCAGGGTGACACAGTGACACAGTGAGAATGAAAGAAGATATGGATGGACCTCACAAAGTGACCTCTGTTCCAGTATTTTGGTGTTAGAGAGGCAAATAAAATTCAAATACCAGATGTAGCAAATGCACCAAAAGGACTGGTGTCAGAATTCCTATTCCATCTTGCTGAAGCCTGATGAAATGTGAAAGAAAGGTGAAGATATTTTGAGATGGACCACAGAGGCAAGCCACTAGCAATGCGAAGACAGAAAATTACGGCTTGTTTAAAAACATGCTGTATGTCAACAGAAGGCTATCTTATTAAGAATAAACATTCTAACTTTGCCTTTTTCACATCAAGAAAGGAAAATCTGATTTTGGGGGTATTTCCTCAGGTATGGGCTTAGGGGGCCTTTAAAATCAGTTAATCTAACTAATAGGACTAACTACTGAAAAGGCAGAGAGAAACAAAATTGTTTTTTTCTGAAATCTCACTCTTCTACTAATGTCTTGGTGGGTTAGCAGTAACAATTATTTGACATCACAAACATTATTTATACTTAACTATGCTTGAGGCTTAAAATGGGCATTACATTTCAGTCTGCCTGTATCTATCTCTTCAAAGCAGAAGAAACAAGTCAGCTTGTTTGATGAATAAACTCAGGGGAGTACGTCAACAATATTTGACCTGCTTTGGAGCCATGCCAGTAGCAATAATGAAGTACAAAATAGTCAGCTTGTTTACGTTCTTCTTATAAATTCACTGAATGACCACTTTATTAAGAATAAAGAAGTTTCCTTTTTCCATGCAGATGGAAAAAAAAAATTTTGTCACCTAAGTTTTATTCAGCACACTGTTTGTCTATTTAATTACAAATAGACAATTAAACTGCAATCCTGGATTTCTTTTTCAGCGTATAAATGGATAATATTATTCCAAATATTTTGATGGTACCTTAAGAATGTTATAAGATTTTGAGGGAATTACATTAACTAGACTTCTACACTTTCATATTTAGTAGTATAATTCTTGTTGGAATGTCACTGGAATAATCACTACATGGACGGAAATCCTTCATATAGATTGAAGAGCCGTGTTCATACAGTTATAAAATGTATGATGAACAGCAACTCAAGAACTTCAGATAGTTGGCTTAATTACATATTTACTGATAATTACAATTTTTCAGAAAGATAGTGATCTGCTTCGCACACTAGCCAACCCTTTTAGGGCTGCAATTGTTTGCAACTGTTTTAGCAATAGTAACAGGAACGTAACTCTTCCCTTGCTTGAAGGAGGGTGCATGGTTATTGTAATAAAAACATTCCAAGGAGGCACATGCAGTCTCTGGCATACTGTGGAGAAGAAGTTTTAAAAACAACTTGTTCATGCTTTGCAGTATCACACAGCTCTGCTGCCTCAGCTTCAGTCTGTCCTGCACAGAGAAAGGGAGGAAATAAGGGGTTAAAACAGTTCTTAGATCCCCTTTTAAAGTTTCGAACATCTTGAGATAGATAGTGAATGAGCTGGTTGCTCAAAAAAAAAAAAGGAAAGAAAATGGAGTCTTCTGTGAGCTGATGAAATCCAGGAACACTTCACCTCCCGAAGTGCAAGTGGGCACATTGGAGGGGTTAGAGCAGCAGTTGTTTCAGGAGAAAAAATGAACGGATGCTCAAATTCTGTATCACAGCTTAAGGTAGCAATTTCAGTGAAAAGTGGCAAGCATCAGTCATCTCAGGCATAAAATTATAAATCCTTCTGCCACCAATGATGTTAACTGTCCTTCAGCTGTCAATATGACTTGCTTGGGTAAGGAGTCAAGTGTCTCCAGATCACTAACACCAGCAGATCAGTAACTGCAGTATTCAGGATACTCTTCACCATTGCTTCATGTGAACATAGGACTCTGTGCACGATGCCTGAAGTCACTACAGTTCTTAATTGCTTGTTTACCCCTCTGTCACCTTCCATCTTCTTTTCTACATTGCCTGAAAAGTTCGTTTCCAAAAATGGCAGCATGTGGGAACTTC